>NW_028270143.1:86504422-86821297 GCF_037043375.1 Chiloscyllium plagiosum
TAATGTTAGTAGAAAAACTAGATCTATATGATCTAAATAAGTGAGAAATTATGTGTGCACTAAATAAAAGTATAGAGGAAATTAAAACTGATTTCCTGCAGTTGGATCATGAGATTTCATCTACCATTGCCGGTTTTTGACAATTCTTACTCATTCATTCATGCAGTTTCACAGAAGTGCTGTTTTGATAGTAAGTTTCTGAAAGGAGGTAGCAGCCTTATTTATTATGTTTATAAGTATAAATTTATACATTAATACAAGTCGATAGTCCTAAATAAAAGTTAGAAATAGATAGTACAGTATTATAGAAATAGGTTGTGTGTAAGGAAATTTCAAAGAAATAAAAATCAGCAAACTATAGGTTTGATGTCCTGCAGCCTATTCAGGTCCTGAGAGATGATTACTAAGGACTAATTAATATTATAATCTTTCTATGGTTTCGATGAGGTTATGGAGATACATAGTGAGCTGGCATTGTTCTGAGTAGATTACAGTGTTAACACTTATTTAGGGTAGCCTTTGATACAGAAAGAGGTCTAAACACTGCTTGCAGCATGGGGCTGTTAAGAATTGAAAGGTGTAAAGAAACAGTAATGGGTTGGCAGCTAGGAAGGAATGTTTAATTTAATTTATCTTTTGGAGCTGCTGGTGTTGGACTGGGGTCTACAAAGTTAAAAATCACACCAGGTTATAGTCCAACAGGTTTAATTGGAAGCACTAGCTTTTGGAGCACTGCTTCTTATCAGGTGGCTGCCACAACCACCTGAAGGAGCAGCACTCTGAAAGCTAGTGCTTCCAATTAAACCTGTTGGACTATAATCTGGTGTTCTGTGATTTTTAACTTTGTTTATCTTGTAGGAGTAAAATGTACTACAAAAATGCGGTTTTATGAATGAATGAATGAAATTGTGGTATAGTAAACTTAGACTGCTTGTGAGTGAGTTAGTAAAGAGAATCATAATACAATATCTCACACTGCATACGCTGGGACTTTTTTCACTGGAGTTTAGAAGGTTGGTGAATGACTTAATAGATGTTTATAAAATCATGAAAGGCATAGATAAGGTGACTGAGCAAAGGTCTTTTCCTTAGGGTGGGGGAATTAAAAACTAGGGGGCATATTTTTAAGAGCAAAAATATTTAAAAGGGACCTGATAATGCAAGTTTATCACACAGAGGGTGGTTCAGTATATGGAATGAACAGCTAGAGGAAGTGGTAGATGCAGGTACAGTCACAACATTTAAAAGACATTTGAACAAGTACATGAATAGGAAGGGTTTAGAGAGATATGGGCCAAACACAGGCAAGTGGGAGTAGTTTAGTTTGGGAAACTTGGTTGGCATGGATGAGTTGGACCAAAGAATCTTTTTCCATGCTGTGACTCTATGGCTCTAATCTATCCATCACAGCAATTAATATATACAAGGATTCTGCTCTATAGCTCACTGTGGCAAGATAGGGAATTCCAAAGACTCACAACACTTTGAGAGAAGAAATTCTTCCTCATCTTGGTGTTAAATGAGCACCTCTTTATTCTGAGACTAGACCCTCTTGTCCTGACTGTTCATTATGTGTATATAGCAGACAAATGGTTAGGATTGACTAATCACTAAAGTTCTGATTATTAGAATAGCACTCTAGGTGGCCTCATATTTCAATCATGAGCTCTGTTCCCATTTTGTTTCATGCCTGAATTTACAGAAGAAGAGGCAAAGAGATATTTTCTCTTGTTTAAGAAGTTGCTAGTTGAAACTTTATTGCTGGAACAGCACAGCAGGTCAGGCAGCATCCAGGGAACAGGAGATTCGACGTTTCGGGCACAGGCCCTTCTTCAGGAATGAGCAGAGAGTGTTCAGCAGGAGAAGATAAAAGGTAGGGAGGAGGGACTTGGAGGAGGGGCGTTGGAATCACATTTCCTATCACATTTCCAACGCCCCTCCTCCAAGTCCCTCCTCCCTACCTTTTATCTTCTCCTGCTGAACACTCTCTGCTCATTCCTGAAGAAGGGCCTGTGCCCGAAACGTCGAATCTCCTGTTCCCTGGATGATGCCTGACCTGCTGTGCTGTTCCAGCAATAAAGTTTCAACTTTGATCTCCAGCATCTGCAGACCTCACTTTCTCCCCTAAGAAGTTGCTAAACAACTAAAATGACCAAATAATGCATTGACTCATGTCTTCCAAAGTGAACTGACAAGTAAAGTAATGGATTTTTTTTCTACTCTTTCAGAAAATCAATAGTCAGATAACATGGCAGTTAAAACTGTTCCTGAAGTTTACCAATTAAGGTTTAGGACAGTAAAGCTGAAACCCAGTCAGACCTTTGTTGAATTCACTGAGGAAAAAGAAATCCCATGGGATCGATAGTTTTGCTAATTGAAGTTAGAGCAATCACTTGAAAATGTAATGGAAATCATGATTATGGAAGAATTGTGGAATAGCATTCCAAAAGGAATTAAAGACCGGAGTGTCAGGTACCAAAGATCAAAGAGGCCAACAGCTCTGGCAGATGTATATGACATTTTTCAGGCAGATAAATGTTCATATATTGTCATATTAACTGGAGGAGTAGACAAGAATTCGTTTTCAGAAAGAAGGCAGAAGTTATGCTAGTCAAAAAGATGAATCCTTACATGGGATTTGTGGGCCAGTCACAGGGACCATATGGACCGTCACAGCCCAGCTGATTTGACAAGATTAAAATGGACTTCATAATGGGCTATGCAGTTGGTATGGGCAGCAGGTGCACTTTTTGGCAGTTTCTCAAGCCTCGGTTTGGGACTGAGAGGCTGAGAACTGCTGGGTGATGTTGGGAAGAGTGGAGGCGCATTTGGAACCTTCATGGTGATTGGAATTAGATACTTCCTCTCTGTTGAAATAACGTATCAACTGGCTCTGTCCCCTTGATTATAAGCTGTATAATAATGGAGATTAAAGTGTATAATTTACAGTGTGAAGCCAATATGTTCTCATGCCAGTAGACAATGGGCAGCACACTGGTTCAGTGGGTAGCACTGCTGTCTCACAGCGCCATGACCCCGAGTCTATTTCCCACCTTAGGCGACTGTCTGTGTGGAGTTTGCACATTCTCCCCATGTTTGCGTGGGTTTCCTCCAGGTGCTCCGGTTTCCTCCCACAATCCAAAGATGTGCAGGTCAGGTGAATTGGTCATGCTAAATTGCCTATAGTGTTAGCCGCTTTGGTCAGGGGTAAATATAGGGTAGGGGAATGAGTGTGGGTGGGTTACTCTTTGGAGGGTCTGTGTGGACCTGTTGGGCCAAATGGCCTGTTTCATACTTAGGGAATCTAATTATTGTTAATACAGGGTATGTGAAAGTAAATTGTTGGAAGCAGAATAGTAAAACTGTGGCATTAAGACCAATGCTTAAGTCATCTTTTGAAAAGACAGTGCCACTAAAGGAAATGTTAAGCCAGTGGCACTGATGCAAATAACAGGAATTTCCACAAAGAGACTGAAAACAGTGAAACTTAGAATATACCCTTCGTGTCTCATGTTTTTAGAATGAGAATAGTTAGGGTTGCCAAGGATTATGAAGTGTTTTATATTTGAAGGAGAAGTCACCTCATAAGGTGTCCAAGAGCCTAAAGTGATTCCTATCCTGAGCGATGCTGGTTCAGCTCAGAACCTATTATTAGGAAAGGATTTAGATCTTTCTTCAGAGCATTTACTGAATTAAAATGTATTATTATGCAGTATTGATTTAAAGTATGTGTCTTTCCCTTTTCATATTGATTAGATTAGATTAGATTATCTACAGTGTGGAAACAGGCCCTTCGGCCCAACAAGTCCACACCGACCTGCCGAAGCGCAACCCATCCAGACCCATTCCCCTACATTTACCTCTTCATCTAACACTACGGGCAATTTAACTTGGCCAATTCACCTAACCTGCACATTTTTGGACTGTTGGAGGAAACTGGAGCACCTGGAGGAAACCCACGCAGACACGGGGAGAATGTGCAAACTCCACACAGAGAGTTGCCTGAGGCGGGAATTGAACCCGGGTCTCTGGCGCTGTGAGGCCAGAGATTGAAAGTATGTCTTTCCCTTTTCATATTAAATTATGCTTTGATAAAGGGATGATGGGTGATGGGAATTGTTCCTAAATTGCAATTTAAAAATATAGATGTTAAATTGGGAAATTATGCAGTTATCAGTATAGTTTTTCCACCATTTGTGAAGGTGTGCCAAAATTTTGAAGTTTTTCTGTGAATATAAATTATTTGCCTATTTGTAATTCAGTTCAAGAAATAACTAATTTAAGCAGAAGCTGTGTGATAAAGTTTACTGTTGTCTATTCAATAAAACGGGAGAAAGTGAGGTCTGCAGATGCTGGAGAGCAGAGCTGGAAATGTGTTGCTGGAAAAGCGCAGCAGGTCAGACAGCATCCAGGGAACAGGAGAATCGACGTTTCGGGCATAAGCCCTTCCTGAAGAAGGGCTTATGCCCGAAACGTCGATTCTCCTGTTCCCTGGATGCTGTCTGACCTGCTGCGCTTTTCCAGCAACACATTTCCAGCGCTATTCAATAAAACCCCTAGATCTCACACTAGTCAACTTTGAAAATAAAAGCTACAGGTCCTTGGCCAGATTGTAATGTAAATTTGACAAGCAAAAGTGAGGACTGCAGATGTTAGAGATTAGAGTCAACATTAGAGTGGTGCTGGAAATGCACAGCAGGTCAGGCAGCATCCGAGGAGCAGGAAAATCAATGTTTCGGGCAGGAGCCCTTCATCACGAAGGAGGCTGGAAGCCTCGGGGGTGGAGAGATAAATGGGAGGGAGTGGGGCTGGGGAGAAGGTAGCTGGGAGTGCAATAGGTGGGATGGTGGAAGGGGTAAAGGTGATAGGTGGGAGAGGAGGGTGGAGCGGATAGGTGGGAAGGAAGATGACAGGTGGCACAGGTGCTGGAACTGGGGTAAGGTGGGGGGAGGGGAAATGAGGAAACTGGTGAAGGCTGCATTGATGCCCTGGGGTTGAAGTGTTCCGAGGCAGAAGATGAGGCGTTCTTCCTCCAAGTGTTGGGTGGTGAGGGAGTGGTGGTGGAGGAGGCCCAGTACCTGCATGTCCTTGGCAGAGTGGGAGGGGGAGTTGAAATGTTCAGCCATGGGGCGGAGTGGGTGTCACGGAGATGTTCCCTGACTGCGAGAAGGCGTCCAGTCTCCCCAATGTAAAGGAGACCACATTGTGAGCAATGGATGCAATAAATGCATCACTTTTGCCTAGTTGATTTTAACCTTCCTGTGAATCCTCTTGCATGGATGCCTACCTTGAAGAAGTTCTCCTCATCTCTCTACAAAGATCTCAGTGAGTCTCTCTCTCTCTCTCTCTCACACACTGCAACCCCCAGGTCATCTCTTCTGTCTTGAAGTCCTCCACAACTACCTGGTCAGGTCCACGCCCCACCAACAGCCCACCCTCCCCTCCCGGCACCTTCCCCTGCCACTGCAGGAATTGCAAAACCTGCAACCACACCTCCCCCCCTCACCTCCATCCAAGGCTCAAAAGGAGCCTTCCACATCCATCAAAGTTTCACCTGCACTTCCACCAATGTCATTTATTGCATCTGTTGCTCCCGATGCGGTCTCCTCTACAATGGGGAGACTGGACGCCTTCGCGCAGAGCACTTCAGGGAAGATCTCCATGACACCCACACCAATCAACCCCACCGCCCCGTGGCCGAACAGTTCTACTCCCCCTCCCACTCTGCCGAGGACATGCAGGTCTTGGGCTTCCTCCACCACCACTCTCTTACCACCCAATGGCTGGAGGAAGAACGCCTCATCTTCCGCCTCTGATGTCCTCAGATTGAAGGGTTCTATGTGGACTTTACCAGTTTCCTTATTTCCCATTCCCCCTCCTTACCCCAGTTCCAAACTTCCAGCTCAGCCTCATGACCTGTCCCACCTGTCATCTTCCTTCCCACCTGTCCGCTCCCCCTTCCTCTCCAACCTATTACCTTTACCCCTTTCCTCCATCTACCTCTTGCACTCCCAGCTACCTTCTCTCCAGCCTAACCCCCTCCCATTTATCTATCCACCCCGAGGCTCCCTGCCTCATTCCTGATGAAGGGCTCTTGCCCGAAACGTTGATTTTCCTGCTCCATGTAAATTTGACAGTCTAGTCCAGGATTGTGAAACAAAAGCTGCTGCTTGACCCTGTCTACTAAAGTACCATCTGTGAGACAAAACTGCTGGCTGACTTTGTCACTGTTCCTTCAGTATTGCTGAATGAAAATCCTGGAACTCACTCCCTCATGGCATTGAAGGGGAACTACAGCAAGCGATTCATGAAAGGAGCTCATATCCATCTTCTCAAGGGCAACTAGGGAAGGGCAATAAATGCTACACTAGCCAGTGATGCCCACACCTCAGGAGTGATTTCTGTTTATAAAAAAGCATGCTTCACTTATGCAGTTGAGTTTCTGAAGCATCGAGTATGTCAATTGGGCAGAAGTTCATTGGGAAGTAGAAATTAATTCCAGCAACAAAAATGTATACAAATAGACTCCTTGGTACCTAATGTTGAGGAACTCATCTTGCCACCTAAGGCAGGAGGAATTAGTTACAAAAGTTTATGTTGACTGCAAGATCCTGATTTTCCGACTCTTGACAGATTAAGACACACACATCATTATTCTTACCACCTCAAGGAGTTGCAGATTGCACTCCTTAACTCTTTCTTTTTCGATCCATGCTCTTAGATTTTGACTTTTCCAACATTTTCTAATTTCATTGCAAAAAAATAACTGCATTTAAATAAAACAATTTGCAATCTTCCCAGTTGCAGCTATCGGAGAAGTTTGTATTATTGTTTCCAGCAGTACACTGAAACAATCCTGTCGTTTTTCATATTGATACTTATTGACACTGTGCCACCGTGGGCGGCACGGTGGCACAGTGGTTAGCACTGCTGCCTCACAGCGCCAGAGACCCGGGTTCAATTCCCGCCTCAGGCGACTGACTGTGTGGAGTTTGCACATTCTCCCCGTGTCTGCGTGGGTTTCCTTCGGGTGCTCCGGTTTCCTCCCACAGTCCAAAGATGTGCAGGGTCAGGTGAATTGGCTATGCTAAATTGTCCGTAGTGTTAGGTAAGGGGTAAATGTAGGGGTATGGGTGGGTTTCGCTTCGGCGGGTCGGTGTGGACTTGTTGGGCCGAAGGGCCTGTTTCCACACTGTAATCTAATCTAATCTAATCTAATTATATTCCCAATTATTCTCTCCCTTCCTGAAGATATGGACCTTGCTATGGTATGTTTCAGAGCCCAGTCAATCTATGGTAATTTTTCACATACCTAATATTCCAACTCTCGAGTCGTATCCAGTGCTGTTACTGGAAATTATTTCTGTTTCAGTGATCATGTAGTTGAACAACCACGACACTTACAGACCATGTCCGTAATGAACCCTATTGTGGGTTCTATGACAGAAGTGTGATACTCAAAAGATTTCCTGCCATTGATTGAAATTGCATAAAGGCAACTTGCGGAATATATGCAAAGTTGCAAAGATGAGAAAAGGTTTTTTTCTAATTGCTTTAATCAAAGCTGTCGTATGAAAGTGGACATTAAAATTTTAAGAAATATTTTCTGGCTTGACAAATAATAAAAGTGTAACTTCCATCTGTTTTGTACAAACCACAAAACATAAGTCAGGTTCTGTTTACTGGGGCAACGTTTAGTTCTCTATCTATATTTTTGCACCACTTAAGGGCAGGCAGACCATCCATCTTGTGTCTCAACTATCTGATCATGGTGGTGTCAGTTGCAGCTTGCTGGGAACAGTTTTACCTCCGCATTTGAAGGTTTAACATTCCCAATAGGAATGGAGCACAAAAATCAAACCTACATTCCAATGCAATGTTGTCGTTTTGGATAAGATAGTGAAGTGTGGGAGAAGGGAAACCATTTTGACTCTAGAAGCCATTTCCCCTAGCTAAATTACTGAAGCCATTCACAGGAACTGGCTGTGACAGCCATTTCCCTGAACAGAGGAAACACGTTAGTTGTGACCCAGAAATTCTCTCACTGACAATGCTGTTGTACCTCTGCACCCACCCTGAGGGGTCTCTCTCTCCATGGGAGCTCCAGCTGAAACAATACTCCTACAGACAAGATGTCACCAAACTATTTAATATTGATAGCTACTGACCTTTACCACTATGAACAGGATGCTACTCGATCAGTTTCAATTGTTCAACTACTGATCCAGAATCTGGTTTCCAGCATCTGCAGTCATTGTTTTTACCTAATTAACGTTCGAGACTAGTAATATTGCCAGCGACCTATTACCATTGTTCAATTAATCAATGTTGTTAGACCAGTATTGTTCTCAATAAATAATCAGCCGTTTGTAACCCTTTATAAACTGTATACAGTACACCTGAAGCTGAGCGGAGCGGTTATGACTCATCTGTGCTGAGCAGTCATTCTGAGCTGAGTGGTCATTGACCTCTTCCCACGATATCGGGAAATAAACAAATGTGCAAATTTCACAAGGTCTGCATAGAAGATTTATTGGAAACAGGACATTTCTCCGACAGTTTGGCGTAAGTCGTCAGGACCCCTTGCTTACAACGGGGCTCCAGAGCGAACCAAAGTTTTTAAAATTCGGCCAATTGCATGATCTTGACCTGAGTCGGAGGGTGCGGGGCAGATCCTAAGTTATGGACAGATGGTACGGCAAGATGGAAGAACAGAAAGATCGCCTCTCTAAATTTCTAAAAATTTTTGCCTAAAATTCAGCTGACTGCGTGATCCCATCCTGAGCCAACAGGCTGATCCTAAGTTGGGGAGAGACGCTAAGGCAAGTCGGGACCCGGGAAAGACGGCTGTTGAGCAATAATTCAAGTTCAAAATAGGGAAACCTTGAGAAATTGACCAGGGAGGCCTGTGTTTGTCTTGTTCGTTTGTCTTACCTGTTTGTCCTGTCAGTGTTCGTATTGTTGTCTGTTCTTTGCTTCCCGCACAACCGTTCACAGGTAAATGGGGTTGCAGAACTCGAAATCCTCGGGAGAAGGACTGACCCCCGGGGACGAGGCTACCTCGTCCCGCTGACACAGGGCGGTCCGCGCCCACAAAGAACACAGAAACGCCACGGTAAATATGTTTGCTAGAAGAACAAGGTAGGAAATCCTCTGGTAACACCAGGGTCACCGGTTGGCCCGGTATGGAAGGAAATGGGTGACAATAGATCGGTCATTCCCTTTACCTCCGATTTATATGGGTGGTCCCATGGAAATTGGCCATATGGAGGCTCCTTTAAATTGGAGAAAATGGAGGGCGGGTAAGGAGTCCGCTCTTGGGACACTGACTGTAGGATTCAATGCCTAGAAAAGTGGAAGGAAGTCGTGTAAGGGCACCAGCTCCCTAAAACTAAAAGCTGCTGTCAACTTTCAGACACGCTTGCATCTTCCGTTTCCACGCCCACTGCCGTATACCCCTCAATATCCTGAAGTTCCTTTCCCAACTCTGGAGCCAAACCCACTAGTAAGCAAGGTTGCTGCATTTGTTGACACACCACATCACCCACCCACTACTGCAAATTAAGGGGTCTCAGAGGCATCTGTTGTAGGGAGCATTTCAGGGACAGGACACTGAGATAAAGCAGAAACCAATCCCGCCTCCAACACCAGACTTACTCGCAGTATGGCCACAGCCTTGAAGCCCCAGACCCCCTGATAACCAGCACAGCCCCATTATGATAGGCACTACGCTCTCGACAAGCCCTGGACTCAGGCTGAGGTCCGAAGCATGCTCCAGGATGCCCCCAGCCGCTAAAACGCCCGGTACCATACCTCAATTGGCTACTACAAATATGTGAGCAGGTTATAGTCCAACAGGTTTAATTGGAAGGACACTAGCTTTCGGAGCGTCGCTCCTTCATCAGGTGGTAGTCCGAAAGCTAGTGCGCTTCCAATTAAACCTGTTGGACTACAACCTGGTGTTGTGTGATTTTTAACTTTGTACACCCCAGTCCAACACCGGCATCTCCAAATCATGACAAATATGTGATATCTAATACTGCTTACCGCAGGACTTCCAGGCTTTACTGTGGTTACGGGACTCACTGGGCCACTCTGAAGACTTCTACTGAATTCCCCGCCGAGCCATGGGTTAATGCAAGCGCAGCCTCCACCTGGCTTGGGAATAGCATTAAAGATGCCAACATGGCAGCTGCAAGGCAACAGGCAGACTTCGGGGAAGTTACTCATTGCCTGCAAAAAGCTAATAAGCCCAGCCTTGATTTCATTGCCCACTTCAAAAGACATTTGGGAGTTCTCAGCGGGCATCTCTTTGCCAGAGAATAAGTTAGCAGGACAGACCCTTGTGAATTGACACCTTCTTACAGAGCGCTTTAGGGAGCATCTCCGGGACACCCGCACCAATCAACCCTACTGCCCCGTGGCCCAACATTTCAATCCCCCTCCCACTCTCCGAGAACATGCACTGCCACTCCCTCACCACCTGACGCCTGGAGGAAGAATGCCTCATCTTCCACCTCGAAACACTTCAATCCCAGGGCACCAATGTGGATTTCACCAGTTTCCTCATTGCCCACCTTATCCCAGTTTCAACCTTCTAGATCAGCACTATCTTCATGACCTGTCCTACCTGCCAATCTTCCTTCCCACCTATCTGCTCCACCCTCCTCTCTGACCTATCACCTCCATCCACCTATTGTGCTCTTGACTACCTTCTCCCCAGCCCCCCTCTTCCACCCTGGAGGCACCCTGCCTTCATTCCTGATGAAGGGCTTTTGCCCGAAACGTCAATTTTCCTGCTCCTCGGATCCTGCCTGACCTGCTGTGCTTTTCCAGCACCACTCTAATCTATACTCTGATCTGTAGACCTCACTTTTGCCTTGTGTATTGAATCCCTCCCTGACATGCTCACGTCTACAAGTCCCACAACCTAACATGGCAAACAGCTGAGTGGGGAGATATACTCACCACTCTCAACAATTTAGACTGATAGGGACTGTTTGAGTGTAAGAGAGAGAAGGAGGCATACCCTTGGCTCATGCAGCCATGAAATCAGGAAAACCCATGGCCAAACACAGCAGCGTCAGGACTAAAGTAGGGATAAATGCAGGGCATGCGGCAAACTGGGTCACTGGGAAAGAGATTGTTGGTTAGTGGCCCCTCAACAGACAAAGGTTTCCACCCATACACCATCTTCACTTTCCCAATGAAACCATACTCCTCCTCAGAGACAGCCTAAGTGGACCGCCAATACTATGGATGACCTATGTTCCTGTGCCCCAGGAGCCCAGGGCTGCCACGGGAGGGAGGTTTTGCAGGTTTTCACACTCCCAGTCTGAAAATGCTATGGTGGATGTGGAAGTGGGGTGTCAGCTCATTTCAGTTTTGGGGGACTCCGGAGCCACACACTCATCTGCACCTCCCTCTGTGGACCTTCCCCTCCGTTCCAGTACTGTCTGCGCTATTGGTGTTTCCGGAGTACCCATAATAGAACCACTTTCTAATCCAGTGCCTTTTAGCATCGGACACAGCTATAATTTCCTCATCCTGTCCAGTGGCCCTCTTGGATCAACAAATCTTTTGTAAATTAAACGCTTCTATTCACTGCCCTCCCTGGGGTCTCACCTTAGAAATCCCTGATTCCCATTACTCTATGGTGCAGACTGCGATGACCACACTTCCACACTTGTCTTCCCCTTTTGAGACTGCCTACAGTTGGTCATGCCAGTCTAGACCTATCCGTGCCTTTCTTGACCCCTTCCTTTCCCTTTTGCTGAATGCCCATTTGTACCCTGTGACCTTCTTCCTGTGCTGGGTGGTTCAGACAAGCTGTTTCCTACACTAATTTCACCGTACTGTGTCCTTCCCACGTGAACCAGGGTCACCCTACTCTGCTCTTTCCGATCCCCACCTCACTGTGCCCTCTCAGCTAGCACTGACTGGCCTGTGTTTCATTGGTCCTGAGGGAGGAGCTGCAGAGGTTCTGCTCATTGCTGAGCAGACATCACTGTTTCACCACGACCCTGCCTCAGTTCCCCATGTTCCCTTTTCATTAAAGGTACCCTGGCATCCCAAGGACTTGGTAATCCATGGTAACCAGATTACAACAGTCGCCTCAGCACTTTGCACCCCCTTGACTCTGGAAAGACCTGGTCAGTTGCTTGTCTAGGGTTGGAAGAACTTTGTGCGCACTGCCCTCCCAATCCGTGGGGGTCGCCTTTACTATGCATTCCCCCATGCCAACCCTTTCCTATGAAAAAACCCTACTATTGGTTGACCTGCCAGCCTCACTGTGGGCACAGCATGCGGGCCTGGTCCTCTCTACCCTGCCACATACAGTCATGGTGAAGCAGGGAGCTGTTCTGCTGTCAATACGGCAGTACACTATCGCCAGCCACAACAGAGGATATCAAACCTGCTATCGACTTCCTCCTACAAGGTGGCATTTTGGTACTTATCACCAGCCCCTATACTTTCAATCCCAAAACCAGGGAGACCGGGAAGATGGTGTTTCGTCCAGGACCTAAAGGCTCTCCAGTAGTACCAGACACCAATGCCATTCTTACTAGTCTTCCTGCCTCTGCCACTTGCTTTTCTATAATTGATCTCTGTTCAGCCTTTTTCTCCATCAAATTGTCCCCTGACAGCCAGTACCTTTTCATCTTTACTTAGGGCGGTCACCAATATATATGGACCCGGCTTCCCCAAGGGTATACTGAGAGCCCCACGATGTGCGCCTCCGCAGTAGACTGGATGCTCAGAGCCCTCCAGCTGCCATGTGAAAGCATCTTGCTTCAATATGCTGATGATTTATTAGTGACCTCCACCTCCACTGATGCTTGCATGAAAGACACTGTCACCCTGCTCCACTGTCTGGCGCGGGATGGACACAAAGTTTCCATACAGAAAATGCAACTTTGCCAGAGAACAGTACACTACTTTGGCTACACACGTTCGCACAGCCTCAGAACACTGTCTCCAGATTGCATTGCAGCCACCACTAAGCTCTCCCCACCCACCACACGAACTGAGCTTTTAATCTTCTTTGGTATGGTCAACTACTGTAGACTCTGGATACCTGACCATTGTGCTTTGATGCATCTCTTCGTGAGGCGTCCCCCCAAAACAGCCAACAAATGTGCAATGGACACCTGAGATAGAACAAGCCTTCAAAGAACTGAAACAGTGTTTAATCTCCACTCCTGCTCTTGGTATCCCTGACTATACATGGCCACTTCAGCTCTGTGTGACTGAGAAAAAAAGGGATATGCATCCAGAATTCTCACACAGATGCATGGGGATCTTCAGCGCCTTGTAGCTTACAATTGCCACCTGTTGCAAGGGGAATGCCGGCCTGTTTACGAGTTATGGCGGTCACCACTGTAATGGTAGAAAAGTCCACCCCCATTGTGCTGGATTATCCATGCACTCTTTTTGTCCCACATTCAGTTGCCCTCCTGCTTAATTCAGCAGAAACTCAACATTTTACAGCATCCAGAAGAACAGGCTATGAGGTCATATTACCATCTCGTTCCAACCTTTCCCTTCAACGTGTTCCCGCTTTAAACTCCATCACCCTTCTTTCTGTCATTCAAGATCCCAGACAGAAAACCATGATTGTTTATATTTAATTCAGCATGTTGTAACCCTGCACCCGACCTCTCCAAAAACCATTGTAAAACCCTGACCTGATCCTCTTCACTGATGGATCCTCTTATAGGTCCTCAGATCATCAGATGTTAGTGGGCTATGCAGTCTGTACCCCTTTTGAAACACTCAAATCTGCCTTGCTGCCAGAAGGTACTTCTACACAGAATGTCGAGCTGTTTGCCCTCACTAGGGCCTGCATTCTTGCCAGCGGTAAATCAGCCAATATTTATAAAGACTCCAGATGCACCTTTGGGGTTGTCCATGATTTTGGTACTCTCTGGAAACAGAGGTTTCATTACCTTTTCTGGGAGACCCCTACAACATGCCCTCCCCATTGACAATCTGTTGGAGGCTATTCTTCTAACCTCTGCTATAGCCATTGAAAAAGCACTGCTCATACCACTGCAAACGATCCTGTAGCCCGCAGCAATATTTGCGCTGACCGAACTGCTTGACAGGCTGCCTTGACTCCCATCAGATGTGTGTTGCAAGCTCCCAGACTACAGAAGCTCCTGCAGCCCCTGATCTCTGAGGGAGTGCGGGCTGCACAGCATGCTGCTTCCCAGGTCGAGAAGGACAGTTGGGTTAGCATCGGTGCTAAGGGGTCCTCTACTCTATGACTGCTCATGCACCCTGATGGATGTATCATTTGCCCCAGTACCACTTGCATGTCCTGGCACTGGCTGCCCATGGAGTCGTCCATGCCAGTAAAAGGGGAATGATACAGGCTGCTGCCCAAGCGCTGGTCTCGAACTGTTTAAAATGCCTGCAAAACAATGACAGTAAGCCCATGGTCAGGTATGACCATTTGCCAATCCCAGCAGGACCCTTCACTCAGCTGCAAATTGACTTTGCGAAAGTGAGGATACCAGATGCTGGAGATACATTCCTCATGGAGGGCTCCTGCCTGAAACATCGATTTTCCTGTTCCTCGAATGCTGCGTGACCTGCTGTGCTTTTCCAGCACAACTCTAATCTTGACTGATGAATGGCACACTTAAAACTACCCTGATTAAAATTACCTAAGAAATGGGTCTGGCATGTCCCATGCGCCCTATACGCCTAATGTAGCTAGGTTAACCGAACTACGTGACTGACTCCCTTTGAGATCCTGATCGGAGACAATACCTATGGGGGCCAGACCCCCAAATTCACTGTGGATGTAGCATCTGACACTGTGGATGTAGCTGCTTACACAGGAGGCCCTGCTGGATTATACAGAAGTGGTTACTGCAGATGCTAGAGATCAGAATCAAGATTAGAGTGGCAAGGCCCATTCCTCGTACTCCTGACAAGATTAGAGTGGTACTGGAAAAGCACTGCAGGTCAGGCGGCATCAGAAGAGCAGGAAAAATCGACGTTTCAGGCAAAACCTTTCCTGATGAAGGGCTTTTGCCCAAAATGTCAATTTTCCTGCTCCTCGGATACTGCCTGACCTGCTGTGCTTTTCCAGCACCACTTTAATCTTGACCCTGCTGGACTATGTCCAAACACTCAACAAAATGATTACTCGCAATCATGATTTAGTAAAAGAAGCCATTCCCACACCTAAAAGTGGGCCTCTGCATCCTTTCCAACCTGGGGACTATGTCATGATAAAATAGTTTGAAACTAATTCTTCCTCTCCTAGGTGACAAGGCCCGTTCCTCGTACTCCTGACAACCTGAAAGGCTGTGAAGGTAGAAGGAAGGCCCAACTGGATGCATGGGACCAGATTCAAAAGAGCACTGCCCCAGAGAGAACCTGATATGCTGGAAATTAGTGCCTCGGTACAATCTCTCTCATGAACCCCCGGCTTTGCTCCTTACTGACACGACTAGAGGAGGTACACCCATAGGGTCCATCTGCTTGAGAAGCAACCATTCATCAGGATGGGATACTGGCATCAGCAGGTGTGCTCATTCCCTGCTTCTCACTGCGGCTGTGATTCAGACCAAACCAGATGGGAGCATACTTAACCTTAAAGTTCTCAAAAGAACAGCCAAAAACACCACATTCACTACCTTTTGGACTGGACTAAGACTGACCGTTTGAGAACCTATCATGGCACTGACTTCATTTGCGGCCACAAGGCCTACCCCTGGCTGCTGCTCCCCTGTATTGGGAACTGCTGTGTGGGGTATGTGGTCCTGTTTGGTTCCCATTCATACTCCCTTCAAGAAGCCATGGGCTCGCAGCAAGAGAGCAATTACCATGCTTGATCAGGTTCTTGCTATACTCCTCCCCTCTTATGTGGCTGACCGGAAGGAGATAGAGAGCCGGCGGATGACCACTACCCTGGAGAAAGTGGCAAACACCACAGAAACAGCCCTGGGCCAGCTTAACATAGAAGCGGTTGCCATTCGCACTGTTGCCTTGCAAAACAGGCTGGCCTTTGATTATTTGCTAGCCAAAAAAAGGGGGCACATGCACCCTCATCAGGCTCCAACTACTGTGCCTACATCCCCGACCCCAGTGAGCATATTACCAACCTCGCCCAACACATTCAACAGGCAGCCTCTGCGTTCCCAGTGGGACTTGTGTAGTGGGATGGGCTCCTGGCTCAGATCCTGAGGCAGTGCCCTGCTACAAGTATTTATTGTCCTTGTTACCTTTGTCCTTCTCACGTTCCTCATTATGTTCATTAAGTGGTGTTGTGCACACTTGTGTTCACTACTGCTGCCTTCTGTACTACTGACGATCCAGTTGACAAAAATTCACTTCACTGAAAGCTCCTGCGATGATGCAGAACCTCCGGACCCAGAACTCATTGAGTCTGACCACTCCAATTCTGAGGGCTACCCATCCGATTCCAAGCCTCCCCCACCAGACGACCACCCCCCCCCCCCCCCCCCCCCCGGCTCGGGCTACATTCCCCTTTTAGCCGAAGATCCCTTCCTGCTCCATTGATGGTGAAAAGAAATAAAGAGGCGATTGTGGAAGAAGGGAAACAATTTTGACTCTGGAAACCATTTTCCTGCTTAGAAGAGACGTGCTAGCTAAATTGCTGAAGCCATTCACAAGAACTGGCTATGACAGGATGCTACTCGATCAGTTTCAAGTGTTCAACTAATTAACGTTCTTAGTAATATTGCCAGCCTCCTGTTACAGTTGTTCAATTAATCAATGTTGTTAGACCAGTAGTATTGTTAGACTTTTCATATTGTTAAACGATCTAGCAGTCCTCACTTTCTCCTATCTATCGGAGTTAGACCTGTATTGTTCTGTAATCAACAATTAGCCACTTGTAACCCTTTATAAACTGTATATGTCTGTAGCTGAGCAGAGAGGTTATGACTCATCAGTGGTCAATCCAAACTGAATGGTCATTGACCTCTTCCCACAATATTGTGAAATAAATGTGTCAATTTCACAAGGTTTATTGGAAATGAAACATTTCTCTGACATGAAGGACGCCTCCATCTTCTCTCAAGTGGATGTAAAAGCATTATCTAATTGGGGATGATTGTATAGTAGTAATATTATTGGACTAATAACTCAAAGATCAGCATTGTCTTGAAATATCAGTGTAAGTTCCACATAATAGCTCTGATGCAATGATAGACATTGATTAATAGTTTAATGCCTACTGCACAATTCATCTATTGCCTGGTATGTTCTGTTCAGTTTATTGATTTGTTGCTGTGTCTCTAATTATAGTAATTACTGCTACTGTCACTCCACTAAGTAATTGATTTGTAGGCAGGTTTCCTGTTCATTGTAAGATGTTAGCTTTGAGGGAAAAGGGAAAAAGGTGTATGGCCACATGGGTTTAGGACTACGACTCACATGACGAACAAATATGAATTGAAATCTGTTGGGATGAATGGCCTGTTTCCATATTGCTTAGATGATATGGAGTTGGGGACCACATGTAGGGGTGTCAAAGTTTGCAGATGACACTAACATGAGTGCCAGAGCAAATGTGCACAGGACTGTGAAACTTTGCAGAGGAACACAGATACATTGAGTGAGTGGGCCAAGGTCTGGCAGATGGAATACAGTGTTAATAAATGTGAAGTCAGTCATTTTGGTAGGAGTAATAGTCAAAAAGGATTATTACCTGAATGGTAAAAAGTTGCAGCATGCTGCTATGCAGAGGGACCTGGGCATCCTTGTGCATGAATCATAAAAGAATGGTCTGTAGATACAACAAGTAATTAGGAAGGCAAATTGTCCTTCATTGCTAAAAGGATGGAGTATAAAAGCAGAGATCTCTTCCCTCGATCTCTTCATAGCCAACTGCCGCTGCGACATTAACTGCCTCAACCTCTCCACTCCTCTCACCCACTCCAACCTCTCACCCTCGGAACGTGCAGCCCTCCACTCCCTCCGTTCCAACCCCAACCTCACTATCAAACCAGCAGACAAGGGAGGCGCGGTAGTAGTTTGGCGCACTGAGCTTTACACTGCTGAGGCTAAACGCCAGCTCGCGGACACCTCCTTCTACTGCCCCCTTGACCATGACCCCACCTCCCACCACCAAACCATTATCTCCCAGTCCATCCATAACCTCATCACTTCAGGGGATCTCCCATCCACCGCCTCCAACCTCATAGTCCCACAACCCCGCACCACTCGCTTCTACCTCCTGCCCAAAATCCACAAACCTGACTGCCCCGGCCGACACATTGTCTCAGCCTGCTCCTGCCCCACCGAACTCATCTCTGCATACCTCGACACTGTCCTGTCCCCCTTAGTCCAAGATCTCCCCACCTACGTTTGGGACACCACACACGCCCTCCACCTCCTCCATGATTTGCGCTTCCGCAGTCCCCAACGCCTTATCTTCACCATGGACATCCAGTCCCTGTACACCCCCATCACGAAGGATTCAAAGCCCTCTGCTTCTTCCTTTCCCACCGTACCAACCAGTACCCTTCCACTGACACCCTCCGACTGACTGAGCTGGTCCTCACCCTGAACAACTTCTCTTTCCAATCCTCCCACTTCCTCCAAACCAAAGGAGTAACCATGGGCACCCGCATGGGCCCCAGCTATGCCTGCCTCTTCATAGGATATGTGGAACAGTCCATCTTCCACAGCTACACTGGCACCACCCCCCACCTTTTCCTCTGCTACATTGATGACTGTGTCGGCGCTGCCTCGTGCTCCCATAAGGAGATTGAACAGTTCATCCACTTTACCAACACCTTCCACCCCGACCTCAAATTTACCTGGACCGTCTCAGACTCCTCCCTCCCCTTCCTAGACCTCTCCATTTCTATCTCGGGCGACCGAATCAACACGGACATTTACTATAAACCGACCGACTCCCACAGCTACCAAGACTACACCTCCTCCCACCCTGCCCCCTGTAAAAACGCCATCCCATATTCCCAATTCCTTCGACTCCGCCGCATCTGCTCCCAGGAGGACCAGTTCCAATACCGTACAACCCAGATGGCCTCCTTCTTCAAAGACCGCAATTTCCTCCCAGACATGGTCGACGATGCCCTCCACCACATCTCCTCCACTTCCCGCTCCTCCACCCTTAAGCCCCGCCCCTCCAACCGCCACCAGGACAGAACCCCACTGGTTCTCACCTACCACCCCACCAACATCCATATACAGCGTATCATCCGCCGTCATTTGCGCCACCTCCAAACGGACCCCACCACCAGGGATATATTTCCCTCCCCTCCCCTATCAGCATTCCAAAAAGACCACTTCCTCCGTGACTCCCTCGTCAGGTCCACACCCCCCACCAACCCAACCTCCACTCCCGGCACCTTCCCCTGCAACCGCAAGAAATGCAAAACTTGCGCCCACATCTCCCCCCTTACTTCCCTCCAAGGTCCCAAGTGATACTTCCATATCTGCTACAAATTCACCTGCACCTCCACACACATCATTTATTGCATCCGCTGCACCCGATGTGGCCTCCTCTATATTGGGGAGACAGGCCGCCTACTTGCGGAACGTTGGCCTCTCCCCTCGACGGCCTGTCAACGTACTGAGTTAGGAAACCCTCCTGAACACACCTTACAAAAACAGCTCCAGAGCTGAAAATGTGTTGCTGGAAAAGCGCAGGTCAGGCAGCAATATAGAGGGAGACAGGCTGCCTACTTGCGGAACGTTTCAGAGTACACCTCTGGGACACCCGGACCAACCACCCCGTGGCTCAACACTTCAACTCCCCCTCCCACTCCACCAAGGACATGCAGGTCCTTGGACTCCTCCATTGCCAGGCCATAGCAACACAACGGCTGGAGGAAGAGTGCCTCATCTTCCGCCTAGGAACCCTCCAACAACAAGGGATGAACTCAGATTTCTCCAGTTTCCTCATTTCCCCTCCCCCCACCTTGTCTCAGTCCCAACCCTCGAACTCAGCAACACCTTCCTAACCTCTCCGCCCCCACCCCCACTCCGGCCTATCACCCTCACCTTGACCTCTTTCCACCTATCGCATTTCCAACGCCCCTCCCCCAAGTCCCTCCTCCCTATCTTTTATCTTAGCCTGCTGGACACACTTTCCTCATTCCTGAAGAAGGGCTTATGCCCGAAACATCGATTCTCCTGTTCCTTGGATGCTGCCTGACCTGCTGCGCTTTTCCAGCAACACATTTTTAGCTCTGATCTCCAGCATCTGCAGTCCTCACTTTTTCCTATAAAAGCAGAGAGGTCATGTTGAAGCTGTACAGCATGCTGGTGAGGCCACAGCTGGAGTACTGTGTGCAGTTCTGGTCTCCTTACTTGAGAAAGGATGTACGGGCACTGGAGTGGGTGCAGAAGAGGTTCACTTGGTTGATTCCAGAGTTGGGGTGGTTAGCTTATGAGGAGAGACTGAGTAGATTGGGATTATATTCATTGGAATTCAGAAGATTGAGGGGCGATCTTATAGAAACATAAAATTCTGAAGGGAATAGATAAGACAAAAATAGAGAGGATGTTTCCACTGGCAGATGAAGCTAGGACAAGAGTGCATAGCCTCAAGATTAGAGGGTGCAGATTTAGGACTGAATTGAGATGGCTGTTAATCTATGGAATTCCTTGCTCAGTGAAGGAGTTGATGCTACATCAGTAAATGTTTTAAAGCTAAGGTCGCTTTTTTTGAACAATAAAAGGAATTAATGGATACGATGAGAGCACGGGTAAGTAGATCTGAGTCCACAAAAAGATCAGCAATGATCTCATTAAGTGGCAGAGCAGGCTCAAAGGGCCAGGCGGCCTACTCCTGCTACTAGTTCTTATGTTCTTATGTAATTGCTATATCATTCTGTATTCCTATGACAATGCATTTTTGCTTGCTGCTCAACTGGTCTGTCGGTGCGCTCACTACAGCAACAACTAACAATGAATATAGCACATTTAACTGTTTCAAGGCACTTCACAGGAGCATTATAAATCAAAGCATGACCATGAGCCACATGAATATCTATTGGCTCACATTATTAAACTTCGTAAAAATAATGTGGAAATCTAAAATAAAAATAAAAAATAGTGCTGGCGAGTTTGAGCAGAGGAAATGCAAGAATGAGAGGAGATAGAGAGAAATTTCAGACCACTAGGCCAAGGAACTATTGCCACAAATGACAGTGCAATTAAGATTGGGCATGCATAAGAGGCCAGAATTACAGGCACAGATATCTCACTGGATTGTGGGATTTAAGAGATTACAGAAATAGGTTAATGCAAGCCCATGGATTAATTTCAAAAGAAGGCTGAGAATTTTGAAATCAGTTGATCAGGCACTTGGATGGTGCAAATGTTCAGGTCTTGTGCATTTGGGTATAGACTTTAATATAGAACAGATTGTGAATGGTGTTGCATGTTGTGCAATCATCAGCAGGTGTTTTCACTTTTGACCTTATAAAAGACAAAGGTCATTGATGAAGCAAATGAAGATGGTTGGGAACTACTCTTACACGGGGAGATGGGGGGATGGGGGGAGGGTTCTTGTGTGCAGTGATACATGGGCGGCACGGTGGCACAGTGGTTAGCACTGCTGCCTCACAGCGCCAGAGACCCGGGTTCAATTCCCGCCTCAGGCCACTGACTGCGTGGAGTTTGCACGTTCTCCCCGTGTCCACGTGGGTTTCCTCCCACAGTCCAAAGATGTGCAGGGTCAGGTGAATTGGCCATACTAAATTGCCCGTAGTGTTAGGTAAGGGGTATGGGTAGGTTTCGCTTCGGCGGGTCGGTGTGGACTTGTTGGGACGAAGGGCCTGTTTCCACACTGTAATGTAATCTAATCTAATCCCTATCTCTGACTAGTAAGCCTACATTTCAGGGTAGGCAACAGTCTGAACACTTCAACCCCAGGGCATCAATGTGGACTTCACCAGTTTCCTCATTTCCCCTTCCCCCACCTTACCTTAGTTCCAATCTTCCAGCTCAGCACTGTCCTACCTGCCAATCTCCCTTCCCACTTATCCACTCCACCCTCCCCCCGATCTATCACCTCCATCCCCATCCACATTCACCTATTGTACTCTTTGCTACCTGCTCCCCAGCACCCGCACCCCCCCCAACCATTTATCTCTCCACTCTGGAGACTTTCTGCCTCTATTCCTGATGAAGGGCTTTTGCCCAAAACATCGATTTTCCTGCTCCTTGGATGCTGCCTGACCTGCTGTGCTTTTCCAGCACCACTCTGATCTAAAGCCTGCATTTCAGTCCCACCTGCTCCAGAGGTGTGTCATAACATGTCTGAATAGGGCGATTAAAAATATCTACACTGAGGAATGCCTGCAGAGTGGTCCTGGAGCTGGGATAATTAACCTCTGACAACTACATTCATTTTCATGATAGATATAATTCCAAAGAATGAGGTATAACACTCAGTTTTGCTAGTGCCCTACTAGGGCAAATGCTGCTGTGGTGTCAATTGAATTTACTCCATCTTCAGCTCTTGAGTTCAGCTCTTTTGACCATGATTGGACAAGGCTATTTTAAGGTCAGGAATTGATTGTCCCTAGTGGAACCAAAATTGAGCTTCAGTGAATTGATTATTTCTGAGTCCACAACACCTTCCATCATTTTGATCATGATTGAGAATGAACTGATAGGGTGGTAACTGGTTAGTTGGATTGTCCTGCTTTTTGCAAATAGACATATCTGGACAACTTTCTATTTTGTCTGGATCATGGCATCATTATAGCTACACTGGAATAGCTTATCGAAGGGTATAGCTAGTTCTGAAGTTCTAGTTTTTGTTACTACCTCCAGATCAGATCCCTGTGGAACACCACTGGTCACCAAGCTCCAGGATGACTACTTCCCATCTACCACCACCCTCTGTTTTCTATGGGCCAGCCAATTCTGTATCTAGACAGCCAAATTTCCCTATATCCCATACCTCCTTACTTTCTGAATGAGCCTACCATGGAGAACCTTATCAAACACCTTGCTAAAATCCATATATACCACATCCACTGCCCTACCTTCATCAATGTGGTTTGTCACATCCTCAAAGAATTCAATAAAGCTTGAGGTATGACCTGCTCCTCATAAAGCCATGCTGATTATCTCTAATCAAACTATACTTTTCCAAATAATCATAAATCCTGTCTCTCAGATTTCTCTCCAATAATTTGCCCAATGTAAGACTAACTGCTCTATAATTCCCAGAGTTATCCCTATTCCCTTTCTTGAACAAGAGAATATTTGCCACCCTCCAATCATCTGGTGCTACTCCAGTGGA
The DNA here is from genome assembly GCF_037043375.1 of Chiloscyllium plagiosum. Taxonomy (NCBI): domain Eukaryota; kingdom Metazoa; phylum Chordata; class Chondrichthyes; order Orectolobiformes; family Hemiscylliidae; genus Chiloscyllium; species Chiloscyllium plagiosum. The sequence goes on from NW_028270143.1 coordinate 86,527,698, forward strand.
CAGTGAGGATGCAAAGATCATCGCCAAAGGTGCAGCAATCTCTTCCTTCGTTTCCAGTAGTAACCTGGGGTATATCCCATCAGGCCCAGGGGACTTATCCATCCGAAGGTTTTGCAAAATTTCCAGCACATCCTCCCTCTTAATATCAACCTGTTAGAATGTATCAGCCTGTTTCACGCTGTCCTCAAAACAACAAGGTCCCTCTTATTAAGGAGTACCGAAGCAAGGTATTAAGGACTTCCCCTATCTTCTCCAAGTCCAGGCATAAGTTCCTTCCACTATCCCTGATCGGCCCTACTCTCACTCTGGCCATCCTCTTGATCTTCACACAAGTGTAAAATGCCAAGCAGTTTTCCTTAAGCCTACCGACCAAGGCTTTTTCATGTCCCTTCTAGCTCTCCTAAGTTCATTCTTCAGTTTCTTCCTGGCTACCTTGTGACTGTCTAGAGCCCTGTCTGATCCTTGCTTCCTCAACCTTAAGTAAGCTTCCTTCTTTCTCTTGACTTGATGTTCCACATCTCTTGTCATCCAAGTTTCCTTCATCCTACCATTCCTTCTTTGCCTCAGTAGGACAAATCTATCCAGCACTCACAGCAAGTGCTCCCTAAACATTTCTGTTGTGTATTTCCCTGAAAATATCTGATCCCAATTTATGCTCCACAGTTCCTGCCTAATAATTCGTACTCCCCCAATTACTTTCCCATACCATCTGCTCCTATCCCTCTCCTTGATTATACTAAAGGTCTGGGAGTAGTGATCACTATCACCAAATGCTCCCCCACTGAGAGACCGGAGAGCTGACCTGGTCTGTTGCCAAGCACCAAATCCAATATGGCCATCCTTCTAGTTGGCCCATCACATATTGAGGTAGGAAGTCTTCCTGTACACACCTGAAAAAAATTTGCTCTATCTAAACTAACATTCTTAACATTTTCCTGCAACTTGGATACTAAGTCTGTCCACTGGCATGATAACTGACCAAGGCTTCCTTTAATCTATAACAGGAGAAAGTGAGGACTGCAGATGCTGGAGACCAGAGTTGAAAAGTGTGGTGCTGGAAAAGCGCAGCAGGCCAGGCAGCATCAGAGGAGCAGTAGAATTGACGTTTCGGGCACAAGCCCTTCTTCAGGAATAAGGCTGGTGTGCCAAGCGGGCTGAGATAAAGTGGGGGGGGGGGGCTGGAAATACGATAGGTGGAAGGAGGTGAGGGTGAGGGTGATAGGCCGGAGAGGGGGTGGAGATTAGATTAGATTAGATTAGATTACATTACATTACAGTGTGGAAACAGGCCCTTCGGCCCAACATGTCCACACCGACCCGCCAAAGCGCAACCCATCCATACCCCAATCCCTACATTTACATTTACCCCTTACCTATCACTACGGGCAATTTAGCATGGCCAATTCACCTGACCTGCACATCTTTGGACTGTGGGAGGAAACCGGAGCACCCGGAGGAAACCCACGCAGACACGGGGAGAATGTGCAAACTCCACACAGTCAGTCGCCTGAGTCGGGAATTGAACCCGGGTCTCTGGCGCTGTGAGGCAGCAGTGCTAACCACTGTGCCACCGTGCCACCCACAATGAGATGTCGGGAAGAAGATTGCAGGTCAAGAGGGCAGTGCTGAATCCAGGGGTTGGGACTGAGATAAGGTAGGGGGAGGGGAAATGAGGAAGCTGGAGAAATCTACATTCATCCTGTGTGGTTGTAGGGTTCCCAGTCAGAAGATGAGGCACTCTTCCTCCAGGTGTCGTGTGGCCAGGGTCTGGCGATGGAGGGGGCCAAGGACCTGCATGTCCTTGGCAGAGTGGGAGGGGGAGTTAAAGTGTTCAGCCACGGAGCGGTTGGGTTGGTTGGTGCAGGTGTCCCAGAGGTGTTCCCTGAAACGTTCCACAAGTAGGCAGCCTGTCTCCCCAGTGTAGAGGAGACCACATCGGGTGCAGCGGATACAGTAAATGAGGTGTGTGGAGGTGCAGGTGAATTTGCAACGGAAATGGAAGGATCCATTGGGGCCTTGGGGGGGGGGGGAGGGAGGTGTGGGTGCACGTTTTGCACTATAACAGCCCTATCACCCACACCTGTCAGCCACATTTCAGCACAGGTCACATAACCCATTCATTTTTACCCTATTTTACACAATATCCCAAAACATTGTAATCTTGTAAACCTCATTATTAATATGTTTTAATTCCTTAGTATCTTTCCCTGACCTATTTGAAGTTATGAACAATAATTTCAATGATTTTGGACCAAAGAACTGAGTGCTATATACTGTTGATTTTTTTTGAGTAGGATTGGTAACAATTCTAAAATATTTAGAAGTGACAGAGTTCCAAGGAAGAGTCATATTGAACTTAAAATGTTGATTAGTTTCTCTCTCCACAGATGCTATCACACCTGCTGAGTTTATCCAGAGCTTTCTGTTTGATTTCAGATCTTCAGCATCCATAGTAGTTTGCTTGAATTTTATAGAAGCAACAAATATGTAAAGGCAGAAATCAGCTCATCCTCTTGCAGCTCTATTTCTGTTAGATTTGCTTTAGCCATCTGTGGGATTCATCTACTTGAGACAATTTTTTTCTAAGTGCTGCTCCAGCACAAATAAAATTAGTAATTCTCTACCAATGAAATAGCAATGCAGTAAAAGCAGCTCTTTCATAACCAGAGTCTCAACACATTTTCATATGACTCTTCCATTCTTCTGTAATTTCATAATAGCCCATTGAAAACTGGCTTAATGGCCAGTTTTAACATGTATGCCTTCTCCCCAGAAGTTCTATATAAGGCAAAGAATACCATTTGGAATGGATTATGCCATTTAATACTGGGAAGCAGTTGCTGCTTCCCATTACCGAATGGAGTTATGACAAATTTGCATAATGCACACAATGAGCAAATAGGCTGTGGTGAGATACCCCATGAATGGCAAATCATCTCAAATTGCTTAATGAAAGCAACATCTCGCACTTACACAATTGACTTTATAAGGTTACTGGATTTGCACATTAAACTCAGTACAGAAAGACATATGTACCATTTTAATGATTGGCAATCAACCTCTGACCTATAAATTAACAATAAAATATGTGGAACCTCATTACTCAGGAATTTCTCCAATTGCTGTTGTTTAAAATAGTCTGAAAATAATCTTACTTTTCCTGTCTCTCATTTCTCTGTCCGTTCAGTTTTCCTTCTTCTGGATTTCTTTCTTTTTATATGGGGACACTACATTTTTTTGTCCACAAAGCACCAATGTGGCCAATTGAATATTTAGAAGTAAAGCCTGTTAAAGGCAATGCTAACATCAAAAAGTGAAAGGGCTTTAGGGAGAGGAAGAGGGGATTACATTCAAATGGAATTGGAGGAGGATATAAAGCACTGTGTCCCACGTGGTACATGGATTTCTCTTTCTGTATCTGAATTGACACTGAATTCACCTAGGTTCAGTCCTTCCTGTTTGTTTCTCAATCCTTTAATCCTGTTGGTTATGGTGATACATTATTGGTCCCACATTACCCATTACCTCTGCTGTGAACTGAACAATTTTCGGACAAAAATTAAACAAACATGCCTAAGTCTGAGCACTTCAGGGATGGTGAGTGGGGGCTCTGGAGGAAAAGGGGAGAATTATCAGGGATAAGGTGGAGAACAGGTGAGGTAGAATGCTGGAAAAGGTGTGGAGACATTGCAAAAATGCATTGGGTGCTGGGCTGGAGAGATCTTTTGGGAAAGGAGTGGTGAGGGACTGGAGGAGAGGAGAGGGAGTTAGGGATGAGATGGAGTTGGGGAGGAGGTATTAGTGGAGAGACCAGTGCTGGGGTAGGGTGAGAATGGGGAGGTGACAACATTTGGCAGGATGCAAAAGGATCAGGTCAGGAAGCTGGATAAGGGGTGAATGGGGAGGAGACTGCAAAAAAAGTGAGGCAGACTGGACAAATGGGTGGTAATTAATAGAAGAGAGAGAGCATGGGGAGAAGGGTGAGTTTTAGAGGCAAGAGGCAGTAAGGGTGGATGTTAGAGGCTGGAAAAGGGATAGGAATGGAGGGACTTAGCGACTGCAAAAAAAGTCAGGGAGGGGCTTAGAGGGCAGAAAAGGGCGTGGAAATGGGAGAGGAAGGGAAAGATTAAGAAAGGGAGTATTGAAGGGGAAGAGAAGTAGCAGTGAAGACACCTGGAGAGGAGAAGAGACTCGGAGGTGGAGGTGAGGAAGAGACTGGAGGGTGGCAGCGAGAGGGGAAAGAGATTTGGGTTTGGCGGTGTTGGGGTGTGGGCAGGTGGTTAGTGAGGCGGAGGACGGTTTTACCAAAAGCCCTGGGGGTGCGGAGCTCACATTCCAACACGGTGGCAGTAAACAAGGTGAAGCCGCCCAAAAGGGGAGGACCGGGGCGGGGAACCGGAGCAGGAACCGAGTGTTTTCCAGAAAGGTCTCGGCCGAGACGATGTACCTTTGATGTGGAGAAACCTCTGGTCTTCAGTGGAGCGGCGCTGACGTAATGGGGATAAAGTTAGGCCCGAGTGTCGCAGTTGGAATTAGAGCGAGCAGGCGGGAGTGAGTGAACGAGGGGGATCCGATCGGATCCCATCGCCATCTTCTATCCACCGGTTCGGGCTGTTCCGGGAGCTGGTGATGACAGCGGCTATTTTTAACCGCCATCGTCAGCCGGAGGCCGCTATAAAAGGGGCCGCAGCTGCGACATGCACCTTTACAGCAGCGTGTTAACGCACTACCCCGGCGCCGCCTTCAAAGTGCCCACTGCAGGGGTAGAGAAAGCGCCTGCTGAGAACCCGAGTGTCGGAGTGAAGACTGAGCCCGCCTCTGCCGCCGCTTCCTCCTCTGCTGCCGCCGCCATGCCCGCCTTCTCGTCATGCGAACTGCTGCCCCCGGGCCCGGCTCCATCATCTGCATCCCCGGCCTCCCTCATCTACACTTCCACCGCCAGGATCCCCCTGCGGCCGCTCGAGAGGATGGTGCCGATCCAGATCCTGAGCGAGAGAGCGCAAGCCGAGCTACCGGCTCCAGCCCATCAGGGACGGGGCGCCTGGGCGGAGGACATCCTGGCGGAAGGATCGCGGAAAGTTTCAGCCTGGCCCCAGGATCGGATCCCGGGCGACGGCCTGCAGCGGCGGGCAGAGACGAACTTGCAGGCGGCCTCGGAAGGGCCGGAGACCGCCTTCGACCTGTCGGACGGTGAGAGCACCGAGCGGGGGTACCAGGACTGGGTCGGGCCTGGGACTGGGCCTGAGTGCCGGGCTCCGGAGGCCGATGAACAGCAGAGTAGCCGCCCCTGGCAACTCGACGGTGGCTTCAGGACGGTGGACCTGGTGGTGGAGAACAGGGCGGAGAAAAACGACAAGGTGGCGCGTTACCTGGCAGAGGTGGAGAAGCAGAACAGTTACCTGCGGGAGCGACAGAAGTACAGGTTCCATATTATTCCAGACGGCAACTGTTTGTACAGGGCCGTCAGTAAAGCTGTGTACGGCGACCAGAACATGCACAAGGAGCTGAGAGAGCAGACAGTCCATCACATCGCAGATCACTTGGACGAGTTTAACCCCATCATCGAAGGGGACGTTGGGGAGTTTTTAATCAACGCTGCCCAGGATGGGGCCTGGGCTGGTTACCCAGAGCTACTTACTATGAGTCAAATGCTGAACGTTAATATATACTTGACGACAGGAGGTAGCCTGGAAAGCCCAACCGTTTCCACCATGGTGCACTGTCTCGGCCCAGAAGATCAATCAAAATCCAGCATATGGTTGAGTTGGTTAAGCAATGGACACTACGATGCTGTGTTTGATCAGTCTCTACCCAACCCAGAGTATGAAACCTGGTGCACGCAAACACATGTTCAGAGGAAACGAGACGAGGAGTTAGCGAAGTCCATGGCAGCTTCTCTTTCAAAAATGTACATTGAGCAAAATGGATGTTTTTAAGTGATTTTTTTTCCTCCCTAATACTACTATTGAAAAAAGGTTCCGTTCAGAACCTAAGACTTTGTGCATAAGCTGATGAAACTGATATGAGCAAGCCTAGTAAGAAGTAGAAATGTAAAGGTTGTTAATATGGTTCTTATTTATATTTATATGCTTACACATTGATTGGGCTAACAGCACTTTAAAACGGATCATAAAATCAACTCTAAGTAACGCCTTAATTAAATGTGTGAATTCCTAAATGTTTTACCAAATGTTTGAGCTCAAACTAATGAAGGTTGCGGGGCACCTGAATTTTTAATCAGGTTTATTGGAAATAAGAGACCATAGGATTGAATGGGACTGCATTGTCTCATTAGGCAAGTTTTTTTAAAAAAAAATTTAAACTTCTGATGTTTGGAAACAACTGATGTTTAATCTCTGCTTTGGAGAGTTTTTTTCTGAAGAATGCTTTTTTTAAGAGACTTTTTATTGCAATTTTTTTTGCAATTGCTGGTTTGTTACTGTCATACCTCCTTCATTACGTTCTGTATTTGGTATTCGGGCAGGTGGCTGGTTGCCACTAAATTGCCACCTTGATTTTATAATTGGTTAGATAAGAGATTTCTGATCTTTATAGTTTAGCTATCATTACTAACATTTGTTACCATCTGTTTCTTACCATTTCACTGACTTTTTTTATATGCTGTCCAAGATGTATTGACTTCCTAAAGTGGTTTGCAGGGTCAAACTTGTAACCAGTTTGCAATTACTGTATTTGTATTGATTGTAAAGTTATTAATCAACATGGAATGAATAAAAGTTATGTAACATTTCTCAAGCAGTTATTAGTGTGAAATATTTATTCTCTCATTAGAAACAGAGGGCTTTTGCTATGACACTCCACTAAAACTTAATTTTAATATAGATTGAACTTTGTGGAAGAATATAAATAAAATCTCCAGTTTAAGATTCTAATTTCAACACTGGTAAAAGTGTTAGATTATTCAAACCAGAAGACCTTCAGTAATGTTAAGTTATATTGTTTTCTGTTCTACATTGGGTGATTGATTACTGATTTTTGAACAGTTCAGTATTAGTAAACCTAAAGAATGGAGGAAACATGTTCAGCTTATATGTGGATCTGTACTATATGGAGCAGCTATTTTAAAATTGGAGTAATTTTTCTGTACATGCTACATAATATGAAGCTATTTAAATTAATGCTTCAGCTATCAGTCTGGTATTTTGTACAGAGTACAGTGATAACCTCTACAAATGTTTAGCAAATATACTACACTCTGAATATCACATACTTTGTCATTAACTAAAAGAGTGACTTGCAATAAATAGCATTAGATGTACCATGTTATGATTTTAAAGGCACTCCCTGAAAGCATATGGAAGCAGATTCAGTTGTACGTATAAATGGGAAATGGATGCATGCTTGTAAAGCAGAGTGTTGCAAGCTAGGAGAAAGTGCAGGCAAATGAAATTCATTGGATAGCTCTTAGAGCTGGTTCAAGTCTTCTTTGCTGCATTATATTATATCTTTTTTTCAAAATAATTGAAATGAATTAATGTAAATAGTTTACGCCAGTAGAGGTTTCCCATCATATGCAAGTGTATTAGTTATGTTTTCATCTTCTAAAGATTTTTCTTTAATTCTTCAAGGCGATTACACCAAAAACTGGTTAGTGATGTAATGCTTGTGACTCATTTGTCAAGTGGCTGTTAACCACCTTTTGGAGATGGTAAAACAGTAACACTTCTATCTGGGCAACATGTACTCCATTGAAATGTCGATCAATCTTGTAATAAATTCTGGAGTCTCTGGCCAAAGGGATAAAACTGTCATGAGTAATATAGTAGTGGCTCTGTATTGCTTTGTGTAGTGTTATTAGCCATAAAACCAATTCAAGCAGAATAGCTCAACTCCTCATCTCACTGCAAGGCAGGTACCACTAAAATCATACAAGTGATCCCACAAATGTTTGTTAAATGGTAATTACAGCCTAAGGTGAATTTCTGAGGCTACTGACTATTGAAGTCTGTGAATATCATATGATCTTTCTCAAGGGTCTCTCACTCATGCATTAAGAACAAATTGAAGTAACAAAATGTCAAAGGCAAATAAAGTTATGAAAACCAGCCCTTGCAAGCTTAAAAAGATCGGCAGTCCTTCAGAATCTCTCAAGTTAGCTATTTATTTCTTCAACCACACAAACTGCTATATGTCACTTTTTCAAAATTCATACAAGTTATATAAATAGGGTTTTCATATATCAACCTTTATTACAAGTTGAGATAAGGCAAATGTAAGTCTATTAATGGGAGGGAAGTATATACTCATGTATGAAACATTTAATGATTATGATCTGTATTTCACTTAGGAAATAATGTTTTTAAAATAAAGGAAGCCTTATTTGAAGAGAAGTACAAATCAGTCTATCTCTTCTCCCTGCTTGGGCTATAATAATTTTGGAGTGGGAGGGAGGATTTGGTTGCATGGAAACTTACGGCAAAAGTTAAATGGGGAGGACCAAGAACAAGTAATAGGACATAGATTCCTGACCCTTTCCATACTAACTTCAGCCACAATGGATAAGGGAACAACTGTGAGAAAAGGGCAGGCAATGCAGAACTGAGGGTGTTGTACTTAAATGCAATAAGTATATGATAAAAGGTAATTAAGTTTGTAATGCAGATTCAAATCGGTAGGTCCGATGTTGCTGAAAGGGGATCTATAAAGGAAAACATGATGGAAATTGAGTACAATACTCCTAGAGAAATCAGGATGTGAGTAAGTAAATAAATCTGGAATAGAAAAAGCATGTAAGAACATCATTTCCATAATCATGGGGTCTTGGTGTGCAGTGTGACTGAAAATCAGGTTGGTAGTGGATCTCAAGAAAATAAATTTTTGAAATGCCTACGAAATGGATTTTGAAGTAGCTTGTGGTACACTCCACTAGGGAACGTATTCTGGATTTGGTGGTGTGTGAAGAGGCAGACTTGATTAGGGAGCTTAAGGTGAAGGAACCCCTAGAGGGCAGAGACCATATGAGTTCACCCTGCAATTTGAAAAGGACAAGCTGGAATCAGCTATAACATCATTACAACTGAGCAAAGATAACTACAAAGATGTAAGGGAGGAGCTGTCCTGGGTTGATTGGATGGGGAGCTGAAGAGGGAAGACAGTGAAGCAGCATTGGCAAGAGTGTCTGAGGGTTATTTGAACAAATTGCACAACAGGAATTCATCCGAAGCAAGCAGAATCATACAAAGTGGAGCATGAGGTAACCATGGGTGACAAGGGAAGTCAGAAACAGCATAAAAACAAAAGAAAGCATACAATGTGGTGAAAATTAATGGGAAGCCTTTAAAAACCAGCAAAGAATTAAAAAAAAGAAATAAGGTTGGAGAAGATGAAAGTTGAGAGCCAGCTAGTAATATAAAAGAGTTTTTTAGATATATAAAAGGTGGGAGAGGCAAGAGCAGACATTGGAATGCTGGAAAATTAGGCAGGAGAACAAGTAATGAGGAACATAGAAATGAACGAGAAATTGAATGAGTATTTTGCATCAGTTTTCACAATGGAAGATTGTGAAGCATACCAGAACATGAAGAGAGGCAGAGGTGAGTGTAGTGGTCATCAATAAGGAGATTTTGGCGATGCTGAAAGGTCTGAAAGTGGATAATATGGATCATATGGAATACTCTCTACCCCCATCCCCAACCCTCCAAAGAGTTCTGAAGCTCAAGGCTGAGAAGATTTAGAGATGTTGGTGATGATCTTGCAGGAATGACTGGAATCAGAGAGGGTCCCAGTGGATTGGAACACGGCTAATGTAACACTCCTATTTAAGAATGGAGGGAGACAGAAGGGAAACTCGGCCGGTTAGCCTGATCTTGGTAACTGGTAATATTTTCAAATTCATTATTATGGATGAGACTGCAGAGTGCTTGGAAGTCCTTGGTAAAATAGATCTGAGTCAGTGTGGCTTCATCAATGAAGGTCATGCCTGACAAATCTGCCAGAATTCTCTGAGGCGGTATCGAGTCAGTTACAGAACTGAGAGTCAGTGGACATAATTTATTCATATTTTTAAAGACCTTTGACGATGCTGCACAGGAGACTGCTAAACAAGATAAGAGTCCAAGATTTTAGGGGCAAGATAATGGCATGGATACAGGATTGGCTGACTGGCAGAAGTCAGGGAGTAGGGATAAAGGTGGCTTTTTCAGGATGGCAGTTGGTGACTAGTTTTGCAGGAGTCCATGTCATGAGTGCATCTCTTCAGATTATATATTTACAATCTGGACAAAGGAACTGAGGGCATTGTTGCTATGTTTGCAGATGACAAAAGAAAGTTGGAGGGGCAGGTAATGCTGAGGAAACTGGGGGTACTACAAAAAGATTTGGACAGGCTAGGGGAATGAGGGGCAAAGATGTGGCAGATGGAATACACTGTGGGAAAGTGTGAGGTTATGCACTTTGATAGAAAGAATAGAGACACAGACTGTTTTCTGAACGGGGAAAGACTTCAGAAATATGAAGCACAAAGGGACTTGGGAGTCCGAGTTCAAGATTCTCTTCAAGGTTAGTATGCAGATTCAGGTGGCAGGAAGGCACAAGCAGTTTCACATTCATTTCAAGTGGGTTGGAAGACAAGAGAAAGAATGTACAGCTATGGCTGTACAAGGTTCTGGTCAGACCGTGTTTGGAATTTGGAACACCTTTGTGCCCCAAATCTAAATAAGATGTGCTGGCATTGGAGGGAGTTCAGAGGAAGTTTACAAGAATGATCCCAGAGATGAAGGGCTTGTCACATGAGGAGCATTTGAGGACTCTCGGTCTGTACTTGATGGAGTTTAGAAGAATGAGGGGGAAATTTAATTGAAACTTACAGATTACTGAGTGGCTTTGATAGAGTGGATGTACACTGTATATCTCTGGCGTAAGAGTAAAACAGGGAAGGTGGTACAATGATGGCTAACAAGAGAATTAAGGGATGGTGTAAAAGCCAAAGAGAAGGTATATAAATTGGCCAGAAAATCTGAGGACTGGAAGAAATTTAAAATTCAGCATAGGAGGACATCTGGTTTCATTTGGAAGGGGAAAATCGAATATGAGAGTGAGCTTATAGAAAATATAAAAACTAACTGCAAAAGCTTCTGTAAAAAGAAAATGACTGATGAAGACAAATGTAGATCCCTTACAGAGGTTAGAATCAGGTGAATTCATAAAAACAACAAAGAGTTGGCAGACTAGTTGAATTACTTCGGATCTGTCTTCACTAAGGAGGATATAGGGGGAATGCTCGGGGACAGAGGGTCAAACATGTAGGAGGAACTGAAGGAAATCCTTATTAGTTAAGAAATGGTTTTGGGGATTTTGATGGCATTAAAACCTGAGAAATCCCCTGGGCTTGATGCCTTGCATCCCACAGTAATTGAGGAAGTGGACTTGGAAATAGCAGACACATTGATCAATTTCCAGCATTCTGTAGACTCTGGAAGACTTCTAATGGACTGGAGGGTAGCTAATGTAATTCCACTTTTTAAAAGAGAGAGAAGATGGGGAATTATAGGCCAGTTAGCCTGACATCAGTGGTGAAAATACTGGAGTCAATTATAATGAATGTAATAACTGAGCATTTAGAATGCAGTGATAGGATCGGTCCAAGTCAGCATGGATTCACTACAGGAAAATCATGCTTGACAAAGCTACTGCAACGTTTTGATGATGTGACCAGAGAGTGGACAAGGGTGAATTAGGGGATGTTGTATATCTGGAGTTTCAAAAGGCTTTTGACAAGGTCACATACAAATTGAAAGCTCATGGTATCGGAGGTATTGTATTAACACAGATAGAGATTTGGTTGGCAGATAGGAAGCAGGGAGTTGGAATAAATAGGTCCCTTTCAGAGCAATAGGCAGGGATGAGTAGGATTCAGTGTTCACAACATGCTTCCCACATCTAGCCTGTCCAGTCTTATCAGGATTTTATATGTTTCCAAATCTGCAGATGACACTAAGCTGGGTGACAGTGTGTTCTGTGAGGAGGAGTAACTTGGATAGGCTGAGTGAGTGGGCAAATGCTTGGTAAAGGCAATATAATGTGGATAAATGTGAGGTTATAAGTTTTGGTGGCAAAAATAGGAAGGCAGAATATTACCAGAATGGTGCCAGTTTAGAGAAAGGTGAGGTGCAATGAGACCTGACTGTCATGGTGGAACAGTCACTGAAGGTTGGCATGCAGGTGTAGCAGGCAGTGAGGATAGCTAATGGCATGCTAGCCTTCACAGTGGGAGGATTTCAGTATAGGAGTAGGAATGTCTTGCTGCAGTTTACGTCGCCTTGATGAGGCCACAAACCTTGAGTATTGTGTGCAGTTTTGGTCTCCTAGTCTGAGGAAGGACATTCTTGCTATTGAGGGAGTCCTACTATCGTTCACCAAACTGATTCCCCAGGATGGCATAATTGACATTTGAAGAAAGACTGCATTGACTGGGCTTGTACTCACTGGAACGTAGAAGGATGAGGGGGACATCTTATAGAAACATATAAAATCCTGATGAGACTGGACAGGCTAGATGTGGGAAGCATGTTCCCGCTGTTGGAGAGGTTCTGAACTAGGGGTCACAGTCTAAGAATAAGGGGTAAGCCGTTCAGGACTGAGATGAGAAAGAGTTTCTTCACTCACAGAGTTGTGAACCTGTGAAATTCACTACTACAGTGTTGTTGTGGTCAGTTCATTAGATATATTCAAGCGGGAGTTGGACATGGCCCTCACAGCTAAAGGGATCAAGGGGTATGGAGAGAAAGTGGGACTGGGACAGTGAGATTGCATAATCATCCATTATCATATTGAATTGTGGTGCAGGCTGAAAGGGTTAAATGGGCTACTTCTGCACCTATTTTCTAAATTTCTATGGTTTCAATAATAGGAGAGATGAGAACTCGAAGGTACCACTTCAGAGTGAAGGTATATGCCTTTAGAGCTGAGATGAGGAGGAATTTCTTCAGCCAGGATGGTTAATCTGTGGAATTTGTTACCGCAGAAGGCTGTGGAGGCTAAGTCAATGAGTTTATTTAACACTGAGATAGATAAGTTCTTGTTTGATAAAGGAATCAGGGTTACAGAGAGAAGGCAGGAGAATGGAGTTGAGAAGCATATCAGCCATGATCAAATGGCAAAACAGATCTGATGGGCCAAATAGCCTAACTCTGCTCCTGTATCTTATGGTTTCTTACGGTCAATTAAAAACAACATGCTTTGAAATTTGAAACTATTCAAGATACGAAGATCTGCTTGCGCAAAAAAAAACTATACATTTTTATCGTCTGTGAAACTGATTTTCTAAACACCGTATCTACAGGACGTGATCATATAATGTATTTATAGTCATAGAATCATAGAGATGTACAGCATGGAAACAGACCCTTCGGTCCAACCTGTCCACGCCGACCAGGTATCCCATCCCAATCTAGTCCCACCTGCCAGCACCTGGCCCATATCCCTCCAAAACCTTCCTATTCATATACACATCCAAATGCCTCTAAAATGTTGCAATTGTACCAGCCTCCACCACATCCTCTGGCAGCTCATTCCATACACGTACCACCCTCTGCGAGAAACAATTGCCCCTTAGGTCTCTTTTATATCTTTCCCTCTCTCACCCTAAACCTATGCCCTCTAGTTCTGGACTCCCCAATCCCAGGGAAAAGACTTTGTCTATTTATCCTATCCATGCACCTCATAATTTTGTAAACCTCTATAAGGTCACCCCTCAGCCTCCGACGCTCCAGGGAAAACATCCTCAGCCTGTTCAGCCTCTCCCTGTAGCTCAAATCCTCCAACCTTGGCAACATCCTTGTAAATCTTTTCTGAACCCTTTCAAGTTTCACAACATCTTTCTGATAGGAAGGAGACCAGAATTGCACGCAATATTCCAACAGTGGCCTAACCAATGTCCTGTACAGCCACAACATGACCTTCCAACTCCTGTACTCAATACTCTGACCAATAAAAGAAAGCATACCAAAAGCCTTCTTCACTATCCTATCCACCTGCGACTCCACTTTCAAGGAGCTATGAACCTGCACTCCAAGGTCTCTTTGTTCAGCAACACTCCCTAGGACCTTACCATTAAGTCCTGCTAAGATTTGCTTTCCCAAAATGAATTTAAATTCACCAACTGCTGTTGTGAGACTTGAATTTATACCTCACTAGCATTAGTCCAGGTTTCTGAAATACTAATCCACTAATTTGTTGATGGATTAGTATTTCAGAAACCTGGACTAATGCTAGTGAGGTATAAATTTAAGTCTCACAACAGCAGTTGGTGAATTTAAATTCATTAAATAAACCTGGAATAAAAGTCTAGTAGCATCAAAGCTCCACCAAGGAAATTACCAGATTGTTGTTAAATTATGTCCTTTAGGAAAAGAAATCAGCATACTCACTAGGTAATGTTTGAACAATAGTGATTAAATCATGCTTTACAGCAAATGCCCCATACCCCTCCAACATTATCCCTGGAGGTGTCAGCACTGTGGTATACAATTGAGAGCGAGTTACCCTGGTAGACTTCAATGATAACTCCAGACCCAATGAAGACCTCTTCAGCAAATAAGACCATAAGACATAGGAGTGGAAGTAAGGCCATTCGGCCCATCGAGTCCACTCCGCCATTCAATCATGGCTGATGCGCATTTCAGCTCCACTTACCAGCGTTCTCCCCGTAGCCCTTAATTCCTCTAGACAACAAGAATCTATCAATCTTGGCCTTGAAGACATTTAGCGTCCCGGCTTCCACTGCACTCCGTGGCAATGAATTCCACAGGCCCACCACTCTCTGGCTGAAGAAATGTCTCCGCATTTCTGTTCTGAAATGACCCCCTCTAATTCTAAGGCTGTGTCCACGGGTCCTAGTCTCCTCGTCTAACTGAAACAATTTCCTAGCATCCACCTTTTCCAAGCCATGTATTATTTTGTACGTCTCTATTAAGTCTCCCCTCAATCTTCTAAACTCCAACGAATACAATCCCAGTATCCTCAGCCGTTCCTCATATGTTAGACCCGTCATTCCAGGGATCATCCGTGTGAATCTCCGCTGGACACGTTCCAGTGCCAGTATGTCCTTCCTGAGGTGTGGGGACCAAAACTGGACACAGTACTCCAAATGGGGCCTAACCAGAGCTTTATAAAGTCTTAGTAGTACATCTCTGCTTTTGTATTCCAACCCTCTTGAGATAAGAGACAACATTGCATTCGCTTTCTTAATCACGGACTCGACCTGCATGTTTACCTTTAGAGAATCCTCGACTAGCACTCCCAGATCCCTTTGTGCTTTGGCTTTATTAATTTTCTCACCATTTAGAAAGTAGTCTATGCTTTTATTCTTTTTGCCAAAGTGCAAGACCTCGCACTTGCTCACGTTAAATTCCATCAGCCATTTCCTGGACCACTCTCCCAACCTGTCTAGATCCTTCTGTAGCCTCCCCACTTCCTCAGTACTACCTGCCTGTCCACCTAACTTCGTATCATCGGCAAACTTCGCTAGAATGCCCCCGGTTCCCTCATCCAAATCATTAATATATAATGCGAACAGCTGTGGCCCCAGCACCGAACCCTGCGGGACACCGCTCGTCACCGGCTGCCATTCTGAAAAAGAACCTTTTATCCCAACTCTCTGCCTTCTGTTAGACAGCCAATCCTCAATCCATCCCAGCACCTCACCTCGAACACCATGGGCCCTCACCTTGCTCAGCAGCCTCCCGTGTGGCACCTTATCAAAGGCCTTTTGAAAGTCTAGATAGACCACATCCACTGGGTTTCCCTGGTCTAACCTACTTGTTACCTCTTCAAAAAATTCCAACAGGTTTGTCAGGCATGACCTCCCTTTACTAAATCCATGTTGACTTGTTCTAATCAGACTCTGCTCTTCCAAGAATTTAGAAACCCCATCCTTAATGATGGATTCTAGAATTTTACCAACAACCGAGGTTAAGCTGATTGGCCTATAATTTTCCATCTTTTGCCTTGATCCTTTCTTGAACAAGGGGGTTACAACAGCCATCTTCCAATCATCCGGGACCTTTCCTGACTCCAGTGACTCTTGAAAGATCTCAACCAATGCCTCTGCTATTTCCTCAGCCACCTCTCTCAGAACTCTAGGGTGTATCCCATCGGGGCCAGGAGATTTATCAATTTTAAGACTTTTTAACTTTTCTAGCACTATCTCTTTCGTAATGGCAACCATACTCAACTCAGCCCCGTGACACCCTTTAATTTTTGGGATATTACTCATGTCTTCCACTGTGAATACTGACGCAAAGTACTTGTTAAGTTCTCCTGCTATTTCCTTATCTCCCATCACTAGGCTTCCTGCATCAGTTTGAAGTGGCCCAATGTCTACTTTTGCCTGTCGTTTGTTTTTTATGTACTGAAAGAAACTTTTACTATTATTTCTAATATTACTGGCTAGCCTACCTTCATATTTGATCCTCTCATTTCTTATTACACTCTTTGTTATCCTCTGTTTGCTTTTGTATCCTTCCCAATCTTCTGATTTCCCACTGTTCTTAGCCACTTTATAGGATCTCTCTTTTTCTTTAATACATTTCCTGACTTCCTTTGTCAGCCAAGGTTGTCTAATCCCTCCCCGGTTAATCTTTCTTTTCTTGGGAATGAACCTCTGTGCAGTGTCCTCAATTATACCTACAAACTCCTGCCATTTTTGCTCTACTGTCTTCCCGGTTAGCCTCTCCTTCCAGTCTATTTTAGTCAGTTCCTCTCTCATGCCCTCATAATTACCTTTATTCAACTGTAACACCATTACATCCGATTTTGCCTTCTCCCTTTCAAACTCCAGACTGAACTCTATCATATTATGGTTGCTACTTCCTAAGGGTTCCCTTACTTTAAGATCTTTTATAGAGTCTGGTTCATTGCAAAGCACTAGGTCCAGAATAGCCTGCTCTCTTGTGGGCTCCATGACAAGCTGTTCCAAAAAGCCATCCTGTAAGCATTCCATGAATTCCCTTTCTTTAGATCCACTAGCAACATTATTTACCCAGTCCAACTGCATATTGAAGTCTCCCATGATCAATGTAACCTTGCCTTTCTGACATGCCTTCTCTATTTCCCGGTACATGTTGCGTCCCTGGTCCTGACCACTGTTAGGAGGTCTATAGACAACTCCAATTATGTTTTTTTTGCCTTTGTGGTTCCTCAATTCCACCCACACAGACTCCACATCATCCGACGCTATGTCATTCAATACCATAGATTTAATTTTGTTCTTAACTAACAAGGCAACCCCACCCCCTCTGCCCACCTCTCTGTCTTTTCGATAAGTTGAAAAACCATGGAGGTTTAACTGCCAGTCCTGACCCCCCTGTAACCAAGTCTCTGTGATGCCTACTACATCATAATCATTCACTATTATCTGTGCCATTAGTTCATCGGCTTTGTTATGAATGCTACGAGCATTCAGGTAAAGTGCCTTAATGCTAACTTCCTTATCATTAGAGATGTTGGAAGTCATATGTCCTAAGTTATCCTTGCTTTTTACTGCATTCTCAGTCTGCCTCAATTTTAAATCCGGCTGGAAACATGCTATCCTGCTGCTTATCTTGCCATTTACCTCCATACTCCCTGTCGCTTTCACTTTCCCTTCCCCCCAACTCAGAAGTTTAAAGTCCTACTGACCACCCTATTTATCCTCTTCGCTAGAACATTGGTACCTGATCGGTTCAGGTGGAGACCGTCCCAACGGTACAGATCCCCCCTGTTCCAAAACTGATGCCAATGCCCCATGAAGTGGAATCCCTCTTTCCCACACCAATCCCTTAGCCACGTGTTTACTTGCCTAATTTTCTTGTCCCTATGCCAATTGGCACGTGGCTCGGGCAGTAATCCGGAGATCATGACCCTTGAGGACCTGTGCTTCAATTTCCTGCCTAGTGCTTCGTAATGCCCAAACAGGTCCTCCACCCTAGTCTTGCCTATGTTGTTGGTACCAACGTGGACGACAACAACTGGATCCTCCCCCTCCCGCTCCAATATCCTTTCAAGCCGGTCGGAGATGTTTCGCACCCTGGCACCGGGCAGGCAACACACCATGTGAGACTCCCGATCCGGCTTGCAAAGGATACTATCTGTCCCCCTAATTATAGAATCCCCTATAACCACTACTTGTCTATTAGCTCCCCCCTCTTGAATGGCCTTCTGGACCATGGTGCCTTGGTCAGTTGGCTCATTCTGTCCAGAGCCCTTTTCCTCATCCGAACAGGGAGCAAGAATCTCGTACCTGTTGGACAAGGTCAAGGGCTGAGGCTCCTCCACTCCTGAACTCCGGTTCCCCCTACCTGCCTCACTTACAGTCACACTCTTTTGTGTCTGATCACTAGCTGAATGTGAATTACTTAATCTCCCAGGTGTGACTGCCTCCTGAAACAAAGCGTCCAGGTAACTCTCCCCCTCCCGGATGTGCCGCAGTGTTTGAAGCTCAGATTCCAGATCATCAACTCTGATCCGGAGTTCTTCCAGCAACCAACACTTGCTGCAGATGTGGTCACTGCCGTTCACAATGGGATCAGCCAGCTCCCACATCGTACAGCAACAACACATCATCTGCCCAGCCATAGAGTTAAGAAGAATCCAAAGGGATTTTACAAATACATCAAGGACAAAAAAGTAACTAGGGAGAGAACACTCTGCAAGGCCACCTATAGGTGGAACAACAGGAGATGGAAGAGATACTAAATGAGTATTTTGCATCAGTGTTTACAGTGGAGAAGGACATGGAAGATAGAGAACATGGGAAAATAAATAGCGACATCTTGAAAAATCTCCATTTTACAGGAGAGGTGGTGCTGGATGTCGTGAAATGCATAAAAGTGGATAATTCCCCAGAACCTGATCAGGTATACCCGAGAACTCTGTGGGAAGCTAGGGAAGTGATTGCCGGACCCCTTGCTGAAATATTTGTATCATCGATAGCCACATGTGAGGTACCGGAAGATTGGAGGGTGGCAAACATGGTGCCACTATTTAAGAAACGTGGTAAGGAAAAGCCAGGGCACTATAAAGCAGTGAGCCTAACATTGGTGGTAGGCAGGTTATTGGAAGGAATTCTGATGGACAGAATTTGCATATTTTTGGAAAGGCAAGGACTGATTAGGGATAGTCAACATGACTATATGCTTGGGAAATAGTGTCTCGCTAACTTGATTGTGTTTTTTGAGGAAGTAACGGAGAGGATTGACGGCAGAGCAGTGGATATGATCTATATGGACTTCAGGAAAGCATTTGACAAGGTTCCTCATGTTAGACTGATTAGTAAGGTTATATCATATGGAATACAGGGAGAAGTAGCCATTTAGATACAGAACTGGCTTGAAGGTAGAAGGTAATGGTGGAGGGTTGTTTTCAGACGGGAGGCCTGTGCCCAGCAGTGTGCCGCAAGAATCGGTGCTGGGTCCACTACTTTTTGTCATTTATGTAAATGATTTGGATGTGAACATAGAGGTACAGTTAGTAAGTTTGCAGATGACACCAAAATTGGAGGTGTAATAGACTGCAAAAATTGTTATCTCAGAGTACAACGGGACCTTGATCAGGTGGGCCAATGGGCTGAGGAGTGGCAGCTGGAGTTTAATTTAGATAATTGTGAGGTGATGCATTTTGGAAATGCAAATTAGGGCAGGACTTGTGCACTTAATAGTAAGGTCCTGGGGAGTGTTGCTGAACAAAGAGGCTTTGGAGTGCAGGTTCATATTTCCTTGAAAGTGGAGTCACAGGTAGAGAGGATAGTGAAGAAGGTGTTTGGTATGTTTGCCTTTGTTGGTCAGTGCATTGAGTGTAGGAATTGGGTGGTCATATTGCGGCTGTACAGAACAGACTGTTTTTGGAATACTGCGAGCAATTCTGGTCTCTTTCCTATTGGAAGGATGTTGTGAAACTTGAAAGGGTTCTGAAAGATTTATAGGGATGTTGCCAAGGTTGAAAGGCTTGAGCTATAGAGAGAGGCTGAATAGGGAGCGACAGTTATTCCTGAAGCGTCAGAGGCTGAGGGGTGATATTATAGAGGTTTATAAAATTGTGAGGAGCATGGATTAGATAAATAGGCAAGTATTTTCCCTGGGATCGGGGAGTCCAGAACCAGATGGCATAGGTTTAGGGCGAGAGGGGAAAGATTTAAAAGGGACAACTTTTTCCAGCAGACAATGGTGCATGTATGCCAGCGGAAGTGCTGGAGGCTGATACAATTACAACATTTAAAGTCATTTGGATGGGTATATGAATAGGAAGGCTTTGGAAGGATATGGGCCAAGTGCTAAAAAATGGAATTAGATTAATTTAGGATATCTAGTCAGCATGGATGAGTTGGACCGAAGGGTCTGTTTCCATTCTGTACAGTTCTATGATTCTATGACTAAGAGGCAACCTCTTCTTAACCTCCATGTTAAACACCATTTGGAAGAATATTTGAATCAAGCAAGGGCACATAATCCCTTCTGTATAGGGGATTTCAAAGTCCATCAGAGAGTGCTTGAATGGAACTGTTACTGGTTGAGTTGCAAGCCCTGAGGGACATGTCTGCCACAGACCTGCAGCAGGTGATAAGTGAATCAAAATGAGGGAAAAATATGCTCATTTCACCAACCTACTTGATGCAAATGCAACTATCCTTGGCACTGTTGGTTTAAGTGACCACTACACAATCCTTGGTGCTTCGGAACAGGAGTAGGCCATTCTGCCCATCAAGCCTTCTCCACCATTCATTCTGGTTATGGCTGATCAAACTGTAAATGCCTTTTACACACTTGTACATCTCCATAACTGTGCATGCTGGTAATCAATAATATATCAGTGTCTACCTTAAACATACTCAGTGATTGAGCTTCTGTAGCCTTCCGTTGTAGAGAATTTCAAGGTACACAACCATCTGAATAAGACCATAAAACGTAGGAACAGAAGTAGGCCATTCAGCTCAGTGAGTCTGCTTTGCCATTCAAGGAAATTGTAGCTGATCTGATAATCCATTAAAAAAAACTGCAGATGCTGAAAATCTGAAGAAAAATTATAAATTGCTGGAGAAACTCGACAGGTCTGGCAGCATCTGTGGAGAGAATGCAGAGTAATGTTTCAACTCCAGTGACCCTTCATCAGAAGTCCTAGATATAACAGGAGGTAATGAGGGCAAATAACAAAGATAGTACATCAATCATGGATGACTTTAATATGTCACATGTATACCAGAATTAAGACTTCTAATATAGTCATAGAGTCCTGGAGATGGACAGCATGGAAACAGACCCTTCGGTCCAACCTGTCCATGCCGACCAGTTATCTCAACCCAATCTAGTTCCACCTGCCAGCACCCGGCCCATATCCCCCTAAACCCTTCCTATTCATATACCCATCCAAATGCCTCTTAGATGTTGCAATTGTACCAGCCTCTACCACATCCTCTGGCAGCTCATTCCATATACGTATCACCCTCTGCGTGAAAAAGTTGCCCCTTAGGTCTCTTTTATATCTTTCCCCTCTCGCCCTAAACCTATGCCCTCTAGTTCTGGACTCCCCGACCCCAGGGAAAAGACTTTGTCTATTTACCCTATCCATGCCCCTCATAATTTTATAAACCACTATAAGGTCACCCCTTAGCCTCCGTCGCTTCAGCCTCTCCCTGTAGCTCAGATACTCCAACCCTGGAAACATCCTTGTAAATCTTTTCTGAACCCTTTCAAGTTTCACAACATCTTTCCGAGAGGAAGGAGACCAGAATTGCACGCAATATTCCAACAGTGGCCGAACCAATGTCCTGTACAGCCACAACATGACCTTCCAATTCCTGTACTTAATACTCTGACCAATAAAGGAAAGCATACCAAATGCCTTCTTTACTATCCTATCTACCTGTGACTCCACTTTCAAGGAGCTATGAACTTGAACTCCAAGGTGTCTTTGTTCAGCAACACTCTCTAGGACTTTACCATTAAGTGTATAAGTCCTGCTAAGATTTGCTTTCCCAAAATGCAGCACCTCACATTTATTGAATTAAACTCCATTTGCCACTTCTCAGCCCATTGGTTCATCTGGTCCAGATCCTGTTGTAATCTGAGGTAACCCTCTTCGCTGTCCACTACACCTCCAATTTTGGTGTCACCCGCAAAATTACTAACTGTACCTCTTATGCTTGCATCCAAATCATTTATGTAAATGACAAAAAGTAGAGGGCCCAGCACCGATCCTTGTGGCACTCCACTGGTCACAGGCCTCCAGTCTACAAAACAACCCTCCACCATCACCCTCTGTCTTCTACCTTTGAGCCAGTTCTGTATCCAAATGGCTAGTTCTCCCTGTATTCCATGAGATCTAACCTTGCTAAGCAGTCTCCCATGGGGAACCTTGTCGAACGTCTTACTGAAGTCCATATAGATCACATCTACTGCTCTGCCCTTATAAATCTTCTTTGTTACTTCTTCAAAAAACTCAATCAAGTTTGTGAGACATGATTTCCCATGCACAAAGCCATGTTGACTATCCCGAATCAGTCAAATTGGATTCAGTCTCTCTTCATATATCAGTCCTTCCCTCCAAAGAATTAGTCTGGTAAACATTCATTGCTCTCCCTGCTTAGCCAGAACATCTTTCCAGAGACAAGGAGGCCAGTTCCCTGACATGGATAGAGAACCAGTTGACGGACAGAAAACATAGAGTAGGAATAAATAGGTCTTTTTCCGAATGGCAGGGAATGACTAATGGGGTAGCACAGGGATCAGTGCTTGAACATTATTTATTCACAATAATATCTCCATGTTTACAGAGGACACAAAGCTAGATGGGAGGGTGAATGATGAAGAGGATGCAGAGATGCTTTGGTGTGATTTGGAAAAGCTGACTGTGTGGGAAAATTCATGGCAAATAAAGTATAATGTGGATAAATGTGAGATTATTCACTTTGGTAGCAAAAATAAAAAGGTAGGTTATTATCTAAATTACGATGGTTTGGGAAAGGGGAGATTCAGTGAGAAGCTGGGTGTCCTCAAAATTAAGCATATAGGTGCAGCGGGTGGTGAAGAAGACAAATTGGCCTTCACAGTGAGAGGATTTGGGTGTAGGAGCAGAGGCTTGTTGTAATTCTGTAGGAACTGAGTGCAACCACACTGGAGTATTGTGTGCAGTTTTAGTCTCCTTATCTGAGGAAGGATGTTCTGGCTATGGAGGGAGTTCAATACGCGTTTACCAGACTGATTCCTAGGATGGCAGGACTGACATTTGAGGAGAAGTTGAAGGTTAGGATTATAGTTGCTTGAGATTAGGAAAATGTAAGGGTTATGGAGAGGGATATTCATAGAAACCTATAAAATTCTAACTACCAACAAGGTGGATGCAGGAAGGATATTCCCAATGGTGGATGAATCCAGAAGCAGAGGTCGTGCTCTAAGGATAGGAGGCAAACCATTTAAGACTGAGATGACGAGCGATTTCTTTACCGAGACAGTGGTAATACTATGGAATCGACTCCCATAAAAGATAGCTGATGCCAAAACAAGGTATGATTTCCAGAAGGAGTTGAATATAACACTGGGGGCTAAAGGTCTCAAAGAGTATGACGAGAAAGTGGAAACAGCTGGTTGATCAGCCATGATCATTGTGAATGATAGTGTAGGCTCAGAGGACCAAATAGCATATTCCTGCTCCTATTTTCTATGTTTCTAAAACATTTTTTTTGGCACAAGAACAAATATTGGAAGATGGAAGATTATTAAGATACCTGACAGAGATTTATTATGCTGGATCGCAGAGCCAGACCTGAGCATTCCAATTAAAACCATCTACGATACTACTTACTAAACCTTAGTCCCTCTAGTCACAACCAGCACAATGTGCAAAAAAGGGTGTGTCACCAGTCCAGTCCATCACAATCCCTTTCACTCTAGCCCAGGTGCTGTTCTGCTCTTGAAGTCCTCCTTAAATTGCTTCACCAGGTCACTGACTCAGAAAGTTATTATGTTCCTGAAATCTTGATTAAAGCTGCAAACATATCAATAAACTGAACTAAAAATATAATCTATTCAATAGAATAGCTATTTAAATCCGCAAATTTCTCAGCTATATATTGTCTAATTTAAAGTCACCTTGCTGATTTCATGTCAATCTTGATATTGAGTATAGTATCAACTTGAATTAGGTAGCATCCAACTGAGTTTTGTGACATACTTAAGTTGCCTGACAGTTGGGAAATAAAGAACATCTCCTGGTTAAATTGAGGACTAATACATTGTTGTCAACCATAAAAAGCAAGTCCGACATTCATAGGCAGAAATGCATACTGGGTTCTAGTACATTATTGAGTTGTCAGTTATGAGTGATGACTCGGGAATCTCATGATGCAAAACTGAGAATGTGATCATTTTGGAGGAAAAGATGGAAAGGCAAATATGAGGATAAGATTAGAGTGGTGCTGGAAAAGCAAAGTAGGTCATGCAGCATCCGAGGAGCAGGAAAATTGACGTGTTGGATGGGAGCCCTTCATCAGGAAGGGCTCCTGCCCGAAACATCGATTTTCCTGCATCTCAGATGCTGCCTGACCTACGTGCTTTTCCAGCACCACTCTAATGTCGACTTTGATCTCCAGCACCTGCAGTCCTCACTTTCACCAAGTATGAGGATAAGTCCAACAAAAAGTATGGCACAACATGTATGAGTCTAATGGCCTTTTTCTGACCCCAGTGTCAGGCTTCCCACAATGAATATTAAATCAGCCAGCAAACACTTCATTTCTCTCAATCAGATACTGATTTCTCCAGGGATTGTATGTATTTTAAAGTAGAATACAACTGGAACTGGCTTTCCGAGAATGCAAAGCACTCCAAATGTAAGGCAGCTGGCACCCAAATGGCTCCTTGTTACCTTTATCAATGAAAGGCTTCCATTCATTCAGTCTGCAAGTTGTGTTTGGCCATCATGGTCATTCTGCATGTCAGTTTCCATGGAGCATAATTGTCATCTTAATTTTCCAGCAGTCTTCAGAGCATATTTTTTGTAGTTGCTATAAATGGCAGCAAAGTTTGTAAATATTTGTTAAAACATGGAAGGATTACTCACTTTGAAGGAACACAGGGCCCTGTCCAGCAAGCAAGGGCACAAAAACAAAAACAGAAATTGTCAATCTCAACAGGTCTGGCAGCATCTATGGAGAGAAACCAGAGTTAACATTTTGGGTTGAGTGACCCTTCGTTAGAACACCTCAGTACAGGCAGGTTGTTGTGCATTCCCAAGAGACTGCAGGATCTATATATCTTCAGAATTATTAGGGTGGGAGAAAGAAACAGGTAGGATTAGCATCTAACATAATGAATGAGTGCTGAACATTGCTAAGTTTGCAGCTTCAGCAGTTTTTGTACAATAAAATGTGAGCAGCGCCTGGAATTGGTAATTTACCTGTAAAAGGGCCATTCACCAAACCAGCAGGAAAAGCTATATTTTTAACAAATGAAGTTAATATGTGTGGCATCCCTATTTATATATATTTATATCTCAGCATATGTTTGGGTGAATTGCAGCTTCATAAACTTATGCTTAAAGAACTATTGATCATGTAGAATGGATAATAAGTAAATCAGATCAGGAAACAGATACACAAAGAAGTATTTTAACAGCATAGCCACCGATAATGAGATTAACCCAAACAATGCAGTTGCTCTGCACAGGATTATTGATTCACACTACTGCACAAGACTTCTGTACGTTTTGGGAAATATAGGGAATGTGCATCACTGAATATAAACAGTATTATTGAATAATCAGGCAGTCTAGAACAATTTTCTTGGATTTTTGGCAGATTCTTAAGATAGCAACATAAAATCCTTTGAAGAAGATCACAGCAAATCTTCTGTCATGAATTTGTTTACAGAACTGGTCTCCTAAATGCAAATGAAATTATTTCAACATGGAATGTTTGGACTGGTTTATGTTCAAAATTGTAGATACACCCACATGCCAAACTATTTTAATTCACATTAATTTGCATGTACTTTGTTTAGGTACATTTTGGCTACACATATTCTGTATTTTGTTAGCATGATTATACTAATGTTTACAAATTACTCATTTGAATTTTTTAAAAATTCTACTTCTGCATTCATTTCCTCAATTGAGTTATAATTCCATCAATGCTAGCAGAATTCTAATAGCTTGTTTAGATCCGCAATCTTTACAGGTAGCAAGCAAGCACTTTCAAGTATCCATCAGGTCATACTTACATGTAATCTTAGTGCTTACCATGATTAAGTTGCAGAGAGTAAAACAGCTGTTGAACCTCCATACTTTGAACTGGTGGAACAAAGAATCATAGGAATGGTGGGAGTTTGGCGGTCAAAAGAATGATTGCATTACACTTGAACATTTTATTGTGAGTTGCACTGTTTGCTATAATTCTTATACAAAAATCTTATGACTTATTATATTTATCTGCACATAACTCACTTAATGAAAAACTTAACAGATCGCCCTTATGATTGGCCATTAATAAACAATGGATGTTTACAAACTCTAGGAGGTAAAAGGATTTGATGCTTTTTGCTTCTATATAAAGAGCAACTGTTCTCAAGATTGTCTCTGCTTTGCTTCTCTATGCATTTATTAAAGTGTATCTATTATTACTTGTCCCCAATTACATACAGAACACCATTCAAATTCATGAGGCTATTTGGTCAGATGATTCACTCCTCATCAAGAATTGTTGCTCAATGATTTTGACCCCAACTGCTCTTCCATCCACTTCTATCATATTCAATCTCTCCCCTTGTCTTATTGCAGGAAAAAGTAGCCAACCATTCTGATTGGTGTATTCACAGCTG
The DNA here is from genome assembly GCF_037043375.1 of Chiloscyllium plagiosum. Taxonomy (NCBI): domain Eukaryota; kingdom Metazoa; phylum Chordata; class Chondrichthyes; order Orectolobiformes; family Hemiscylliidae; genus Chiloscyllium; species Chiloscyllium plagiosum. Next base: position 86,554,499 of record NW_028270143.1, read on the forward strand.
TGGATAGGTTTGAGATTTCCCCATGAGTGAATAGGAAGCACAAAGGGCCAGAACATTACTCTTGGAGGATGACTTGATGAGAGTTGTAGAGTGGACATGATATATGCAATACTTAGTGTTGCAGTGCATTGACCTTTGTGCAATGAGTGTGCAATTGCAGAGTTCAATGAGTGCAGGCTTGTGAGTGTAAGGTAACATAGAGAAGATGGTGGCACTAACTATTGTGGAATGCAGAATATCATAGACCATTTTCCTGCACTGTTGGATATTCCTTTTAATCTAGGACACAACACTGACCCGGCTGCTAATCTGGGTCCAAGCTGACTGTGTCTGGTGGCCTCTTTGGCAATCTGCAGGAATAAGTACTCATTTCCTCTCCATCACTCAATCTACCAGCTGGACCAGGAACAAGACTTGACTTAAAGACTTTAGAATGCTGAATCTGTTGGCCTCTGATTGGTTGGCAGTTTCTGATGACCGAGACAATGCCGCGGTATGTAATATAGTAACATATTTGGTGTCACTTGCCTATCAGCTATTAATGAGCTGATTGGTAGTGAGTCAGGTGAGTTATCTTGCTGGTGGGCGTGGCATGGTAATCACTACCTAAACATTCTCACCCCACATTTAAAAACAAAGTCCACTGCTAGTTCTCTAATGGGCCATTGACGCCTACAGAAACTGTAAAGTTTTCCCCAAATTGCATGGGCCATAACTACTATTAAAATGTTGCACCAAGTGTTTCATAGACTTCAGTAATCTTTTGAGAAGAATGGAAAGAAAGATTTGCTTTTGGAAACAATTCAATTAAGTAAATTGACCTCCATGAGCCAGCTGGAGTGAATTCCCACCAGTCAGATTAGTATTCGCATCATCTTAGAGGCATAAAGATCAGTGTTGAAATTTTGTAGTGTTTGGTTTTGTGTGGATCATAGAACCATTCTCTGATTTATTTGTTTGAAAAATTGGTCTGACATATGTTGCTATTCTGAGTGATTGTATTTTAGAGATGTGAGTCTTGGTAGTTTGGTCTTTGCCATCCTCTTCATCATCACATATCTCCTGTTGTGTCATCTATTTCTGTAGTACACTTGCAGAAAGCAAGAGTTTAAAACAATAACGTTGAATCCCCTTAGGATTAAGGAGACAGAGATGACAGTATCTCTGTGGTGAATTAGAGATAACAGTGCGAGTGCTCAGTCAGTAATCTACCACTGTCTTTGCTTCCTTGCCTGACAGGGGGAATTCATCAAAGTCTTCTTCCTCCATATGCTATTCTTTTCCTTTTGAGCATTGGGCAACATGCAGTATGCTACCAAATCACCAGAATTTTCTGTACTATGTTGTACTGAAGCAAGTCCTTCGTCCAATCCTGACATTAAACTGTTGCTTCAAGATATATGTTTGTCAATTATCCAAATGGCCCTATGACTCTGGTTTTACCATAGGTATGAAGTTATGTTGGATTCATAATCCCTTGTTCCTTAGTATCCACTGTTTCCTGAACAAGTAATAGGGCAGAGAGTGTGAAAAGAGTCAGGAATCTAACTTCAGGCACAACAGATGAGGGAACAACTTTGAGAAGATGGGTAGTCAAAGCAGGACTGAGGGTGTTGCCCTTAAATGCATGCAGTATATGAATCAAGGTAAAGGAGCTTGTAGCACAGATTGAAACTGGTGTATACTGGCTGCAAAAGGATCAGTGCTGGGTACTAAATATCCAGGGATACCTGTGGTATTGAAAGTACAGGCAAATGGGCAGAGGAAACAGGATTGCCTTGTTAGTAAGAAATGAAATTAAATCAATAGAAAGAAGTGATATAGGTTGGGAAGGCATAGAATCTGTGTGAGTATAGTTGAGGAACCAAAAAGGAACTCCCTGATGGGAGTTGATTAGAGGTCTCATGGAAATTGTCAGGATGTGCTAATGAAAGTAAAGAAAATAAGGAGATAGAAAGGGCATGCAAAAAATGAATTGTTATAATAATTATGAGGACTTTGATATGCAGTTGGACTGGGAAAATCAAGAAGGATCTCTCAAGAAACGGAATTAGAGGAATATCTATGAGATTTGTTTTTGCAGAAGCTTATGGTACAGCACACGAATTCTGGAATTGCTGATATGTAATGAGACAGACTTATGGAGTTTAAGGTGCAGTGACTATAACATGATAGAATTCACCCTGCACTTTAGGAGGGAGAAGCTGGAATCAGATATAATTGGTATTCCAATGGATTAAAGACATGAGGGAGGAGCTAGTCAAAGTTGATTAGAAGAGGAGCCTAGCAGGAAAAACAGTGGAGCAGCAATGGTAGGAGTTTCTGTGGGTAACTTGGGAGGCACAGCAGAGATTCATCCCAAGCAAGATGAATCATACTAAGGGGAGAATGAGGCAACTATGGATGGCAAGGGAAGTCAGAGACAGCTTAAAAGCAAAAGAAAAAGCATAAGACGTGGTGAAGATTACTGGGAAGCAAAAGGATTGGGAAGACTTTAAAAACCAGCAAAGATTAACTAAAAAAGCAATAAGGGTGTAGAAGATGAAATTTGTGAGTAAGCCAGCTAGTAAGGAATAGTAGAGTAGTAGGTGGAAGAGAGGCAAGAGTGGACTTTGGACCACTGGAAAATGAGATTGTGAAGTAGTAATGGGGAGCAGAAAAATGGCGGAGGAACTGAACAGGTATTTTGCATTTCACAGAGGAAGATACCAGCAGTATACAAGCATTTCAAGAGAGTCGGGGGCAGAGGTGAATGTAATAGCAGTCACTTAGGAGAAGATGCTAGGGATGCTGAAAATTCCAAAGGTGGATTAATCCCCCAGACCAGATGGACTGCACACCAGACGTCTGAAGGAGATAGCTCAGGAGATTTGGAGGCGTTGTGATCTTTCAGGAATCAGTGGAGTCAGGAAGGATCCCAGAGAACTAGGAAATGGCTAATGAAACTGTTTAAGAAGGGAGGGAGACAGAAGATGGAAAACTGTAGGCCTGACCTTGGTTATTGTTAAGATTTTCGAGTCTATCATTAAGAATGAGATTGCAGAGTATTTGGAAATGCATGGTGAAATAGAGTTGAGTCAGCATGGCTTCATCAAGGGAGGTCATGCCTGACAAATCTGTTAGAATTCCTTGAGGAGGTAATGAGCAAGTTAGACATAGGAGGGCCATTGGATGTTATCTATTTGGATTTCCAGAAGTCTTTTGACAAGCTGCTGCACAGAAGATTGCTCAATAAGATAAAAGTCCATATTGTTAGTGCCAAGCGACTGGCATGGATAGAAGATTGGTTCACTTGCAGAAGGAAGGGAGTCTTTTTCAGGATGGCAGTCAGTGACTAATGGTGTTCTACGGGGATACAAGTTGGGACCAAAGCTATTCAGGTTATATGTTTATGATCTGGATGAATGAACTGAGGGCATTGTTGCTACGTTTGAAGATGACACAAAGATAGGTGAAAGGGCAGGTAGTGTTGAGGCAGGTGGCTGCAGAAGGATTTAGACAGGCTAGGAGAGTGGGCAAAGAAGTGGTAAATAGAGTACTACATAGTAAAGTGTGAGCTTATGCGCTTTGGTGGAAATAAACTATTTTCCAAATGCCGAAAGGTTTCAGAAATCAGAAGCAAAAGTGGACTTGGAAGTCCTAGTTCAAGATTCTCTTAAGTTAACATACAGGTTCAGTTGGTAGTTAGAAAGGCAAATACAATTTTGCATTAATTTCAAGAGGGCTAGAATACAAGAGCAGAGATGTACTGCTGAGGTTGTATAAGCCTCTGGTCAGACCACATTTGGAATATTATAAGCAGTTTTGGGCCTATGTCTAATGAAGGATATGACGACATTGGATGGGATCTAGAGGAAATTTACAAGGATGATCCTGAAAATAAAAGGCTTGTCATATGAGGAATGGAGAGGTCTCTGGGTCAGTACTCGATGCAGTTTCGAATTATGGGGGGCTTGGGGGTGGGGGGCGCGGGGGATGATCAAATTAAAACTTGCAGAATACTGAAAGGTCTGGATAGAATGGATATCTAGAAGATGTTACTGCTAGTAGGAGAGACTAGGAACTGAGGGAACAGCCTCAGAGTGAAGAGAGGGCCCTTTAGAACTGAGATAAGGAGAATATCTTCAGCCAAAGGGTGGTTAATTTGTAGAACTCAATGCTGCAAAAGGATGCGGAGGCCCGAGTTATTGAGTATATTTAAGACATTTGAGTACAGAGGAACCTCAATTAACCGAAGGGCACGGGCAGGGAGTATTTCGTTCGGTTAATTGAATGCTGGATAATCAATGCTGGATGACATAGTTAGCCACTCAGCGGGATCTTGCACTCTTGGTCAGATAATCTGAAATTCAGTTATTGAATGCAGGATAATTGAGTTTCCTCTGTATATAGGTTCTGGATTGCTAAAGGGTTACGGAGAGAGGGCAGGAGAATGGAACTAAGAAATGTATCAGCTCTGATCGAATGGTGGAGCAGACACAATAGTCTGAATGGCCTAATACTGCTCCTATGACTTATGGTCTTAAGGTCTCACTGGTTGACTCATATAGAATGAAGGAATTCTGACAACCAGCTGAGAAACTGACATTAACATTCCATTATTTTGTAGGAGTATCTTTGAGCAACTGCACATTCATTGAACAAAGTATTTTCCGAGTAACAAATGCACCTGTCTGATTCTGTTAGCTCCATATTTGCCCTTGTGCATGTAAGGAAAGCCAGCCACTACAGAGAACTCCAAAGCTCTGATAAATGCGAGGTGCTGCATTTTGGGAAAGCAAATCTTAGCAGGACTTATATACTTAATGGTAAGGTCCTAGCAAGTGTTGCTGAACAAAGAGACCTTGGAGTGCAGGTTCATAACTTCTTGAAAGTGGAGTTTCAGGTAGATAGGATAGTGAAGAAGTCGTTTGGTATGCTTTCTTTTCTTCGTCAGAGTATTGAGTACAGGAGTTGGGAGGTCATGTTATGGCTGTACAGGACCTTGGTTAGGCCACGGTTGGAATATTGCGCGCAATTCTGGTCTCCTTCCTCTCGGAAAGATGTTGTGAAACTTGAAAGGGTTCAGAAAAGATTTACAAGAATGTTGCCAGTGTTGGAGGATTTGAACTATAGGGAGAGGCTGAACATGCTGGGGCTGTTTTCCATGGAGCGTCGGAGGCTGAGGGGTAACCATATAGAGGTTTACAAAATTATGAGGGGCATGGATAGGATAAATAGACAAAGTCTTTTCCCTGGGGTTGGGGAACTAGAGGGCATAGGTTTAGGGTGAGAGGGGAAAGATATGAAAGAGACTTAAGGGGCAACTTTTTCACACAGAGGGTGGTACGTGTATGGAATGAGCTGCCAGAGGAAGTGGTGGAGGCTGGTACAATTGCAATATTTAAGAGGCTTTTGGATGGGTATATGAATAGGAAGGGTTTGGAGGGATATGGGCCGGGTGCTGGCAGGTGGAACTAGATTAGGTTGGGATATCTGTTCGGCATGGACGAGATGAACCAAAGGGTCTGTTTCCTTGCTGTACATCTGTATGACTCTATGATTCTGATAGCAGGCTATAGAATTGTCGACCGTATCAAAGAGGGATTTGCATTTATAACTATCAGACTAATATTGAGTAACATTCTCTACAGCATCCTGGAATGAACCTATGGCAAAAGTATTAAGGGGGATATTGACTTTCTTCATCACAGATAAGCCATGACCTGGTAGTCAGTAGATCTGTGATGAAGAAGACTGCAGAGATCTAAGACAACCTACTTAGAGAATTACAGGTTCATTATGTACTTTTGTATAGACATCTCAAGAAACTCATTTCAGGTCTATATATTCTCCCTCTCCATTTATTGTCTCCTGCTGCTCTTGTTCAGCACCATTTATGACTCCTTAGATACTGAAGCAGTTCATATCCAAATGTAACAGGATCTGGACAATATCCAGGCTTGGGTTAAATGGTGGCAAATAATATTTACATCAAACAAATTCTAGGCAATGACCATTTCCAACAAGAGACAATTTAACCCCTTGACATTCAATGGCATTACCATCACTGAATTCCCCACTATCAACATCCTGAAGTTGACACTGACTAGAATCTGAACGGGGCTTGTGATATACAGTAAATACAATGGTTCCAAGAGCAGGAGAGAGACCAGGAATACTGCAGCAAGTAACTCACCTCTGAGTCCTCAAAGCCTGTCCAACATCTACAAGACACAAGTCAGGCATGTGATAGAATACTCCCCACTTGCCTGGATAGGTGTGCATCTTCCACAGTGTTCAAGAAGTTTGACAGTATCCAGGAGAAAGCAGCTTGCTTGATTGGTGCCACAACCACAAACATAAATAATTAGTCTATAGTAACAAATAAACAGATTGAAATCATTAGCACATTACACTCCTAAACCTCTAGTCCTCTCATAAATTGTCCCTTGCACACACACATAAACATGTACACATTGACAAAGAAAAGAAAAACAGGTTATTGGCAGAGGTAGAAAAAAAATGGCAAGTAAGTTCAGTTATCTTTGCTTCACGGTGCCAATGCTGAGATGATCCTATTTTGGCTAGCCAGGCCCTTGGTGGTCAATTGTTTTCCTGGGGAAGCTTCCATTGGTTTGTAGGAAGTACAGAGATTGGAAAATGCCTCTGATTTATCACTGAAAAGTCACAGCTCACAATTCACAGCAAATGCTGCAAGAAAGTGTAAACTGAGTTATTTTACTGCAGAGAACAGGCAGCTTCTGCTGGGCAGAACAATAGTACACCCTTCTGTGTATTTCTCTCTGTGTCTGTGCATCTATAATGTTTTTCCAATTTCACCTGCTCAATTAGCTGAGAACCAATCAGCTTACTTGTAAACAACTTCTTCACTCCTGGTCATCTGCACACTGCTGGAACTAAAGAGAAACAGTTCTTTCACTTTGCCATTCATACTTTTTTAAATACATAAATAAAAAGAAAAGGTTCTTATATGCCTTTGACCTTAAGGGGATGAAACACTATTTTAAAAATGCATTTCATAACAAACATATAATACACAACAACAAACCAAATCAGTAGGGGGATGGGAACCCAAATTGTAGTTCGACGATAGAGGAGGTTGAAATTAGGGAGGTCCGAAATAAGGTTTCAGGGTCGCAAGAGAACACCAGCAAGCAAGAAGTTGATTTGAAGTGTGTCAATTTCAAAGCCAGGAGCATCTGGAATATGGTAGGTGAACTTGCAGCATGGATTGGTACCTGGGATTTCGATGTTGTGGCCATTTCAGACACATGGATAAAGCAGGGACAGGAATAGTTGTTACAGGTTCTGGGATTTAGATGTTTCAGTAAGAACAGAGAAGATGGTGAAAGAGGTGGGGGTGTGGCATTGTTAGTCAAGGACAGTACTATGGCAGCAGAAAGGATGTTTGAGGACTCATCAATTGAGGTAGTATGGGCTGAAATTAGAAACAGGAAAGGAGTGGTCACTCTGTTGGAAGTTTTCTATAGGCCTCCGAATAGTTCCAGAGATTTAGAGGAAAGGATAGCAAAGATGATTTTCGATAGAAGCAAGAGTGACAGGGTAGTTGTCATGGGGGACTTTAGTATTCCCAGTCAAAATTTGGAAAGTTTAGGTATGTTAGATGGGTCAGTTTTTGTCCATTGTGTGTAGGAGAGTTTTCTGACACAGTATATAGATAAACCACAAAGGGCGAGGGCGCATTAGATTTGGTACTGGGTAATGAACCAGGCCAGGTATTAGATTTAAAAGTAGGTGAGCACTTTGGGAATAGTGACCACAATTCAGTTATGTTTACTTTAGTGATGGAAAGGGATAGGTATACACCAGAGGGCAAGAGCTACCGCTGGGGGAAAGGCAATTAGGATGTGATTAGACAAGATTTAGGATGCCTAAGATAGGAAAGGAAACTGCAGGGGTTGGGCACAATAGAAATGTGGAGCTTATTCAAGGAACAGCTACTGTGTGTCCTTGGTAAGTATGTACCTGTCAGACAGGGAGTAAGTTGTCGAACACAGGAGCCATGGTTTACTAAGGAAGTTGAATCTCTTGTCAAGAGAAAGAAGGCATATGTTAGGATGAGATGTGAAGGCTCAGTTAGGGTGATTGAGAGTTACAAGATAGCCAGGAAAGACCTAAAGAGAGAGTTAAAATGAGCGAGGAGGGGACATGAGAAGTTGTTGGCAGATAGGATCGGGAAAACCCTAAAGCTTTCTATAGGTATATAAGGGATAAAAGAATGATTAGAGTAAGATTAGGGCCAATCAAGGACAGTGGAGGGAAGTTGTGCATGGAGTTAAAGGAGATAGGGGAAGTGCTAAATGAATATTTTTCATCAGCATTCACACTGGAAAAAGACAGTGTTGTCAAGAAGAATACTGAGAAACTGGCTACTAGACAAGATGGGATTAAGATTCTCAAGGAGGAGGTGCTAGAAAGTTTGGAAAGTGTGAAAATAGATAAATCCCCTGGGATGGATGGGATTTATGCTAGGATTCTCTGGGAAGCCAGGGTGCAGATTGCCAAGCCTTTGGCTTTGATCTTTATGTCATCATTTCTACAGGAATAGTACCAGAAGACTGGAGGATAGCAAATGTTGTTCCCTTGTTCAAGGAGGGGAGTAGAGACAACCCTGGTAATTATAGAGCCTTACTTCAGTTGTTGGTAATGTGTTCGAAAAGGTTATAAGACATAGGATTTATAATCATCTCAAAAGGAATAAGTTGATTAGGGATAGTCAACATGGTTTTATGAAGGATAGTCATGCCTCACAAACCTTACTAAGTTCTTTGAGAAGGTGACCAAACAGGTGGACGAGGGTAAAGTCATTGATGTGGTATATATGGATTTCAGTAAGGCATTTGATAAGGTTTCCCATGGTAGGCTACTGAACAAAATATGGCGACATGGGATTGAGGGTGATTCAGTGGTTTGGATCAGAAATTGGCTAGCTGAAAAAAGACAGAGGGTGATGGTTGATGGGAAACATTCATCCTTGAGTTCAATTACTAGTGGTGTACCACAAGAATCTGTTTTGGGTTCACTGCTATTTGTCATTTTTATAAACAACCTAGATGAGGGCATAGAAGGATGGGTTGGTAAATTTGCAATGACACTAAGGTGGGTACAGTTGTGGATAATGCTGAAGGATGTTGTAGTTTCTGTATCTGGTAGGACTTGAATCCAGGCTACCTCACTGACAGGTAAGGATTCTACCACTGCACCACAAGAACCCTCATATGTGCTGTTAGATTATCTTTGCATTAATAGATAAGCTGCAGAGCTGGGCTGAGAGGTGGCAAGTGGAGTTTAATGCAGAAAAGTGTGAGGTGATTCACTTTGGAAGGAGTAATGGGTGAAGGAATGGAGAGTACTGGGTGAATGGTAAGATTCTTGGCAGTGTAGATGAGCAGAGAGATCTCTGTGTTCATGTACATAGATCCTTGAAAGTTGCCACCCAGATTGATAAGGTTGTTAAGAAGGAATACGGTGTGTTAGCTTTTATTAGTAGAGGGATTGAGTTTCGGAACCATGAGGTCATGCTGCAGCTGTACAAAACTCTGGTGCAGCCACACTTGAAATACTGCATGCAGTTCTACTTATAGGAAGGCTGTGGAAGCTTTGGAAAGGGTTCAGAGGAGATTTATTAGGATGTAGCCTGGTATGGAGGGAAGGTCTTATGTGGAAAAGGTTGAGGGACTTGAGGCTGTTTTCATTAGAAGATGGTTGAGAGGTGACTTCATTGAGGCATACATGATAATCAGAGAGTTAGATCAGGTGGACAGCGAGAGCCTTTTTCTGAGGATAGTGATAGCTAGCATGAGAGGACATAGCTTTAAATTGAGGGATGATAGATATAGGACAGATGTAAGAGGTAGTTTCTTTACTCAGAGAGTAGTAGGGGCGTGGAACACACTGCCTGCAACAGTAGTGGACTATCCAACTTTACACACATTTAAACAGTCATTGGATAGGCATATGGACAAGAGTGGAATAGTGTAGATTAGATGGGCTTCAGATTGGTTTTGCAGAGTGGTGCAATATCGAGGGCCAAAGGGCCTGTTCTGCACTGTAATGTTCCAACAAGGTAAACTTAAATTAGATTAGATTAGATTAGATTAGATTACAGTGTGGAAACAGGCCCTTCGGCCCAACAAGTCCACACCGACCCGCCGAAGCGAAACCCTCCCATACCCCTACATTTACCCCTTACCTAACACTATGGGCAATTTAGTATGGCCAATTCACCTGAACCTGCACATCTTTGGACTGTGGGAGGAAACCGGAGCACCCGGAGGAAACCCACGCAGACACGGGGAGAACGTGCAAACTCCACACAGTCAGTCGCCTGAGGCGGGAATTGAACCCGGGTCTCTGGCGCTGTGAGGCAGCAGTGCTAACCACTGTGCCACCGTGCTGCCCACGAAATCTATTCATTCTTCTCCCCCTTTATACAATTCTAGAATTTCTCAAATTGTAGCCTGTTCTAACGAATTATATTTGGAAATAACATATCCTCAACTAGAAACTTTTTAATCAACCTGTTCAGAGACATTATTACACACTCTGGATCTGGTGGGACTTGAACCCAGGCTACCTAGCTGAGAGGAAGGGATTCTACCACTGCACCACAAGAACCCTCATATGTGCTGTTAGATTATCTTTGCATTAATATGAATGACTTTTACATTAAGTGGTTGCAACTAAAGTGTCCATCTGAATGAATGATTGTGCATTCTAATTTTTAAACTTCAGCAAAGATGAGTGGATTGTGATCATATAAATTAGTGTTTCCTTGTTTCCATGTCAGGTATAAACGGCAAAGTGCTGAAGAACTAACAACAATCCCAAATTCTTTTTTTTTCTGTGGAAGAGTACTCCTTCTGGTATTGGATGAGTTTCTTGGAGAAGTACTCCACTAGCTCTCTATCCCTGTAGCAACACCATACCCACCCCAAATCATTGGAGTCAACTACCACTCTGTAAGGTTTGGAAAAATCAAGGATGGCCAGTACTGGTTCATTTACGAAGCTTGTCTTCAGCTACTCAAATGCTGCTTCATATTCTGCTGATCATATTACTTCTGTTTGTTTCTTTGACAGACTTGTACAGCAATCATGCTAAAATTATGCACACATTTTTGGTAAATCCACACATTCCTAAAAACCTCTCAATTTCTTATTTAGTTTTAGGAACTGGGAATTCTGTGAAAACCTTGCAAACACCTGTCCTTGTCTAACCACATGTCTTAAGTAGGTCACTCTTGCTTTCAAAAATTAACTTTTTGCTAAACTTATCCCAAAACAAGTCAACCGTAATTGCTTAAACAGGTCTTGTCTTAAATGCTCTTCACTCACCTCACAATTTCGAAATCTAACTGTGACCTGATTTATAAGCCTCTGAAATGTTGCTGGGTCATTCCTTAATTGATCGACATCATCCAACATTGGTGTAATACATTTGGTATGACAAAGGTAGAAATTTCTTTAACTGTTAATGGTGCTTGTTAGTATCCCTTCAATAGATCAATCTTAGAAAGGAAAGAGGCACTGCCAATTCAATCAACACAATCTTCCGCTTGTGGAATTAGCACAAATCTATTTTAATGGCCACATTACCTTTCTATTACTAAGACAAAATCGGGTTGATCCACCTGGTTTAGGAACCTACACTATTGGTGAAAATTGCTTTGTCTAAGTTCAAACAACTGGTTTTTTGGCATACACTGAACTTTTGTTTCCTCATGAGTTTGATTTTCTGGGCTCAGCCAATAAGGATGTCCTTTTTATTGGCCCTAACTCTCCTATATCCACATCATGCAGGTGTACCATTACAGGTTAACTCGGACTTTCTTAGTAGACTTACAATGTCTTCCAACTGTCCTTTCTCTAAATATGAGAATACAATGTCTAACTCAGTCGGTATTTCCATTTTAACTGGTCAAATTGCAGGAGATTCACTTTGAGAACTGTCTACTCCCCCTTCTTTCAATTTCATTTGAGAGACTTTTAAAAGTTCCTGTGCTATCCTACATGCTCCTGCAAGTCTTTCTAGAAACATGGACATGTGATCCAACATTGATGATTCGTCTTTCTCACTCAAGAACTTCTCCCTAATCAATTTTAATGGACCCATAAACTCATGACTATAAGGCCATAAGATATAGGAGCAGAATTAGACCATTCAGCCCATCAGGTCCTCTCTGCCATTTGATCATGGCTGAAATGGTTCTCAATCCCATTCCCATGCCTTCTCGTCGTAATCCTTGATCTCATTAATTAAGAACCTATCTATCTCAGACTTAAAGACACTCAATGACTTGGCTTTCACAGCACTCTGCAACAATGAGTTACACAGATTTACCACTCTCTGGCTGAAGCTAAAGCATTGTTCCTTCAATATAAGGCTGTGCCCTCATGTCCTAGTTGCTCCTACTAATGGAAACATCTTCTACACATTCTCTCTATGCAGGCCTCTCAATATTCTGTAAGTTTCAATGAGATCCCCCTCATCCTTCTAAACTCAGTGAAGTACAGATCTAGAGACCTCAACAGCTCTTCACATGATGAGCCTTTCATCCTTGGGATCATTCTTGTGAACATCTTCTGTACTCCCTCCAAGGCCAACACATGCTTCCTTTATTATGGGGTTGAAACTGCTCACAGTATTCCAAATGCAGTCTGCCCAGAGCCTTATACAGCCTCAGCAGTATATCCTTACTCTTGCATTCTAGCCCTCTCAAAACAAATAATCATAAATCAATTCAAATGGACTAAATCCAGTAAATACACTTGGAATCTCTGGTAGTAAATCATAAAAGAAATATCCCAATCCAGTGGATATTTATGACAGTATGCCTTAAGCATGGTTTAGTGAGTTTGATTGTTACCTCTCCAGAGCTTCCTGTGTTTCCAGTCGACTTTTATTCCTAACTTGCTAATGATCTCCTGGAAAATTTTAGACATGAAGTTAGAACATTGATTAGAACACTGTACCTCAGTTGGTAGTCCATCATGATTAGATAGCTGCATGTCCTTTCCGTTACTATCCTCGAAGTAATCCTTCTTACAGGAATACCCGCTGGGCATTGAGTTGACATGTCCATATTGACAGGACATACTGAAGGCATGTTTTATTTTTGGTAGAGTTTCTACACAATCTAATAACATTTGGCTAAGAGGTTCTTCAAAACTTCATATCAGTATCAAAGGTGCTGGTCTGATTACATATTGAGGTTTTCCTACCACTTGACATGTGTGATATGTCTACAGAACTGCACCACATCATTATGATGTCCTAGCTATGGGAAATACCTGTTTGTAGATACCTGCTTTTTCAATATTCCTATACACTTTGCCATAGCAATCTCATGTTCAATTCACAATATCTCCTGACAATATCCTAGAGGTACCACTGTCTGATGAACAGCTATCAATTCTTCATCTGCAGATCTGAGAGTTCCACTTCCTCCACTGGCACACAAAACTGCCAAAGACATGGGTAACTGCTCAGCCCCAGGAAGAAGAGTATCCCATGGTCTTTGCCATTAATAATTGAATTCAAACATATAATCAGACTCAGAAATAGCAAATTGGATTTGTCAAAAACTCTTGGTAAAGTGGATTAAATTCTGAAGGAGTCCACCAATGTTATCTGTGCAGAGCTGTTTCTGGCATCTGTATAGTTGGTTTTCTCAATGGACAAGTTGATGATTGTCATGGAGACCCAGGTCCAGCACACTCAGTACCTGCTGGATACGTACACAGACCTGCACATCAATACTCTAGCTTTTAGTTCAGCACTAACTGCAAGGCAATAAAGGGGGACAAGGGACCTTGACCTCACCTGAAGTGCACCAATCAGTACCCTGTCAGAGTAGAAAACACACACAGGCCCCCCAGAAGTCTTTTCTCAGGACATTCCAAATGTGCCCAGACACTCCACTTCCACCCTGCCTACAATGCCCAACCCTGTGAGAGTTTAGGTTGAGAAGGATGAACTAGCATTAGGCCAGATGATTTCAGCATGCCTGGGCTCTCTGTCAACAACTGCTCCAGGATCATCCACTCAGAAGCCTAAAGGCCACAGTCTCCACCATAGGGCAGGCTTTCTCTACATCTCAGCTGGTTTGGGGGTAGTATACTGACACAGATAGAGGGCCTGTTGGCAGGTCTTTTAACAAAATAAAACTATGTATTCGAATTAATTTTGTAAAGTTTATAATTGTATGATCCTTTACACTCAAGATTGTGTAATGAAGAATATTTCACTATTCCACTCAATTTGCTCTGTATAGATTTTATAGTCCTCTTAGAACTTTATGATCTTCTTTATCTTTTTGTTATTAAAGTATAAAGGGTAAGATAAACTATTTCTCAGCTTTCAAACACATCAGAAACAAAAGAAAAACAAACATCAGATGACTGTAAGGAAAAGCAAATGGTCAGTGATATGTGTCTGATTAAATGGGAACTTCACCAATTAAGCAAACATTGAAACATGAGCTTAAGAATATCAATCATTAAGTTCCAATGGCATGTGTCTCCTTTTTTCTTCAGCAAAAAAGTAAAACAGTTTCAATACTTTTTTCATTGTAAAAATCATAAAGTGACAACAGCAAACTTATTAAATAGAAAGGACGCATGTATAGTTTACAACTTAAGGATCCAGTCAGGAGACAGTGGGAGGTGACATCAGTCAGCATCCATAACCCTTAAGTCAATTAGAGATTGATCATATGTCCCTTAAAATAATTAGCACAAAGTCTCATGTAAACTAAGACATTAAGAATGTAATGATATCAATGATCGTGATGTGGACTATGGCCTGCAAAGAAAAGTGACAGTTTACAGTGACCATGGCCTGAGAAGTTTGAAAGTTGAATCATCCAATGGGAAGTGGAAGGCCCTTGAAGCATTGGAAAGAGACCAGAGGCCAACTGTTAACTTGCTCTCTAAGCTGAATCTGAAAGCAAAAGCAGTAGTATAACTAGAGAAGTCACGGGGAGAAAGTGAGGACTGCAGATGCTGGGGATCAGAGTCAAAAAGTGCGGAGCTAGAAAAGCGGAGCAGGAGAGACAATGTTTCATGCATAAGCCCGTCATCAGGAATTGGGGGGTGGGGAGCAAAGATGCTGAGGGATAAATAGAAGGGAGGAGGGGGAAGGTGGGGTGGGGTGGGGCAGGGCTGGGGGGGTAGATAGCTTGGAAGGTGATAGGTAGATACAGGGGGGTGATGGTGATAGGTCAGAGCGGAAGGTGGAACAGATAGGTGGGAAGGAAGATAAACAGGTGGAACAGTGCAAGAGCTGACTTCCTTTAATAGGTATTATTTATAACCAAAGTAAAATTTCTTGATCGACTACACTAGATTGATTTTTACCATCTTATTGTTTTAAATGTCAAATAAAGAAATTTAATGTTGGGAATATACAGGATGTGTGTGACCCTGAACCCTCCAGTCATCAGGCAGCCGGACACGGATAATCATACCAATGTTGTTGCATCAGTTGCTGGAGGGAACATTAGGAAACAGTTCAGCAGGGAGTTGCTTGAAGTCAGAAATTTGGTGGATTCTGGAGGCAAGCAGCTCATTCAGTGGTATTGCAGAACTTGACAGGTTGGTGTGTGATGGTTTGAGCGAAATGGAATTGAACAGTAATGTGAAATACTGAAGTTACATGTGTGTTGGTTTGTCTAGGGAGTGCATCTACTGCAGGGAAGCCACAGCTGTCCTGGAAAATGGCACACAGGACCTGGCAGCAACCAGAAACTGAAGCAACAAGTGCCATTGATCATATGACAAGAGCCCTGACTGACCTCGATCCGACAGTGGGTGACCCATCACAGAACTCGGAGCTCTAAAAGGTACTAGTACAGATAAAAAGCAAAGAAAGTATTCTGAAGCAAATCCTGGACATCACCCAATACTTACCATTTGCCCAGATCAGTGGTGTAAGAAGAGAACACTGCCATTAATGTGGACTCGAGCATTCTAGTCATTGTTGTGCAATTGAATATACTAATCAAACAAGCACTTCACTTTCAGTCACCTTGTACTGTTTGTGGTTGCTGAGATGGCAAGTTTTAAGCATGGAAATTTGGAACTGGACCTCCAAGAGCACATAGCAACAGTGATGAAGGGCACTGAGAAAGGAGCTGAGCAATTCTCTGGGACTTCGGGCAGTACATGATGGCAGTGAGGAAGGGCAGCTGGAGAAGACAAATGGACTCTCATTAGAAAAAGATGCCCGAAACACAGAGGGAGTTAATGGGAAGTGAGAGGAGACAGACAAATGGAATTCCTCAGCTCAATATAACCCAGATATTCATGCTATGACTGTTGTGTAGATAGTTCTAGTTTATTCTAATTTATCATCCTGTTTATAATGGCCTGAGGCAGTAGAATAAGAATCCTTGCCTCATGATCTTTGTGCTGTCTGTGTTCTCAAGTCTTACATTATGGCACTGTTGAAAGAAGACAGAAGGAGGACTTTAATCAACAGAAAATAAGAAGAAAAGCAACCTAGTCAGCTGGAATTTGAAAGCCAGTATGCCATCGCAAATCAACCAGGTCCACAGTCTTATTAAGTGTCAATTCCTTTATGCTCACTTTGATAAACTTTGTGAAATTCTATGAAACTTGTGAAACCATCAGCCTATAATTAAACCCCAAATTTTACAGTAAGAGTGTCAATAAAGAGATTGAAGTTCCTTTTCACAGCAAGAAATTGCGTACCAGCCTTCTCTGCTTTAATTCGCCAAATATAGTTCCCAGCTAATAGACTCACTCTTGGTTGGGCCTTTAATCACCACTTCAACTGACAATTTTGGACACTTATCCATTCCTCACAATGCTGCTGTGAGGTGCAAGCTTAACCTTTCCTTTTCTATTCCTTTCTGCCCTCATATTTGTGAACTTCTTGGCAATGAAAATCCCACTGGAAGCCTGCTTTAACATCAGAATAAATCCAAAATCAGAGAAGCAGGATGGCGTTGGGAGCATGTCTGGAAGGCCAGATAGAAATCCTAACTCTTTAGCAGGCTTCCCCGGCAGCTATTCTTTCCAACATGAGAACCCTGCGTAGTGCTCAGCCTGTCACTCGATTGTTTGAACCTGGTTCAGTTTCACGCATTGATATTGGGACAGTTGGCACCTAATTTATAGAAATTCACTTCAATGTGGGCCCCCATGTATGTCTCTTCTTGTCCTACAGACAGAATGAATAGTGTGACTGGGAGATGGGGTGGATTTCATGGTTCTTTAGTAGAAGTGACTCCGTGGGATGCCGCTGATCAGGTTGGGATTCAAAATCAGGCTAGACCCAATGCTAGATATGAGGGAGCAGAGAAAACGTGAAGCACTTACAGCCCCCTGGATGGGCCATGGTCTGTCAATGGTTGAATCCCAACATTGATAAGAGGTAACACTTAAGTGGCCATCAACTGGTGATCTAAGGGTTTCAACTGAGTGATAGCCAGGTAAGTCTCCCAATATCTCCACCTGCACTGATAAAATTGCCGCAGGAATAGTGACTTTGATAGAGTGCACAATTTCATGGTTTCCTCTATGTCTACCATCTTGACCCAGGTAGAGGGAATAAAATTTAACTGCACATATTAAAAGTTATTGTTTTACTTTCTTCTGCTGCATGACCAAGATCAGTACAAAGAAAAATCACTAAAATAAACTGTCTCAATGATACACTGAAGTTCAGCCAAATGTTGCATGTTGTGTGGGATTCCAAGTGTATTCTTTGTCTTAATTTCAAAGCTGGCATATCAGTTGTTGCTATTTTTGGGTTGGGAAAAACTGGGGATTTAAGATTGCTCTTGGGAAGCAACGGAGTGTTGGAGGCATGCCTCAAATATTGGCAGACAGGTAGTGATTGGTTTTGAAGAGTGAATGTTGGGGAAGATTGTTAAACACCACAGGTTAAAGGTTGGGTAGACCAAGCCGAGGCATTTATAGTTCTAGTCAGAGTTTTGTTTCAACCTGCATATGACAAAACTCCAATGCCCTGATAATTTGCTCTCCAAGGAGCAATTGGGTAAATGGGCTGAGGACTGGCAGACGGAGTTTAGAGTCATAGAGATGTACAGCATGGAAACAGATGCTTCGGTCCAACCCGTCCATGCCGAACAGATATCTCAACCCAATCTAGTCCCTCCTGCCAGCACCCGGCCCATATCCCTCCAAACCCTTCCTATTCATATACCCATCCAAATGCCTCTTAAATGTTGCAATTGTACCAGTTTCCACCACTTCCTCTGGTAGCTCATTCCATACACGTACCACCCTCTGTGTGAAAAGGTTGCCCTATAAGTCTCTTTTATATTTTTCCCCTCTCACCCTAAACCTATGCCCTCTAGTTCTGGACTCCCCGATCACAGGGAAAAGACTTTGCCTATTTACCCTATCCATGCCCCTCATATTCCAACAGTGGCCTAACCAATGTCCTATACAGCCATAACATGACCTCCCAACTCCTGTACTCAATACTCTGACCAATAAAAGAAAGCATACCAAAAGCCCTCTTCACTATCCTATCTACCTGTGACTCCACTTTCAAGGAGCTATGAACCTGCACTCCAAGGTCTCTTTGTTCAGCAACACTCCCTTGGACCTTACCATTAAGTGTATAAGTCCTGCTAAGATTTGCTTTCCCAAAATGCAGCACCTCGCAATTATCTGAATTAAACTCCATCTGCCACTTCTTAGCCCATTGGCCCATCTGGTCCAGATCCTGTTGTAATCTGAGGTAATCCTTTTCACTGTCCACAACACCTCCAATTTTGGTGCCATCTGCAAACTTACTAACTGTACCTCTTATGCTCGCATCCAAATAATTTATGTAAATGACAAGAAGTAGCAGATCCTGCACCGATCCTTGTGGCCCTCCACTGGTCACAGGGCTCCAGTCTGAAAAACAACCCTCCACTACCACCCTCCGTCTTCTAACTTTGAGCCAGTTCTGTATCCAAATGGCTAGTTCTCCCTGTATTCCTTGAGATCTAAACTTGCTAATCAGTCTCCAATGGGGAACCTTGTCGAATACCTTACTGAACTCCATATAGGTCACATCTACCGCTCTGCCCTCATCAATCCCCTTTGTTACTTCCTCAAAAAACTCAATTAAGTTTGTGAGACATGATTTCCCACGCACAAAGCCATGTTGATTATCCCTAATCATTCCTAATCAGTCCTTGCCTTTCCAAATACATAATTTAGATGAATGAGAGGTATTGCATTTTGGTAATGCAAACAAGGACAGGACTTATACAATTAATGGTAGGGCTCAGGGTAGTGTTGCGGACAGAAAGACCGAGGGATTCCAGTACATAATTCTTTGAAATTTGCACATCAGATAGACAGGGTGATTAAAAAGTCTTCCCTTCATTGCTCAGACCTTTGAATATAGGAGTTGGGACATTATGTTGAGGTCGTTAGTGAGGCCTCTCCTGGAATACTGTGTGTAGTTCTGGTCGCCCTATTATAAGGCGGATATTATTAAACTGAAGGGGATACAGAAAAGATTTACCAGAATGTTGCCAGGAATGGAGGGTTTGACATATAAAAATAGACTAAAAAGGCTGGAATGTTTTTCACTGGAGTGTAAGAGGTTAAGGGATGACATTATTGAGGTTTGTAAAATTGTGAGGGGCAAAGCTAAGGTGAATGACAAGGGCTTTTTCTCTAAGGTTGAAGAGTCAAAAATATTTTTAAGGTGAGAGGAGAAAAATTTAAAAAGAACACGAGGGGCAGGCTTTTTACACAGTGGTTTTTTGTGGAATGAACTGCCAGAGCAAGTGGTGGATGCAGTTACAACATTTTAAAAGACATGTAGATAAGTTCATGATTAGGAAAGATTTGATGGGATATGGGCCAAATGCAGGCAGTTGGGACGAGTTTAGTTCTGGAACATGATTGGCGTGTACTGGTTGGAGAGAAGGGTTTGTTTCCATGCTGTATGGCTCTATGAATCCATAAGCTTTCACCCAATTATCCTTTAATTAACACATAGCTATTAAATATATTCTAGTTCCATGTGGTCTCAGACATTCCCCCCGTGCCCTGCTAAATAATAACAAGCATGGACTCACATAGCAGGGCTGATGGATCTGGCATTTTGTGTGCAAACGCAGACCTGCAGTCTGTCAAAAAGAGAATATGGGCACCAAGGCAAAATTGAGACTGGTGTGAGAGACACCCATAAAAACTGGGGACATTTACTAAGGAACTGGAATTTATATTGGTAGCCAGGTGATTACTAATAAATACTAATAACACATGGTTACCACAAACTAAGCAGATCACTAAAGTTTGAATCAGACTGATGCTACCAAATGAATATTGTTATATTAACTCCTTCTAACATCTTACTTTCTGATTTCTTTAAAATTGTGTACATGCAAAATGCAATTTCTCAGTATGTTGGTTTCACTTCAAGGAAACAGTTATTGCCTTGTTTTTGCCTTTCTGCTTATGCTGAAGTCATGTGCGCCAGCATACTAGCTGTATCAGAGTGAACCCTCAGGCTGCTTGTTGAGAACCCCCACTACATCCAAACAATGGGCCATCTGCAGTCAGAAACAATGTCCTGTATTATGTGTGAGCATTTGCAGTTCATATTCCAGCTCTGTGCATCACACTGGCATCCCAGTCTGACATAAGACATGGAAATCCAATGCAAATTGAAAAAAACAACAATTAATAGATTTTTCTTTAAAAAGTTAAGTCTCAGAAGTGTTAATGGGGTGGCAATAAAGACAAAACAAAATCAACATGAATTCTCTACTGTTAATACATTTCAAACAGCATACACCCATGCATATATTCTTCAAAAAAAGTCACTGAAAACATTTAAGTTATGAGAAAAGCCTAACCTGATACTTTAATAGTAACAACGTTTTCACTCAGTAGCATTTCTTATTCGAGATAACATATTCTTGTCTGGTACAAGAAGTACTGCACTCTACCTATTGAAATGAATAAAAGAACTCAAGACAAGAAAAACATACTGTTTGTGTTAGATTAATTTCATAGGTCAAAGCATTTCAATGGTGGGCCATGGCTGTTGAAAACCAAGTGGTCACACAGAAAGTTTATTCAGTAAGGCCAGAGGAGGTCGTAGGCTACACAAGGAATTGCATTTTTCCCATCCAGACTTATTGCTGAAGACAAAACAGGAGTCACAGCAACCGGAAAAGTCCGTAAACTTTTAACTTCAGGAACACATCTCAGGCGTTCTGGGCTTCAAAGACTCTGTTAAGAACAAAAATGCCATCAGACACAAAGCGCCTGTTTAAACCAATGATTGGGACCAATTCCTTTACTGAGAGATCAGAAAACACACTCAGGATTACGGCCCCTTTTTTCTTATGCATCAGTAAAATTGCTTTAACTAGCTGTCACACTAAATTTAATTGTCAGTCATGACTGACAAACAAATCAGACTGATGTTGAATCATTGAAATCTGTAGTGAGTAAAAGGGATAATTGCAAAATTAGTTTTGTTAATTAAGAAAACATGAGAAAATGTCAGTCATGGTCACTTATTCTTTTAATCATCAGATGTCTTTCATTAAAAGGATATTAGAATTAGGATATTTATTGTCACAAGTCCTCACATGAGAACAGTGAAAAGTTTACAAGTCGCCAGTTACAGCGCCATGTTAGGTACAAATGTACCTAGGTACAGATTCTTGAGTACAAATTCTTAGGAAAAAATGAGAAAAATAAAGAAATAAAAAATCCAGCATTACAAACCTTCATGCCAGCTTGGGAACAAAAGTACAACATCACAGGAATAAATTAGAAAAATAAAAAGTTCAGAATAACAGTCCTTCCAACCCAGTCCACACAAGCACCTAGCCTTCAGTCCTTGCCGGTCCTCGCCTCCAGACCGTGCCATGTATATGTAGTGAGTACATGCACAAACGTTGATTGTAATTGACAGAAGCAGCTAAATTTGCAAATACAATCTGACAACCAAGTCACTTGAAAGGTATTTGTTGCTCACAATTTCTAAATTGTCAATAGTTCACACCAGTAAAACATAATGTCATTCATTTTGTGTCAATTATTTAAAATGATTTTATATAACTGCAAAACATCTTCTCGAACAACAATTACTAATTAAATTTTCTCTTTGTGCATGTAGCATGGGCATAAAAGACTGCATAGCAGTTAGTTACACATGTGATTGATGGACTATATTGCTTTGATTATTCACTCTTCCAAACATTGCACTTAAATAGAAAGCTATATAGAAGCAATTCTAATTTACAAACACTTGAGCCATCTAGTGGCCATGTGGCTATCTGAATATGAAGACCCAATTTCCTTACTTTTCAGTTTGACCAGCTTAAAAATTCAGCCACTATATCAAAAGAGCCTTAGCTTAATTTTACTTTCAATACAACATAATACTTTTAAAAATTTATTCTTTTTGTTGTACATCAACCATGCACAAGAATTATTTCACTAAAACTTGCTTCACTCCCAGTGCCTCATTGATGTACATATTCACTAAAACTTTAATTTCTCTCTTTATTGCTTGTCAGTACCATATTGGCCATTTCCTGATTTTCACCTTAAATGCTTTACAAGTTATGCTAATTCTCTTGAGTGGGTGTTCCTCTCACCTTTTGTTCTGTTGCTTAATTTTTGAAAATCTTCCACTTGTAATTTCTTCCAACTCTGATAATACATGCTGTACCTAAAACATTTTGTTTATCTATTGTCTCCACAATTGATGACTGACCTGCTAAGCCTCTCTAACATTTCTGTTTTTATCTCCAAGAAGTGAGGTTTAGGCACCATTCTAGAGTAGCTTAAACTAATCAGAACACTTCTGTGCTTGGATCAAATATAACAAGATTATCATTCATGAAATTCATTAGAAATGACAATACAACAAGGTATTCGGCACAACAAATCCATATTGATGTTTACCCCCAACTCAAGAGACAGCACTAATTCCAAATAGTTGTTCAGTTCTCAGACACCAACATTCACTTTTCCTTCAGCCACCTATCTGATCTTTTTTTAATCTATTTCTTAACTGTGGCTATGATCTCTCATGAAATCTCTAAGTCCAGTATTATTTTTCCTAACTCCACAAACTTCTTTAGAAAAAAATCCTGTTTTCATTTTATATCTCTTACATGGTCTTGACCCTCTTCATCGTTGCAAAAATGTTTATATTAAATTTATTCCATCCTTCAGTTTTCAACCCTTCAAATAAATCTCTTCTGTTCTGATAGGATATTTCAACGATTTTATTTTGGTTTTAGTAAACTCACAATTATGTACTTAGTCATCATCTGAACATTGCAGATTGACTGACTGCCAAGATGAGGAATCCAGAAAATTTAAGCCCTCGCAACATTCATGCGAATCGACAAACTTTTGATAATACAAAGCTTAATACCATAAAGTACTGTCAGATCTTAATGACCTCTAGTCGAAGCAATGGATTTTGCTAAAGATTCAGGTTGTTGTTATTTTAGTGAATGCCCCTCCTAATACTGGGATTAGAAATTTTAATCTGAATATTTTGGTTATGGTTGTGGTCAATGAATCAATAATTGAGTCAACATTAAAATAAAAAAAAACATGAAAGCACAATAATTCTGTAAGCAAGAGAGGGTGAAGAGCAGCCACAGAGGAATGAGGCCAGAATTTAGGATACAATGGGATTTTACTACTTTTATCCATTGCTTGATATTCCAGTATGAGGAGACGGAGAAAAAATTGAATTAATTCTTGCCAACCTAATTCTAATTTAGATTAACAAAAACAATAGCCACATCACACTTTATTTTGCAAGATGAAAACAGAGTGACCTAAATCAGCACTGTGAGGTTTGTCTGCTGCTGAAGAAAAATCATTAATATATTTTAAAAAAGCAATGTTAATAATTCAACATAAAGTGATAATAGTTAGCAAGAGATGCAATGATGTTCATGCAACACAGTGGCACTTTTTTGTGTAGATTGTGGTACTCCATAATGTATGGCAACAACACTAAAAAAAGCTTTGCCAAGTACATTAACATGTCAAGAAACCTGTCACTTTGTTCCCTTTGGTTTTTTTCTCTTCCCCCACCCCCCCACACCAACACGCTCTCCCTTTTCCACAGAATTGTTGATTCCCTGCTGTGGTATAGTTCGACAAGCAAAGTTGTCTTCTGTCACTTCTCTCAAGTAGCCATTATTAACACATGAGCCTTGGCAGTGGGCTTAGTCAGGTTTTTCTACTATGGAAAGGGAGCAGCACTAACATTGAGCCCAATGCTAACATCCACATACGCCCACTTCTAGCAGGGGTCACTGCACAGCAATCAGGATCAGTAGCATGGTCAATTATAACTGCTCCCTATCCTAGGAAAGGTCAGACCAATTGTAACGTCTCTAGTGTAGCTCCAGTTAAGAAGAATTGACTGTGTGCTTTACTAATTTATAGAGTGAAACACTTGAACCAGCCAAAGTAATACTTTATTCAAAGATCCTCACAAAAATTATGACTTTTAGCATTAACCTAGCATAAGGTTTCACGTTATTGCTAAAATGTGATGACAATAGGAATAGAACTGGTCTGGTCTATTTTCAGACCTGAAAGCATAGATCAGCCCTGAGTAAGACTTATTTGGAATGCTCAGTGTTGAGATTAAACCTGGAGCCTCATTTCAATAATCTAGCTGAGCTGTTGGTACCATCATGGTACTTTAAGAAGTTAATCATTGCAGAAGATGAATTTTAGGCCACTGACCTCACTGATAGCTGGCTTCAGCTGCGTACAGTGGACAAGAGAGTGGGAGCTGTAGGAACTGGCTAATAGCACTGAATTTGAAAAGAAATGTCATTATTTAGGAGTAGCAAGCTGGGAATATCAGACATCAGCCCAAAATGTTGTTAGACAGCCATCCAAAATGCCCAAAAATTGTTTGAGACCAATATAAGATGTTTCTCACCTATACTTGAAGCATATGGCACAGCTCTGCAAAACTAGTCATTTGTGCTTCTGTTTTGCACCTGGAAAATATGTACAATGCAAAATAATTTCTTCACAAACCATTTCCAGAACAGAAATGTGCATGATTTTTTTCTGTATCAACATGATTTGTTGTTATCAAAGCAAGAATATTGCAAATGCTAGGTGTTGGGAATATAAACATGAAAATGTTAGAAATACTCAGCATATCTGAGTATGTTTATCAGAAGTTTTGATCACTAACGCACACACATGCACACACACACTGAGCAGCATGGCAGGATTCTCACAAGGCAACAGTGAGTTGCCAATTGTATGAGGCTGCATATCGGAGCTGCTTGCTGGTTCTTATAGCATTTGCTCACTTACCATCCATCTGCATTTTTGCATTATGTGTGCTTTGAATTGCCGTGCCATGGCTGTTCGTGTGTTGGTTCCATGGGGTTAGGGAGGCATATCTCAATGTATTGCACATTGAGTCATCAATCTAACACTTACACCATGTACCATGTCATTACGCAACAAACTCACTGCATGTTCATTCAACAAAAGGAAAGGTGGGATAGCACCGTCAGCTAGGGAATTCCAGTATTGTCAGTCACAGACAAATAAACACACCGTCCAGTGGTTTAGTCATGGTCAGTCATTCACTTGGTGTGTATTGTATATAGCCAGGGGGTCTGTCCCAGTACACTGGGAGATGTTCAGCAGTCAGTGTTGTCAGGCCAACACACAGACAAGGGAATTGCAGACTGTCAATCAGGAAGCTTCAAACACAGCGTCAATGGTCTGA
Source organism: Chiloscyllium plagiosum (assembly GCF_037043375.1). Lineage (NCBI taxonomy): Eukaryota > Metazoa > Chordata > Chondrichthyes > Orectolobiformes > Hemiscylliidae > Chiloscyllium > Chiloscyllium plagiosum. Next base: position 86,580,290 of record NW_028270143.1, read on the forward strand.
TCAGTCATGTCTAGGGGCTGCTCATCACAGTCAGTCAGAGGTCTGGAGCAAATTCACTCTTGTCTGTCGATCTTTCAGGAGGGTTCAAGGGAGTGTGTGTAAGGCAATGGTGGGATCACTGCAAGAAGATGTGGGGGAGTCAAGACTGAAGGTGGGAAAGCAGAGGCATTTATAGATGTGGGGACAAAGATGATGAAGGGGACAAACTCAAGTTGATTGGGTAAGTATGCAGACTAGCATCAGAGGGCATAGTAGGCTACAGGAGGGCAGTGGCAGTGACCATCACTGTGGCCTCCACAGAGGGAGCTTGAGGAGCAGAGAAGGCATAATTAAAGTGTAATGCTGGGGTTCGGGGAGGGAGGCCAAGTATGGGTGAAGTCATACTAGAAAATTGTTGAGACAATGCCAAGTGTGGATGGTGTAAATGCCAATTTGGTGGACAAAAGTGCAGGATCCATGTTTGATGGATGCTAGGACATTGTAGCAAAAAACAATTAAGCAACTGTTTGCAAAGCCTAATTGCATTTACTTTGCATCATTTAATCATCCATTTTCTATACATACAGAATGAAGGTGCTTAGTGGTCAAATATTTGTCAAAGGCAATATGCAACATGCAATTTGTGCTTGTAAACTCAACTTGGACCTCTCACTGATGTTGAAGTTAGCATCAATGAACTCTATAAAAGACCAGAGCTAGTAAAGGGGAAGTATTCTTCATGCAACTTCCAAGAATGTGCCCCATAATCTTGACATGCTGTGCTCTGCGCCATTGGAGCAGACAGTGAGGCAGTGTGTAGATTCTGAAGAACTTGGAGAATGGGTCAGCCTTCTACATAGAACATAGAGCACAGAAAAGTACAGCACAGAACAGGCCCTTTGGTTCATGATGTTGTGCTGAGGATTATTCCTAATCTAAAATAAAATAACCTAACCGCCGCACACCTCAATTCACTGCTGTCCATGTGCATGTCCAGCAAGCACTTAAGTGTTCCTAGTGACTCTGTTTCCACCACCACAGCTGGCAACGCATTCCATGCATTCACAACTCTCTGTGTAAAGAACCTACCTCTGACGTCTCCTCTATACCTTCCTCCTAATATCTTAAAACTATGACCCCTCATGCCAGTCAATCCTGCCGTGGGGAAAAGTCTCTGGCTATTACTCTATCCATGCCTCTCATTTCCTTGTATACCTTGATCAGGTCACCTCTATTCCTCCTACTCTCCAGAGAGAAAAGTCCGAGCTTAGTCAACCTCTTTTCATAAGACAAGCCCTCCAGGCCAGGCAGCATCCTGGCAAACCTTCTTTGCACCTTCTCCAAAGCTTCTGCATCTTTCCTATAATAGGGCGACCAGAACTGGACACAATATTCCAAGTGTGGTCACCAGGGTCTTGTAGAGCTGCAGTAAAACCTCGTGGCTGTTAAACTCGATCCCCCAGCTAATGAAAGCCAAAACACCATATGCTTTCTTAACAACCCTATCCATTTGGGTAGCAATTTTAAGGGATCTATGCACTTGAACACAAAGATCCCTCTGTTCCTCCACACTTCCAAGAATCCTGTCTTTAATCCTATATTCAGCATTCAAGTTTGACCTTCCAAAATGCCACACTTCACATTTATTCAGGTTGAATTCAGTGGGCGGCACGGTGGCACAGTGGTTAGCACTGTTGCCTCACAGCGCCAGAGACCAGCGTTCAATTCCCACCTCAGGCGACTCTCTGTGTGGAGTTTGCACATTCTCCCAGTGTCTGCGTGGCTTTCCTGCGGGTGCTCCGGTTTCCTCCCACAGTCCAAAAATATGCAAGTTAGGTTTATTGGCCATGCTAAATTGCCCGTAGTGTTGGGTGAAGGGGTAAATGTAAGGGAATGGGTCTGGGTGGATTGCGCTTCGGCGGGTCGGTGTGGACTTGTTGGGCTGAAGGGCCTGTTTCCACACTGTAAGTAATCTAATCTAATCTAAACTCCGTCTGCCATTTCTCAGCCCAGCTCTGCATCCTGTCTATGTCACGCTGCAGCCTGCAGTAACCCTTGATTAATCGACGGCAGCTCCAACCTTTGTGTCATCGGCAAATTTACTAACCCACCCCTCAACCTCCTCATCCAAGTCATTTATAAAAAACTGCGGGACCCCACTCACCATTGACCTCCAGGCAGAATACTTTCCATCTACAACCACTCTCTGCCTTCTGTCAGTCAATCAGCTCTGAATCCAGACATCAAAATCTCCCTGTATCCCATATCTCCTGACTTTATGAGTGAACATACCATGGGGAAAACTTATCAAGTGCCTTGCTGAAGTCCATATACACCACATCCATTGCTCAACCTTCATCAACCTTTCTCGTTACCTCCTCAAAGAACTCAGTAAGATTTGTGAGGCATGACCTGCCCCTCACAAAGCCATGCTGACTGCCTTTAACAACACTATGCTTTTCCAAATAGTCATAGATCCTATCCCTCAGAATTCTTTCCAAAATCTTGCTGACCACAGACATAAGACTAACTGCTCTGTACTTGCCAGGGATTTCCCTATTCCCCTTCTTGAAAAGAGAAACAACATTCGCCTCCCTTCAATCTTCCGGTATGACTCCCATGGAGAGTGAGGAAGAAAAGATCTTCGCCAGCGGCTTAGCAACCTCCTTTCTTGCTTCCTGGAACAACTTAGGACAAATCTGGTCTGGCACTGGGGACTTATCAATCTTAATGTTTGCCAAAATTTCCAGCATATCAATTTCATCAGTCTTAATCTGTGCAAGCCTGTTTCCCAGCTCCTCAAAGTTCTCATTCACAACAAAGTCCCTTTCCTTCATGAAAACCAAAGCAAAAAAATCATTTAGGGCCTCCCCTACCTGCTCAGATTCCATGCACAAGTTCCCTACACTATTCCTGACCAGCTCTACCTTCTCCCTGATCATTCGCTTATTCCTCACATATGAGTAAAATGCTTTTGAGGCCTCCATAATCCTCCCTGCCAAGCCTTTCTCATGCCCCTTCCTGACTCTCCTCAGTCCATTTCTGAGCTCCTTTCTATTAAGCCTGTGATTCTCTAAAGCTGTGCTCGATCCTTGCTTCCTCCATCTTATGTAAGCTGCTTTCTTCCTTTTGATGAGAAGCTCCTCTGTTCTCATCATCCAAGACTCCTTAATCTTACCCCTTCTTGCCTGTCTCAGAGGAACAAATTTGTGCATCACTCACAACAACTGCTCCTTAAACAGTCTCTACATGTCTGCTGTGCCCTTTCTGTGGAACCATTACTCCCAATCTGTACTTCCCAACTTCTGTCTGATAGCGTCATAATTTCCTTTTCCCCAATTAAATGTCTTCCCTTGGTAACTGCTCCTTTCCCTCTTCAAGGCTATGGTAAATGTGAGGCAGTTGTGGTCACTGTCACTAAAGTGTTCTCCCACCACGAGATCTGACACCTGTCCTGGCTCATTACGGAGCACCAAATCCAAAATGGCATCTCCCCTCATCAGCCTGTCCACATACTGAGTAAGGAAACCCTCCTGAACACACCTGACAAAACGGCTACATCCAAACCATCTGCACTAAGAAGGTTCCATGGAAATTGGGAAAGTTGAAGTCACCCATAACAATAACTCTGCTACATCTGCATTTTGCTAAAATCTGCCGGCCTATGAGTTCTTCAATCTCCCTACTGCTCTTAGGGGGTCTTTAGAAAACCCCCAGTGGGGTGGCTGCTCCCTTGCTGTTCCTAACTTCCACCCATACTGACTCAGTAGACAAACCTTCCTCAACAACCTTTGTTTCTGTAGCTGTGATAGACTCTCTGATTAGTAATGCTGCACCCCCTCCTATTTTTCCACCCTCACTATTCTTTTTAAATGTTCTAAACCCTGGAACATCTAGCAACCATTCCTGCCCATGTGAAACCCACATCTCCATTATGGCCACAACATCATAGTGCCAAGTACTGATCCATGCTCTAAGTTCATCACTCTTATTTCTGACACTCCTTGCGTTAAAACAAACACATTTTAACTGATCTATTTGTTCCATCTCATGAAAAACCTTCCCAATAGATGACTACATCCTGTAATTGCCCCATATCTAACTATTCCCCCTCTCAGATATGTAGCTCTGGTTCCCACCCCCCGGCCAAGCTAAATTAAACCCTCCTAAACCATGAGCAAATCTCAGACCCAGGACATTTGTGCCCCTCCAGTTCAGGTGCAACCTGTCCTTCATGTACAGGTCCCACCTTCCCCAGAAGGCATCCCAATGGTCTAAATACCTGAAGCTCTCCCTCCTGCACCAAGTGTGCAGCCATGTGTTAAGCTGCACTCGCTGTCTGTTCCTCACCTCACTATCTCATGGCACCGGTAGCAAACCTGAGATCACTATTCTACTCGTCCTGCTCTTCAGCTTCCAACCTAGCTCTCTGTAGTCACTTTTCAGATCCTCAATTCCTTTTCCTGGATACATCATTAGTGCCAATATGTACCACGATTTTTGGCTGCTCACCCTCCCCCTTCAGAATCCTGTAAACCCGATCGGCGACATCCCAGATCCTGGCACCGGGGAGACCATACCTTCCGGTAGTCCCATTCCCGACCACAAAATCTCCTGTCAATCCGTCTAACTATTGAATCCCCTACCACTAGCCACTTCTAAGGAGGAGGACAAGGCCATGGGATAGGACAAAGATGTCATTGTCCATGACAAAGCTCACCTGTTTCAGAGGCTACAAGCTGGACAGAACTTCATTAAGATCTGCTTCCAATAGTGGAGAGCTTAGTGCAGCAGATCACCTTGAATTGTAAGGTAGTCTTTATCATGATGCCGAAATTTGGTTTTGATTGTTAGAGCTAACTTCAGTCTCTAGTGGTTTTATTTGTTTTTGTTTTTGCTTTCTCAAAGTAAAAGCACATGTTTGGATTGGTCTGTTCCTTCCATGAATGTGATGTTCTCCTACTGGACAATGGCAACCTTTAAGTCTGCAGGTGGGCATTGGAAAAGTGTTGACTTAGAGGCTGTTCAGACAGGATTTAGCTATGGACTGGTAAAGCGTGTGGTGTGGTGGTTTAACTGGGTTGGCAATGAGAGAAATGCAATGTGGGCAGTATGACTTTGGGGCTGCTGTGCCTTGATATTGCCATTGAGGGGCAACATTGGATTGCTAGTGCTTGCCCAGGTGCACAGCAGACTTTCAAAGATGGCATGGGTGGAAGGAGCTTTTGCACCTTCATTCTCCTCTGATGGTAAGTTGTTCTGGGAACTGTGCCTAGTGATCTGGGGCTGGAATCAAATATCAAGGACACTATAGTGTTAGGTTAGGTAGTTAGTGCAACAAAATATGGTGTGCAAACTTGATAGGCCTCACAGCAGAAATTCCTATAAAAATTCAATACAGCTTTAACCAATCCTTGGATAAGCACATGGATGATGATGGGATAGTGTAGGGGGACGAGCTGAGAATAGTTCACAGGTCGGCGCAACATCGAGGGCCGAATGGCCTATTCTGTGCTGTATTGTTCTATGTTATATGTTCTATGTTCTAACTCTAACTAGCCCAAAAATGCATAAGACTTGGCTCATTTAGCTGAAAGATAGCTTTGAGCATAATTCCTGGAGTGAATTTTTCTGTTGCTCTTAATACATTTTAAAATATAGAGTGACATTATTGTTTTAAAAGCTAACTGATCTTTATTTTCTCTAATCCTAACTACCTCCATTTACAAAATAAGTATTGTGAAAATGTCAGCGCACACAGTAGAATAGAAACTGAAGATGGGGATGTAATTGATTGGAACACTGTCCTTTCATGTCTGAAATGTAATCCAGCCCAGATGAATGTTTATTCACTAATTGATAATCTTTCTCTAAGGAACCATAAGGATTTTTGATGTGGTAACTGGGTGTCCCAGCTTGTTAACACTAAGCGTTAATCAAAGGGCAGTGTGCCAATCTGTTTCACATGGTATTGTTTGCCTTAAGGAATATGTTAACAACCTTATTAGTTTGAACTATCAACATTTTATTTTAACCATCACTGTTATTGATTTCTTTTACCCATTAAATGCATTATCAGGATTTATACATGGCCTCCTGTAAAGCTGCATTAATTTGGTTATCAAGCAAAGCTGACTGACAGTATTTAGTAGTACCCTTTGTTTGCAATAGTGTTTTCATATTTTTTCTGTACTCAAATTCAAATGTTGAAGAAAATGTTTACCTAAGCACCAACATAATATGATTAAGTTAACATTAACTGATGAGAATATAAATTGAGTGGTTATGTATCAGCTGCCCTTTAAACACCTGGCCATTTTGCCTTTCTATGCCCTCTGAAATTAAATTTCCACGTACCTCTTAATTTTCCATTTCCTGCCAATGACTTAGAAGGGTGCTTGAATATGTTGTGGACTGTTGTTAGACACAATTTGGTGAGTTACGTTGAACTCTAAATATGGTGGTCAGTGTCTCAACAACTATTGTACTAGTGGCACCTTTGGTTTATCACACGAAAGAGAATTTGGTGAAATAGTCAGTTACCGGAATAAAATTGTATCATTAAACAAAGAAAATGTCAGTCAAAATGTGCCCCATATCGTGAAAGAAATTTCTTGTCGAAGAAAATGTTTTCTTGATTGTTGAGTTTAATGGATTTGATGTTCCACATGACTTGATTAGTTGAATCACTATTGACGCTGAGCCAATCGATAGATTTGCTAGGCTTTAGTGGTGCAGCGACAGTGTCCTTCCCTCTAACCCAGAAGATGTAGATTCAGGTACCACCTGCTCCAGAAGTGCGGAATAAAATCTCCAGATAGATTGCTTAGAAAATATTGGTTATGGATCTAAGCATTAAAACTCTTGCATTTTCTCCTGTGCCAATGTGTCATAGAGTCATAGAGTTGTGCAGCACAGAAACAGACCCTTTGGTACAAGTCACCTATGCTGACCAAGTTTTCCAAAGTAAATTAATCCCACTTGCCTGCATTTGGGCCATATCTCTCCAAACCTTTCCTACTCATGTACCTATGCAAATACCTTTTAAAGGTTGTAAATGTACTGCATGTATCACTTCCTCTGGCAGTTCATTCCACATATGATCTCTGTGAAAAAGGTGCCCCCCAAATCTCTTTTAAAACTTTCTCCTCTCATTTTAAAAGTATTTCCCCTAGTTTTGAATTCCCCCACCCTAGTGAATAGACCGTTGCTATTCACCTTATCTATGCCCCCATGATTTTATAGACCTCAATAAGGTCACCCCTTGCTCTCCTATGCTCCAATGAAGAAGTCCCAGCCTATCTCACCTCCTTATAACTCAAGCCCTCCAGTGCTGGCAACATCTAGTAAATCTTTTCTGAACCCTCTCCAATTTAATAATTTCCTTCCTATAGCAGGACGATCAGAACTGTACTCCAAAAGTGGCCTCTCCAAAGTCCTGCACAATCTCAACATGATGTCCCAATTCCTATGCTCAATGATCTGTGCAATGAAGGCAAGCATGCTAAATGCCTTCTTAACCACCCTGTCTATCTGTGATGCTGCTTTCAAAGAATTAAGGAGTTCAAAGAATTATATACAGTCAAACTTAAAAATCACACAACACCAGGTTATAGTCCAACAAGTTTATTTGAAAGCACTAGCTTTCGGAGCGCTGCTTCTTCATCAGGTAGCTGTGCTTCCACATAAACCTGTTGGACTATAACCTGGTGTTGTGTGATTTTTAACTTAGTCCACCCCAGTCCAGCACCAGCTCCTCCACATCATATGTACAGTCAGTTCTGCTTTAATGCAGTAGTTTCATTCTTGTACAATCACGTGTTATAAGAAAATCATGTAATAGCAGCACCATTTAAACTAATGGGGTCAGAATCACTTTATAACTGTGGGATTGTGTTCAAATAACGACTGAAATTAGTGAGTGGTGAAAATAACCTCTTTTATTCAGCAATCACAGCACAAGTTTGAAGCGGCAATAGAATCCCAAAATACAGGTCTTACAAGAGCCCCTTTATAGACAGTTCTTACATATATTAAAATTCCATTACTATGGTGGTACATTTTTTATCTCAAGTACACAAAGGTTTGAAGGGCTTCTGTCCTGGGAGACAGAAGATGAGTTAAAACATGTGCTGGCTGCTACTTCTGATGCTACTTCTGATTTGATGTGTGTCTGGTCTGCTTGCATAATTCGGAGGTTTTGTCTTTCAAGTTATCAAGTATTAGTAAACATACTAGGCCTTTTTGCTCTAAATAAATTAAAAATTGTACCTATGCTTAATAAAAGAAGAAAGAATATTAAACTGATTACTGCAGCTGGGTTATGAGATTTATTTACTATTTGCCGATATGAGTTTCAGTCATTCATGCAATTTCATGGAAGCGCTGTTTTGTCAGTTTGCGTTATAAAGGGACATTAGCCCAATTAAAAGGTATTTAACAGGTACATAATCTATTCAGATCCTGGATATGGTTGGCAAGGTTTAATTAATATAAGGTTTTGTGGAAACTTGACGGGGATGGTATTGTTCTGTATGCTACACTAATTCAGATGTACACACTGCTTGTAGCAAGGACTGCTAAGGTGTGAAAATGCAGTAATGGGTTCGAAAGGATTGGTTTTAAAATTTGGACACTACAGAACTGCAGTTTTATGAATGAATGAATGAAACCATATTATAGTAAATAACGGGTGAGTAAAAGGTTATGTATGAATGAACGGGAAACCGGTATTAATGAATATAGTGAGCTGGTGAGTGAGTTAATAAAGATAGTCTATAACACAATATCTCACATAATCAATACACGCTTTAATACTTCACGCTTTAGAAACAGTATCCCCAATTTGCCAATTATGTTATAGCAAATTTGTGTTAACGAAGCGTGTGTTATAGCAGAACAACCCGTATCTGAACCCTTAGGTCTCTCTGTTCGACAACACTACCCAGAGCCCTACCATTAGCTGTATAAGTCCTGACCTTGTTTGTTTTCACCAGAACACAACACTTTGTCCTTTATCCAAATTAAACTCCATTTGCCACTCCTCAGCCCATTGATCAAGACCCCTTGGTAATATTAGATAACCTTTTTTACTATTGACTGTACCACCAATTTTGGTGTCATTTGCAAACTTATTAACAATGACTCTTAAATCCTCATCCAAATCATTTATATAAACGACAAACGAAAGTGAACCCAGCTCTGATCCCTGCTGATCAGAGGTCACAGGACCCCAGTCCAAAAAACAACCCTCCACCACTAAACTCTGTCTCCTACCGTCAAGCCAACTTTATATCTAATTGGCAAGCTCTCCCTGAATCCCATATGATTTTATTTTACTAATTAGTCTACCAGGCAGAACTTTGTCAAAGGTCCATGTAGACAACATCTACCACTCTTCCCTCATCAGTCTTTTTGGTTACATCCTCAAAATACTCAAATCACATTTGTAAGACACAATTTCCCTCGCACAAAACCATGCTGACTATCCATAATCAGTCCTTGCCTTGCCTCTCCAAATGCACATAAATCTTTTCTCTCAGAATCTCCTCCAACAACTTACCCACCACTGACATCAGATGCATTGGTCTATAGTTCCCTTTCTTAAATAAAGACACAACGTTTGCCACCCTTCAGTCTTCTGATGCCCCACCTATGGCTGTAGATGATAAGAATATCTCGGTTAGGGGCCTTGCAATTTCTTCTCTAAATTCCCACAATGTTCTGGGATACACTTGAATAGCTTACATATATCATTACATACTGGAGACTATCTTGGCTGGTGAGACAAGCCACACTTCATACAACATTTGGTTGCTCCATTGGACCCACTGACAGTTGCAAGAGTTTTTCAGGTGCCAAACACTTGCAGATGCTGTTGACAGTTTGATATAACTGAATCAAACTTGCATTCTTCTTCCAGTAGAACATCAATGTTGTATTCTTTGAGTTGTCCAAAATAGCATTTCTGAAGGACTTGATGGGCATAGAGGCAAATGACCATTCCTATAAGCCTTCCAGCTAAATTAGGTTCTCTGAAATCACATTCTGTCCCTCTGTGTCAAAACGTGCCTACAAATTGGTCAACTGTTTCACCTAGATACTGGTGCTATTAACAGTATAAGAAGTCATAACAATATAAGAACATAAGATATAAGAGCATAATTAGGCCATTCGATCATGGCTAATATGTTTTTCAACTCCATTCTCCTGCCTTCTCCTTGTGACTCTTGAACCCCTCACTAACCAAGAACCTATCTATCTCTGTCTTAAATGCACTCAATGACTTGGCCTCTACAGCTTTCTGTGACAATGTATTCCACAGATTCAGTACCTACTGGCTAAAGAAATTCTTCCTCATTTTAGTTTGGATAAGTCATCCTTTTATTCTAAGGCTGTGTCAATAGACAATAGACAATAGGTGCAGGAGTAGGCCTTTCAGCCCTTCGAGCCTGCACCGCCATTCAATATAATCATGGCTGATCATTCCTAATCAGTATCCTCTTCCTGCCTTATCTCCATAACCCTTGATTCCACTATCTTTGAGAGCTCTATCCAACTCTTTCTTAAATGAATCCAGAGAGTGGGCCTCCACTGCCCTCTGGGGCAGAGCATTCCACACAGCCACCACTCTCTGGGTGAAGAAGTTTCTCCTGAGCTCTGTCCTAAATGGTCTACCCCATATTTTTAAGCTGTGTCCTCTGGTATGGCACTCACCCATCAGTGGAAATATGTTTCCTACTGCCAGAGTGTCATAATCTTATACGTCTCAATCAGATCCCCTCTCAGTCTTCGAAACTCAAGGGTATACAAGCCCAGTCGCTTCAGTCTTTCAGTGTAAGGTAATCCTGCCATTCCAGGAATTGACCTCGTGAATCTACGCTGCACTCCCTCAATAGCCAGAATGTCTTTTCTCAAATTTGGAGACCAGAACTGCACACAGTACTCCAGGTGTGGTCTCACCAGGGCCCTGTACAGCTGCAGAAGCACCTCTTTGCTTCTATACTCAATTCCTCTTGTTATGAAGGCCAGCATGCTATTAGCCTTCTTCACTACCTGCTGTACCTGCATGCTTGCCTTCATTGACTGGTGTACAAGAACACCCAGATCTCTCTGTACTGCCCCTTTACATAAATTGATTCCATTGAGGTAGTAGTCTGCCTTCCTGTTCTTGCCACCAAAGTGGATAACCATACATTTATCCACATTAAACTGCATCTGCCATGCATCTGCTCACTCACTTAACTTGACCAGGTCACCCTGTAATCTCCTAACATCCTCATCACATTTCACCCTGCCACCCAGCTTTGTATCATCAGCAAATTTGCTAATGTTATTGCTGATACCATCTTCTATATCATTAACATATATTGTAAAAAGCTGCGGTCCCAGCACGGATCCCTGCGCTATCCCACTGGTCACTGCCTGCCATTCCGAAATGGAGCCGTTTATCACTACCCTTTGTTTCCTATTAGCCAACCAATTTTCAATCCAATCTAGTACTTTGCCCCAATACCATGCACCCTAATTTTACTCACTAACCTCCTGTGTGGGACTTTATCAAAAGCTTTCTGAAAGTCCAGGTACACTACATCTACTGGATCTCCCTCGTCCAACTTCAGAGTTACATCCTCAAAAAATTCAAGAAGATTAGTCAAGCATGATTTCCCCTTCATAAATCCATGCTGACTCTGTCCTATCCTGTTACTACTATCCAGATGTGTCGTAATTTCATCCTTTATAATAGACTCCAGCATCTTTCCCACCACTGAGGTCAGACTACCTGGTCTATAATTTCCTGCTTTCTCTCGCCCACCTTTCTTAAAAAGTGGTATAACATTAGCCACCCTCCAATCCTCAGGAACCGACCCCAAATCTATTGAACTCTGGAAGATAATCACCAACGCATCCACGATTTCCCGAGCCACCTCCTTCAGTACCCTGGGATGCAGACCATCAGGCCCCGGAGACTTATCAACCTTCAGACCTAACACCAAATCCTGGCAAATATAAATTCCCTTAAGTTCAGGTCCTTCAGCCACTGTTACCTCAGGGAGATTGCTTGTGTCTTCCCCAGTGAACACAGATCTGAAGTACCCATTTAATTCCTCTGCCATTTCTTTGTTCCTAGTAGTATATTCCCCTGTTTCTGTCTTCAAGGGCCCAATTTTTGTCTTAACCATTTTTTTGCCTTGCACATACCTAAAAAAGCTTTTACTATCCTCCTTAATATTCTTGGCCAGTTTACCTTCGTACCTCATTTTTCCTCTGCGTATTTCCTTCTTAGTAATCCTCTGTTGCTCTTTAAAAGCTTCCCAGTCCTCAGTTTTCCCATTTATCTTAGCTATGTTATACTTTTTCTCTTTTAACTTTATATGTTTCTTTACTTCCCTCGTCAGCCACGGCCGCCCATGCCTTCTCCTGGGATCTTTCTTCCTTTTAGGAATGAACTGATCCTGCAACTTCTGCATTATACACAGAAATATCCGCCATTGTTCCTCCACGGTCATCCCTGCTAAGGTATTGCACCATTGAACTTTGGCCAGCTCCTCCCTCATAACTCCATAGTTCCCTTTATTCAACAGAAGTACTGTCACTTCCGACTGTACCCTCTCCCTCTCAAATTGCAGATTGAAGCTTATTGTATTATGGTCACTACTTCCCAATGGCTCCTTCACTCTTCTCTATGTCCACAGTATCCAAACCTGTCAATATTCTATAAGTTTCAATGAGATCAGCCTTTCCCTGCCCCCCCCCCCACCCCGCCCCACCCTCCGCTTCCAAATTCCATTGTGTAGAAACACAGAGTCCTCAAACACTCCTCATATGATAAGCTCAATCAAGCCTGCGCATCCTGAAAGTGAATTGCACTTTACGTTGGTCCTCTAAAATCTGAAAACTTGTGTGAGGACCCTCACAGTCATAATTAGAAAAACCAAAGGAATTTATTCTTCTTGAGCCTTCAGTATCTAAAGTAAGAAGTTTGACTCCTGTTGTTTTTTTGGCGAGTTATCTACTGATCGGTAAAATAAATATTGATTCTTTATTTAAATAACTAATATTCTGACAGAATATCAATGAATCACTAATTCATTTTTTTTGTTTACTTTCCATCTTTCTATTGTGTAGCTTCCTGTTTTTAAGAACTGAAAGTAAAATTCAAAATTGCAATATAATGCTTTTCCTGTTATTTATTTATATGTTAACTTTTCTTTACTGTATTACTAAATGCTGCTGCCCCATTGAAAATTGCAATTTTTTTATTTTATAGGCCATTTTTCTGCCAAAACAAAAGCAATAATGATATCACACACATCTTTTAAGATACTTCTGTGCAGTTTGAGTAAAGAAATGGCAGAATCGACTAATATCTGGACACAAGAAAGGCCTTTTTAGTACTTTTCTCTCTCTTGTTTGAAACTGTGTTTTGCTGTAGCATTAGTTTCTTAGATTTGAATTCTCCATTCAGCATATTTTAAACTGCTTTTTTCATTAGAGAAAGGGGTAGGGTTCCCACTGTACATTAGTGTTGGTTGTAGCTCTTTAATCTTGGTTATAGTTGTAACTTCAATTCTGAATATTGACAGACTGATGGGTGACTGCTACAACTACCACCCTTTTCAGCATTTTGTGTCAACTTACTGTCACTAATTCACTGTCATCAATGGCTTTTAATGCCCATAGACTGGCACCATGTCGTTTTTTTATATGTTACCCTGGATAACATATACCGCAGAGAGTTAAGTTCGTATTGAAAAAGATATCTTGAAATTTACTTACAACACTAACCATTTACATAGCTATAATGTCACAGACTTACACACAGAGTTGCGTTCTGCTCTTATTGATGTTGTATGTTACATGCACACATAGCTGACTGACTGGAAATAATATGCTGAATTGAAGATACAAAGAATGCGACTGAGGTGAAATGGGTATCTTGATACTGGAGAATGACATACCATGATGTGTTAAATGTTCAGGCCCATCTCTAAATGTGCTCTTATACAACAGTAGCAATAGAAAATTCTGGAAATACTCTGCTGATCGGTCTGCACTCCTGGATTGAAAGAACGGAGTTAACAGACTAAACTTCTCTCTGGATGCTGAGAGTCTAACATCAGGACCATAGTGGGTTCTTAGCCCTTGTCAAGGCTCCCCACTGCAATGCAGGTTCCTAGCTGATGATCAACCCACTTGTCATTCTTTTTTGTTAATGCATTTATGAGATGCCAATGACCTTAGTTGCCTGATTATAATTGAGATGGTGGTCGTGAGGTGAGCCTTAGGAACAGTGTACCTGAGACAGGAAACTCAATGTGAAAGCACGGAGCTCTGGATGGATTGCAATCTCACTGGAACAGGTAGGTGTGACTGAAGCAGAAATGCCAATTTGACACACCTCAAAAAGGAGGCTTTCTTGTAAATCTATTGGAAGTTTAAAATTAAAGAAACCCCACAATTTTTATGGCCATCTGTGTGGGTGGAAACTGCTCTACTTGAATGGTTTTGGCTGGCATTTTCACATTTGTGATTTATCCTAAATACCAATGAGAGAAGCACCGATAACCCACTGGGAGATTGCCTCCAAGTTATTGCTGACCATTTGACTCTGCAGGGAACAGGGCTTACTTTTTTTATCATTCTATTCTGACATGTAATGGCACACATCGTAAGATTGAACTCAGGCCTTCTAGACCAGAGATAGAGACACAATCACTGTGCCACAAGATCCCATCAACAAGACCACAGTTTTATTATCAACTTGTTCATACATGTTTTGACACAGCTCTGGAATAGATGGGACAGGAACTGGTCTTATGTTGGGAAATACCAGAGGTTCTGAAAATGGGCATTAAGTAGGGCATTAATAGGTCTCCATAATGTAGGCTGTCAATTCTCTTGGGATACTCAACACAGGGAAACACATCCAGAGATTGAACTGCATCAAAGAGCTGTTATGGCATAGCTATATTAGATTAGATTAGATTAGATTAGATTAGATTACTTACAGTGTGGAAACAGGCCCTTCGGCCCAACAAGTCCACACCGCCGAAGCGCAACCCACCCATACCCCTACATTTACCCCTTACCTAACACTACGGGCAATTTAGCATAGCCAATTCACCTGACCTGCACATCTTTGGACTGTGGGAGGAAACCGGAGCACCCGGAGGAAACCCACACAAACACGGGGAGAACGTGCAAACTCCACACAGTCAGTCGCCTGAGGCGGAAATTGAACCCGGGTCTCTGGCGCTGTGAGGCAGCAGTGCTAACCACTGTGCCACCATGCCGCCCACAAATATGAATTTCTCCACCCAGCTGACTCCAGCCATGTGTGACAAACTTCTACATAATGCTTTGTACTTGATGTCAATGACCTTTTGATTCTATTCTCCTTCACAGATGCTACATGGATGGCATATTTTGTTTTTAATTTTGATTTCCAGCATCTGTAGTATTTGGCTTATGATTTATCGATAACCAGTCTTATACATCTAAACATTTACAGTCACTTCTTCAATAACACAATGGTTGTGTTCTTGTGCAACCCTGCGTTAGCGAATTAATTTAAAAATGAAGACCAGAAATATCTCTTTTGTCAACAATGGTGTGTTATACAGAGAAGAAGCTGGTAAAAAGATAATTCCATAATCTTATATAGGTCGTTCTGTTATAAGGTGTGTTTTGTCGACGCAAGTTTGTTGTAACGTGACTGATGAACTGGGGCGCTGTTTCTGCAGCAAAAATGTTTAAAACATGTGTTGGCTGTACTGTGATTACAGTGCCAACTCTTTAAACGCTGCTTCTAAAGTGTGATTTTTCTCTAACGCGGGGTTGCACAAGAACACAACCATCGTGTTATTGAAGAAGTGACTGTAAATGTTTAGATGTATAAGGCTGGTTATAGATAAATCATAAAGTTTGCAGCATTGGTTTGAAGAATTACATGGCTTTCAGTCTGTGTTAAAAACAATCTAGCATGCAAATGAAAATGGAAGAAAGAGGATAGAATGAAATTAGCACAATTCCGTTACCCGATTACTTTGATTATTTCACTTCCACTAAAATTGCTTTAAAATGCTGTACTATTATTATTGATATTCATTTTTATCACCTTAGCCCTTACAAAGCGGAAAGTAATCTAAACAGCTACTAACACATGAGAATTCAATTAAAAATTAATTGTTCTTATGCTTCATTTCCAATTTCTTTATCTGATGGACTCATTATGGCACTTTACTCAGCAAATTAGGTCAGCAATCTGCTTGACAGGATCTCTGTCGCTGCAGAAGATGCAACAGCTTCTGGGAACTGTGCCAAAATGTCATTCACATTCCAAATGTTTAACTTAATTGACAAACATAAAATTCACTTTATAGAGCAAAAATGTTTCCTCGAACTATTATTTGAACTTAACAATTTTGCTGATAACGCAAAGGGATGGATGTTGGAAGGCAGTCGTGTACTGGTAATGTCTCTGGACTAGCAATCCTGAATCCCAGGATAATGCTGTGAGGGCGTGGGCTTGAATCCTACTACAGCAGATGGTGAAAGCTAATTCAGTTTTTTTAAAATCTGAAATTAATTACTAGGGCAATGGCAACCAGATAACCATTGTCAATTGTTATAAATGCCCACCTGATTTACTTTTAGGAAGGAAGTCTGCTATCCTCCTAGATCTACATAGATAGAACATACATAGAATATTACAGCGCAGTACAGGCCCTTCGGCCCTCGATGTTGCGCCGACCTGTCATACCAATCTGAAGCCCATCTAACCTACACGATTCCATGTACGTCCATATGCTTGTCCAATGACGACTTAAATGTACTTATGGACGGCACGGTGGCACAGTGGTTAGCACTGTTACCTCACAGCTCCAGAGACCTGAGTTCAATTCCCGCCACAGGTGACTCTCTGTGTGGAGTTTGCACATTCTCCCGTGTCTGCATGGGTTTCCTCTGGGTGCTCTGGTTTCCTCCCACAGTCCAAAAATGTGCAGGTTAGGTGAATTGGCCATGCTAAATTGCCCTTAGTGTTAGGTGAAGGGGTAAGTGTAGGGGAATGGGTCTGGGTGGGTTTCGCTTCGGCTAGTCGGTGTGGACTTGTTGGGCCGAAGGGCAACTGTAAGTAATCTAATCTTAAAGTTGGCGAATCTACTACCATTGCAGGCAAATCATTCCATATCCTTACTACTCTCTGAGTAAAGAAACTACCTCTGACATCTGTCCTATATCTATCACCCCTCAATTTAAAACTATGCCCACTCGTACTCGCCGTTACCATACTTGAAAAAAGGCTCTCCCTGTCCACCCTATCTAACCCTCTGATGTGACTCCAGAACTACATGTGACTCCAGAACTACAGACAATTGTTTGACTCTTAGCTGCCTTTGAGATGACAGTTGATTAGATTGGTGCTGCAAATGCACAGCAGGTCAGGCAGCATCCAAGGAACAGGAAAATCGACATTTTGAGCAGGAGCCCTTCATGAGGAATTCCTGATGAAGGTCTCCTGCCCAAAACATCGATTTTCCTGCTGCTTAGATGCTGCCTGACCTGCTGTACATTTCCAGCACCACTCTAATCTTGACACTAATCTCCAGCATCTGCAATCCTCACTTTTGCCTAGTTCAAGAGGTTTGCTAGCGTAGTTAGGGATGGGCAAAAACTGCTGATCCATGCTCATAATGCATGATTGAATAGAAAACAATTATTTACCAGAGTTCTGGAACTGTTGAGTGTTCCCTGATGGCTGAGCCTTTGAAAGATGACATGAGCAATCCATGGTTATGTTTGAATTAGTTGCTTTCGTGAGAACATTACTGTTAGTTCAGTGACCTTGTGTGAGGAAGAGGAAAGTCAGTCAGATTTCCTACTACTCATCATTATGCTGCAACTCCAGGTGGAAATGTCTTTGTCTTGGTGGAGATTGGAATTGTGACAGTGGCCTGAGCAAAAGATGCAATTAACAGTTGAGCATGAGATTTGATTCATAGTGATTCACCCACACCAGAAGAGCCTGTCAATATAGTTAAAACTCTCTGGTGGATGAACAGTGTTTATGAGACCAGACTCCATGAGTCAACATTCTTTTCCCTATCCTCACTAGTATAATTTATGGTTCCTTCTAAAACGTAAACTGTTTTTCTCCTTTTCAAAACTGTGTTATCACCCTCTCCTAAAATCCCAACCTCAATCTTTGTTCTTAAGCTCCCTTTCCTCCAGCTAATTACATGTTCACCTCTCTATGGAAACCTTCTGCTGAGTCTCAGGGCCATGATCTTTCTAGTGAAAATTACCCATTACATCATTTGTGATTTCATGTAAGGCAAGTTATGTCTTCTTCTCTGGATTGTTCAAGTCCATGGCATCACTTCTTCCTGCACAATTTCTCCTCAATGGCTCAGTTTTCACTTAGTTCCACCCCAATATGTCCCTGTATAGCTGGACAGATTTCCAACATGGCTTTTCTCTCCCATTTCTGGGAGTAATCACTGCTGAGCTCATTGTCCAGTCCCTTTAGCATTAAAAGTAATATCAACATTTGGCTAGTTGCCAAAAGTAGAGAATGTTGCAATTTCTAAATGCTGTTGTACATTGACACATTTCAGAAGTTATGACCCATGCCCAAGCAGTTTAAACTTCTGATGGGCAGATTGGCATCACGCAATCCCGCCAAGAATGTCTGTGACACTGACCTCGGTGTGGAGACTTGTGTTTGGAAATACACTGTTAATTTCTGGTGTAGATCAATGAGTAACCAAGTGTCTCTTCCATCTCCTATGCAGCCATCAGACACCTCACACCCACAGATATCACCTCCTGATTAGCCACTCCCCAATCATCCACCCCCTAACTACCTGCCATCTCATTACTCACACTCTGACCACCCATCCCCAAACTGGCTACCCCCCACCCAATGTAACCCTGACTATCTTTGCTTCCCAATTCGACTGCTCACTCACTCATTCACTCCACTAAAAGCCTTAAAACTTTCAACCTTGACCTGAATTGGTAGCTGGTGTCAAAATGAGGTCATGGTGTCTCTGCTACTTCTCTTCACCATTATTCTTGATGGATAGCTGTGCAGAAAGATCACCGCTGAAGCCTCGACAGGAAGACACAGCTGTAAAGATGGAAAAAGATAGAACCATAAGCATTGACAGTGTCATTGACTGAAAGATCTGATCTTGCTTCCTTGCCTCTGTTTTCTTTCCTGGTCAGAATTCTGCACTTTCTTCTACCCACTAGCCATGTATCTATTCCAAATTGTTTCTGGCCAGAGCCTACTGCTTTCTGTTTGCTACTCTGATTGCCATGATATGGAGGTGCTAGTGTTGGACTGGGATGGACAAAGTTAAAAATCACACAATACCAGGTTATAGTCCAACAGGTTTATTTGAAGGAGCAGCCCTCCAAAAGCTTGCATTTTCAAATCTACCTGTTGGACTATAGCCTAGCGTTGTGCGATTTTCAATCTGATTGCTAAGCCCTCTTTGAATCTATCTGTAGTCCACTGCCTATTATTTGGTCCTAGCCTTCCTGACACCTTCCATGATTGACCAAAATTATGACCTTTGTCAGTAAATCAGTGCATTAGCAATATCTTACATTATATCTTGCCTTTAATGCAGCAAAAAACATTTTAAGGCTTTTCACAGAAAGCACTATCAAGCTCTTGATATTTTAATATGTATAAATCTATCAACCTCAGTATTGAACAAACTCAATTACTGAGCCTCCACAGCTCTCAGTGGCAGAGAATCCTAAACATTCACCAACTTCTGAGTGAAAAATATTCTCATCTCTGTTCTAGATGGCTTGCCTCTTATTCGCAGTGCATCCCTTAGTCCTAGACCAACTCCAAACCAAGGAAAACATCCTTCCCCAATCTACTCTGTCAATGTATGTGAATTTTATATGCTTGAATGAGACCATGTCTCATTCTTCCAGACTGAAGAGAATATTGGCCCAGTCCATAATCTTTACTCAGGGGACCATCCCTCGATCCCAGGAATCAGCCTGGTGAGCCTTCATTGCCTACAGTCTAGAATATTTTTCCTTAGGTTAGGAGACCAAAACCGTACACCTTACCCCAAGCATGGTTTCACCAAGATACTATGTAATTGCAATAAGGCACCTTTGCTTCTACACTTACGTTCTCCTGTAAAAATACGATTGCCTTCTTAATTGCTTGCAGTACCTGCATGTTAAATTTTGTGGACTCATGACCAAGGACAGACAAGTCCCTTTGAAACTCAACAATTCCGGGCATATTCACCATTTAAAAAACAGCATTTCTGTCTTTCCTGCCAAGATGAATAACATGTTTCTCAACTTTGTATTCCATCTCTCAAATATTTGCCCACTCCCTTGAGAAATCAATAACTTACATTCTTATCTAAATTTGTACCTACCAACTTAGAAATACATTTAATCCCCATCTCTAAATCATTCGTATGCTAAATCATTGTGAATTGCTGGAATCCAAATCCAGATTCTCGCAGGACCACAATAGCTACAACATACCAACCTGAAAATGTTTCATTTATTTCTACTCATTATTTTTCATCTGGAGAGAGAGAGATAGAGGAGAGGAAAGATTTAGGAAGGAAATTTCAGAGATTAGGGCCAATTGAACTGAAACCACAGCTGCCACTGAGGAATTTATTAAATTTGGGGATGTGCAAGAGGACAGAATTGAAGGGTACATATAGCTTGTTACCTTACAGGATCATCGGTCTCAGTACCGTTTAAAAGGGCACGCAGATAGGCATTCATTCCCTGTAAGCCAGGAGTACTATTTTTACTGCTTGGGCAGCTTTTAGGCATTGAAACTGTTGCCAGCTCCTCTCCAGCAATTGACTGTGACCCTCTGCTATGTCTGAGTGCCAACAATAAGGAGCACCATGGTTCAGCAAGATCTCAATGTTGGTTTTCCTTTAGGACTTATGGGAAATACAGGTCCTGTTTCCCAGGAATGGCAGCAAGAAACCCTCTTATCTGACCAATGTGGTCTAACTCTGTCTAGACCACATTGGTCAGATAAGAGGGTTTCTTGCTGGTTAGAGGTAGTGTGGTCCAGAGAAGAACTTGGGTTCTATCCCAAAAAAGGATGAATGATCTACTGCACTCTGCAAACGTAAGTGGCACTGTGTAGCCACTGCAAGGTGACAATTACAAGTGTATTAAACAATATATTGATGCAGAGGAGGGTCAGCTAGGCTTCAGCAACGGATGAAGCTTGCAGTCTTAATGCATGGGAGCTATGTCATTGCAGCGTATGTTGTATTAGGTGGGGACCATGTGCATGTCAAATACTTAGTGAGAGGAGTTCAGAAGTTGTCATAAATGCACCCATAAATGGGTAATTCATCCATTGGGATAACATTCGACCCTGTATGCCTGTATTTGGGAGAAAGAGCTTATAAATGGCAGAATTCAAGAAAAAGGAGAAGGGATATTCAAATATTCACCCATTTTGAAGAAGCAGCTATCGAGCTTGCTTGGAAGGACTGGGATCATATAATCTGTACCAATGGAGAGATCAGAGTCTTAAAGTAATCCAGTGAAGATGTTTCCAGTCTGTTAGTGACAAATGGATACACAATTTTAATGCCTGAAACATTGCTGAGAATATAAATTTTCATAGAGTCATCAACTCATAGAGATATACAGCATGGAAACAGACCCTTTGATCTAACTCATCCATGCTAACCAGATATCCTAACCTAATCTTGTCCCTTTTGCCAACAGTTGGCCCATATTCCTCTAAGCTCTTCCTATTCATATACCCATCCAGATGTCTTTTAAATGCTGTAATTGTACCAGCCTCCACCACTTCCTCTGGCAGCTCATTTCATACGCGCACCACCCTCTGTGTGAAAAAGCTGCCCCTAAAGTCCCTTTTATATCTTTCCCCTCTCACCCTAAACCTATGCCCTCTAGTTCTGGACTCTCTGGCCCCAGGAAAAGACCTTGTCTATTTATCCTATCGATGCCCCTCATGATTTTGTAAACCTCTATAAGGTCACTCCTCAGTCTCTGATGCTCCAGGGAAAAAAGCCCCAGTCTATTCAGCCTCCCTACAACTCAAATCCTCCAACCCTGGCAAAGTCCAGGGTTTCATAGTTTCCAGTTTCACAACATCCTTCCGATAGGAAGACCAGAATTGCATGCAATATTCCAAAAGTGGCCTAACCAATATCCTGTACAGCTGCAACATGACCTCCCAACACCTATACTTAATGCTCTGTCCAATAGAGGATAGCATATCAAATGCCATCTTAACTATCCTATCTACCTGCGACTTTAGCCATAGATGAGCTGGAGCAGGTGGCTGAGTAGTTAAGGTGATGGACTGCTAATCCATTGTGCTCTGCATGTATGGGTTTGAATCCCATCCTTGTCAGTGCCTGCTCTTTGCCTTCCCTGGTAGTCAAGTGGTTAGGATTTGGCACTTTCACCACTGCGGCCTGGGTTCGATTCCAGTCAGGGTATGGGCGTTCTGCTCTGGTATTTTATTTGTATCATCGATAGCCACAGGTGAGGTGCCAGAAGACTGGAGGTTGGCTAATGTGGTGACACTATTTAAGAAAGGTAGTAAGAAAAAGCCAGGGAACTATAGACTAGTGAGCCTGACATTGGTGGTGGACAAATTGTTGGAGGGAATCCTGAGGGACAGGATTTACATATATTTGGAAAGACAATGACTGATTTGGGATACTCAGCATGGCTTTGAGCATGGAAAGTCATGTCTCACAAACTTGATTGAGTTTTTTGAAGATGTAACAAAGAGGATTGATGAGGGCAGAGTGCTAGACATGATCTATATGAACTTCAGTAAGGCATTCAACGGGTTCCTCATGGGAGACTAGTTAGCAAGGTTAGATCTCATGGAATACAGGGAGAACTAGCCATTTGGATCCAGAACTGACTCAAAAAAGACAGAGGTGGTGGAGGATTGATTTTCAGAGTGGAGGCCTGTGACCAGTGGTGTGCCACAAGGATTAGTGCTGGATCCACTGCTTTTCGTCATTTATATAAATGATTTGGATGTGAAATAGGAGGGCTGGTTAATAACTTTGCAGATGACACCAAAATTGGAGGTGTAGTGGACAGCGAAGAAGGTTATCTCAGAGTACAATGGGATCTTAATCAGATGGGCCAATGGACTGAGAAGTGGCAGATGGAATTTAATTTAGATAAATGCGAGGTGCTGCATTTTGGAAAAGCAAATCAGAGCAGGACTTATACACTTAATGGTAAGGTCCTGGGGACTGTTGCTGAAATTGTGTATATAACCATCAGTTAATTATTTTTGTTCTAACCATAAGATCATAAGAAATAGGAACATCAGTAGGCCATTCATCTTCTCGAACCTGCTGCACCATTCAGTAAGATCATGGCTAATCGAACGTTCCTCATATCCACTTTCCTACTCTTTCCCCATAACACTTGATTCTCCTACTGATCATGAATATGTATATCTCTGCCTTGAATATACAGAAGGACTGCGCCCTAAAGCTCTCTGTGGTAAGGAGCTCTAAAGAATCCCAACCCTCTGAAAGAGGAAATGCTTCCTCATTTCAGACTTCAATTGGCACTCTGAGACTATGCGTTCTGGTCCTATACTTTCCCATGTGGAAACATCCTTTCAGCAATGATCCTCTCAAGCTCCATTAGAATCTTATATGTTTCAATGTGATCACTTCTCATTCTTCTAAACTTCAGTGAATAGAGTCACAACCTGTTTTATCTTTGCTCAGGAAACAATGCCTCCATACCAGGGCTCATCCCAGTGAACCTTCTCAGAACTACCTCCAATGAAATAATATCTTTCCTTAAATAAGAAAGCCAAAACTGCTCACAGAAGATACAGAAGCTTAAACACATGTACCAACAGGTTCAAGAATAGCTTCTTCCCTGTTGTTGTTAGACAGCTGAGTGGACCTCTCTAATTTCAAATCTCATATTGATCTTGTTTTTGTGCACCTCCTGTGCAGCCGCAACCTTGTATGTCTTGCTCTGTCTCAACACTCTATGATCTGTATGTCCTTGTATGGTATGATCTGCCTGTACTGCTCACAAAACAAACTTTTCACTGTATTTAAGTACATGTCACAACAATAAATCAAACTAAATCAAATCAAATGAAACAGTTTTCCAGATGTGGTCTCATCAGCACCTTGTACAGTTGCAGAATTAGAATTTATTGTCACTGGTACTCAAGTACAGAAGTACAGGAGTACATTGAAAAGTGTATCAAGTCGCCATTCCTGGTACAAAATCTTAGGAATCAGTTTGAAAAATAAGAAATAAAGTTAAACATTACAGTGTTTTTAATATAATGTAGAAAAATAAATAAAGTTAAAAGTTAAACATTATATAGTCCTTATTAAATGCTCAGCCATGATGGGCTCACTCCTTGTGCTGACTCAACCTCCCCTGCAGATGCCAGGAGACTTTGGGCTGCCTGCTCTCAATGCCACCACTAGCTGTCTCATTGCTGACTGCCAAAGTCCAATCTGGGTCCCCAGCGTCTGCCATGCTCCCATCCTCAAAAAGCCGTGATGACACCATCTGCCAAAGTCCCACTCTGGACCCCAGTGAAGTCACAATGCTGCCACTGCCTCCACAAATGATCTCTCTCCAGAAGGTAATTAAGGAGAAAATAAGACTAAATAGCGAAAAAAAAAAGAAAAATGAGAAAAGAAGATGAGAAAAAGGAAAGCGATGGAATGGACAAACCTGAACGCTGCCTACTCGACTGCCATCTTGGGAAATTAAGTAAGTAAGACTTCCCTACTCTTATACTTCAACTCTCTTGAAATGAGATCTAATATTCCATTTGCCGTTCTGTTTACCTGCTGCACCTATGTGCCAGCTTCTTGTGTTTTGTACACAAGTACCTTCACCTCCTTTTTGTGTTGCAGCTTTCCGCAATCTTTTTCCATTTAAATAATACGCTTTCTTTGGTTCTCTCTTCCAAATTGAACAACTTTGCATTTTCCCACATTATAGTCCTTTTGTCTACTTTTTGCTCACTCACTTAACCAATCAATATCTCACTGTAAACTGTTTGCATTCAACTCAAAATCTGCCTTTCCACTTACATTTGTGACATCTGCAAATTTGTCTACACTACATTTGCTTTCTTCCTCCTAGTGGTTAATATATATTGTAAATATTTGCAGTCTCAGCATTGATCCCTGTGGATCCCTGTTGGTCATGAGTCACCAACCTGAAAAAGAACCTCTTATTCCCTACTTGCTGCTTTCTGCCTAACCAATTTGCTATTCATGCCAAAAACTACCTCCAGCACCATGGGCTCTTATCTAATGTTTTAGTCTTTTGTGAGGTGTCTTGTTGAATGCCTTGTGGAAATCCAAATACAACACATCTACTAGTTCCCCTTTATCCACTCTGGTTGAGCCCTCCTCAAAAAACTCTAATAAGTCAGTCAGGCATGATTTCCCTTTCATGAAACCTTGCTGACTCTGCTTGATTAAATTATGATCTTCCAAACCTTCAGCTATTACTTTGTTAATAATTGGTGCAAACACTTTTTCAATAATAGATGTTGGGCTAATTAGCCTCCTTCCCTTTAATGTCACATTAAAGTTTTCCTGTCCCCTGATACTTCTCCAGAATCCAACAATGTTTGGCAATTTGGAAAATGAATACAACTAATGCATTCCCTATCTCAGTAGCTACCTCTTTTAGAATCCTAGGATGAAAGGTATCTGGTCCAGGGGACATATCCTCCTTTTGCCCCATTAGTTTGTCTAACACGACTATGGCAATGGTACATAAGTTCTTCCCCATATTCTTTAGTATTAGTAGAATGTTCAAAGCAGCTTCCACCATAAAAACTGATGAAAAATATCTGTTTAACTCCTCTGGAATTTTCTTGGCCCCCAAAACTGTCTCCACAGATACATTTCTTAAGGGACCAATGTTCACTTTGACCTCTCTCTTCCTTTATGCATATTTAAAGATGCCGTTATTGCCAGTTATTATATACTTTGCTAGTTTGCCCTTGTAGTTTATTTTCTCTGTGTTTATTACTTTTTTAGTCCTCCTTTGCTGGATTCTGAATTTATCCCAGTCTTCAGGGCTGTCACTGACTTTAGCCTCCTTAAAATCTTTTCCTTTAAATTTAATACTTTCCTTAAAATTCCTTGGTTAACTATGATTGGTTTATCCCTCTCTGAGACTCTTACTTCCTTACTGGGATGTATTTTTGATGAGAAATATGAATTAACTTCTTAAGTGTCTGCTACCTCTTGCTTACTGTTATTGCTGCTAATCTGTCTGCCCAGTTTGCTTTAACTAACTCGATCCTCGTTTCATTGTAATTCTCTTTATTTAACATAAACAAAGTTATTTCCAACCTGAGTTTCTTACTCTCAAACTGAATATTAAATTCTAGCATGTTATGATCATTACTTTCTTGAGGATCTTTTACTCAGAAGTCACTTATTCAACCTGCCTCACCAGATCCAAGATAGTCTGCTCCATGGTCCTCTACTGCAGATCTTTCAGCAGGTGCAGAAAGAGGAGACAACCTACTGTTAGCTCCATCTTCACCTCTACCTCCACATTTGTCTCTGAAGTTCCAATCTGGTCTGGCCTACATGTGATTCCAGACCCACAAATTGTGGTTCATTCTGAACTGCCCTTTGAAATGATTGGTGATTCATTCAGTTGTACTAAATCACTGGGCAAAAGATGCTGGCTTTATCATTAAACATATCCCATTTAACGTTATTTTAAAAAACCCATCCAGTACTTTAAATATTGGCTCCTTTCTCCATTGATACACAGTGACAGATATATATGTCCCATAGGCAATCTGATATGCAACATCTCTTCAAGGATCCTTCAACAGTTCCTTTTAAACCTGTGACCTTTACAACTTGGAAGGACAAAGGCAGCAGAGGAACAAAGATTTGCTTGAAATTAATCTTCACTAATATCTGTGGCACCACTAAGCTTATTTTACGAACTCTCTGGCAAAAGGAGTCGGGGTGGCATTGTTTGATATAGATATTGTAGGTAAGGAATAAGGGTCTGAAATATTTGTACGGAATAAGCACAGTTAGAGAGAAAATATTAAATAGCCTAGTATATTTGAAGTAGTCAACGCTACAGGATCACATGAAATGTTTCCCAGACTGTTAAGTAAAGCAAGGAAGAAAATAATGAAGGCTTTGACCATTATTTTCCAGTTGTCTCTGATTACAAGTGTGGTACTGGAGAATTGGACAACTGCAAATATTGTAGATTATTTAAAAATGAAGAAATAGATAAAGTGAGTTATCATAGATCAGTCAATTTAACCTTAATGGTGGGAAAATTTATTGGAAATAATTTTGAGGATAAGCAAAAGTAATAATTTTAAAAGATAGGGAGTAATCAAATAACGTCAGTTTAGATTTAGTAAGGTCAGGTCACTTCTGACCAACTTGATTGAATTGTTGAGGAAACACAAGGAATAGTTGATGAGTGTAACACATTTGGCACAGTCTACATAGATTTCAGCAATGCCCCACCAAATACGCAGATCACATAATAAATGAACATGCAAACCAAGAGAAGGAACAATTTGAATCCAAAATTGGCTCAGAGGCAGAAAGCAATTTTTTTATTCATTCATGGATGTGGACATCACTAGTTGAACTGGCATTTATTACCCATCCATAATTGCACAGAGGGCAGTTAAGTGTCAACCACATTGCTGTGGGTCTGGAATCAAATGTAGGCCAGACCAGGTAAGGATGGAAATTTCCTTCCCTAAAGGACAGTGGTGAACCAGATGGGCTTTCCCCTGACAATCATCAATGGTTTCATGGTCATCGTTAGACTCTTAATTCCAGATACTTACTTTATGCAAATTTGACCATCTGTCACAGCAGGATTTGACCTCATTTCCCCATAATTTTACCAGGGACTCTGGGTTAATAATATAGCGATGAAACCATTAGACCATTTCCTCCCCATTGTTGACAGATTTCTCTGTGAGCACAGCAGGCCAGGCAGCATCCTCTGCTGTGCTTTTCCAGAACCAATCTAATCTTGACTCTTGTTTCCAGCATCTGCAGTTCTTGGTTTTAGCTAGATTTCTCTGTGACTTTTTGTTGAGTAGCTGTTATCAGTGGAGTTCCACAGGACTCAGTCCTGGGATTTTACTATTCATGGTACATTATTGTAATTTAGATTTAAATGTAGGGTACATGACTAAGAAATTTGCAAATAATACTAAACCTGCCCAAATGATATTAAGGAAAAAAATGTAGACTATAAGAACATATTAATAGACTGGTCAGGTGGGCAGAAAGGTGACAAAGGTAATCCATTCCATGAAGAGCAGAACTGAGTATTTGCAAAAGGTAAGTGCAGTGTAGTAGTACAAAATGAGTGACAGGATGCTAAGAAGTGTAACGCAACCAAGGGACCTTACAGTGCATATTCACAGGTCCCTGAAAATAGCAGAGCAGGTAGATTAAATAAGTTAGAACATGGAACACAGGAGACTATGGGAGATTTAATCAAGATGCATAAAATTGTAGGGAGCCCAGGTAGAATGGGTGGGATGAATCTGTTCACATTAGCAAAGAGGTCAATAATCAGGGGGTAGACATATAAAGTAATAGACAAAAGAATTAGAGTAGAGGAGAAATATTACATCAAACAAGTGGTGGAGTCTGGAATTCACTACCTAAAAGTATGGTTGAGATAGAAACCCTCAACACATTTTTTAAAAAACTTGGATATGTACATGTAGTCTGATAACTTAGAATGGATCCAAAACTGGAAAGTAGAATTAGGCTTAGACAGCCTACTTGGATAACCTGGGCTCCTTCTGTGTTGCAACTTTTCAGTTTAAAAGCATAAAATATAATCAATGTAACATCAAAGCTTTGACTCTTTATCAAAAGTTGGCATCATATCAAATAGGTTGCCAATTCATTAGCAAGTACACCATTCAATTTTCCCCTTGAAACAATAATTCTCAGTGTCTGGAAACAGCTCAGCATGGGGCAAAGTAATATTGATAGATTGCTCTTTCATAATGGGATGTGGTTTTTGCTATAAAAACCAATTTCACTTCCATAATAAAAAGACCCAAATGTCCCATTAAGCAAAGAGAAGCACAATGATTACTTTTCTCTGTAATTAAAAACTCACACTAAAAAAATTAAATTCCATTCAGTTTATTAGTGGGCCATAAATTATATACCAAAACAAGTATTCTTTCACTTTTGAGTGCATGACTGCACTGAATGAATCAATTATATATAAATATTTAATTTCTTGCTCAATAAACTAAGTTAGAAAACATGAGCCTTGAAACGATCTTGAATGGAAATTGAAAATTGTACTAAAATTTCATAACCATGTACTCTTAGGAATTGAGCCACTTACCATTTTCTTTCCTTTCAGTTTTCTCCCCCCTCTACATAGTATACCATGAGACTACAACAGTTCAATAATGCATCTCACCATGACTTTTTGAAGGGAATTAAGGATGAACAACAAGTGCTGGCCTTGCCATTGACATTCACATCTCATTAAAGAACTTTGAAAAATGCTGCTTCCATTTCTCACACAAATCGCATTTTTGCATGTGAGCCTAATTAATGCAAGGTAAGCGTAACCTTATTGTCATCTGTGTTCTACACTAGCATACACACAGTTTCTCACATGAGGCTACCAGATTAAAATCAAAATCAAACATAGCTTTCTACTGCCCTATCTCAGTGTACTGAAGCATATTGTAGTCTTTTTACTATTGTCCTCAGTTAGATTCATTGTCAAAGAGTCATACAGCATGGAAACAGACTCTTCAATCCAACTCATCCATGCCAATCAATTTTCCCAAAGTAAACTAGTCTAGCTTGCCTGCGTTTGGCCCATATTCCTCTACATCTTTCCTATTCATAAGGCTGTCCAAATGTCTTTTAGATGTTGTAATTGGTCCTGCACCTACCACTTCCTGTGGCAGTTCGTTCCACATATGTACCACCCTCAGTGGGAGAACTTGCCCCTCGGGTCATTTTCAAATCTTTCCCATCTCACCTTAAAAAATATGTCCCCTAGTTTTGAACTCCCCACTTTAGGGAAAAGACTTTTGCTAGTCACCTTATCTAATCTTCATATTTTTATAAATCTGTATAAGGTCAACCTTCAAACTCCTATGTTCCAGTGAACAAAGTCCCAGATTATCCAGCCTATCTTTGATTCCCAAGCCCTCTAATCATGGTAGCATCCTGGTAAACCTTTTTTTCCAATTTAATAATATTCTTATAGCAGAGCCACCAGAACTGTACATAATACTCCAAAAGTGACCTCACCAACAGCCTATACAACCTCAACATGATGTCCCAACTCTTATACTCAATGGTCTGAGCAATGAAAGCAAACATGCTAAACACCTTCTTAACCACTCTGTCTATCTGTGATGCAACTTTCAAAAAAACTATGTACCTGAACCCCTAGGTGTCTCTGTTTGACAACACTACTCAGGGTCCTACCATTTACTGTATAAGTCCTATTCTTGTTCACTTTACCAAAATACAATACCTTGCATTTATCCAAATTAAATTCCATCTGTCCATTTGCCCAACTGATCAAAATCCCTTTGTACTCTTAGATAGCTTTTTTCACTGTTGACTATACCACCAATTTTGGTGCCATCCTCAAACTTACTAACTAAAATATTTAGAGCTATTAACTCGACAAAGAGCAAAAATCAGATTTGAATCTCTTCTGCTCTGTATGAACCAGCACCATACCATACCATACTGAATGATTTCCATAATCAAGGAACTGTTACTTAAAAGGGGAATTTGAGTGATTCACAAGATTAGCAAGTTTCTCTTTACACCTGGTCCAATTCATTAAATCAAAATGGTTCTCTTTCCCTGTATGATGCTAAACTTCAAGCCAGGTTGTGAGGCCTGAGTATATGATTACTGCAAATGCGCCATTAATTATAAATAAATTGATAAATGTCTTCAGAAAGTCCACGATCATGAGTGTTAATAGTGAGATAACATTGAATGATGGGGGCTATTTTGGAATTTGAGGGTTATGTTATGTTGATTTAGAGACAAGTTATTGTGGACTGTAAATTCCTATAATTACAATAGTGTGGAAACAAGCTATTTGGCCCAATGGGTCCATACCGACTTTCCGGAAAGCATCCCAACCAGACTCACTCCCTACTACCCTATCCCTGTAACTCTGCACTTCCCATGACTAATCCACCTAGCCTACAATTTGAGCATAGCCAATCCACCTAACTTGCATTCTTTGGACTGTGGGAGAAAATTGGACCACCTGGAAGAAACCCATGCAGACACAGGGAGAATGTGCAAATTTCACTCAGACATCTGCTGGAGGCTGGAATTGAGCCCTGGTCCCTGGCGCTCTGAGGCTGCAGTGCTAACCACTGAGCCACCGTGATAGAGCACCTTTATCATTGCATAATCATTTCTGTACCTGATGTGTGAGATAAGGTTAAATAATATGTTATCAGCATTTGAGAATTTAATTTTTTAAAACAGGGATTGTTGGGTTTCAGCTTCCAGTCATGATCTTTAAGAGATAAAAATATCATTTGGAAAAGTTATCTAAGTACATCATTTCCAAAATCATGACTTAGATACCTCTGATGTTAATTGATGAATTGCTTACATTTAGGTGTTCATGACATACAGATAAAACAAACGATCGGAGACTGATAGATTAGTTTGAATTCAATTCATAGGAATCAGGATTCTGCTTCATCTTAACAGAAGAACAGTTCCATTCTTGCAGAAGACTTCCTAGCATTTTTGATTCAGATTAACAGCTTTGCCTTAGCAGCAAGGCAGATTCTCTAGGTTGTGAGAATTTGTAGATATCTCTTCGCTGTCAGAACTGAAAAGGAATCCAGCCCTTCAGAATGGAAAGGAAACGGATCATCAAAATTGGAAGGAAGTCTTTAAACCCATCTTGTAATGATCAGCAGTTCAAAAAGGAGAGCTGGAATGAATCAGTTAAGAAACAAAATAAAGAGTTAAGAGTAATGTTTCACTGGGATTGAGTATATGAAAAGGATGTTGCTATGAAAAATGGATTGTTTCACATTGACTTTCACACATATATAGTTTTTATCTTCTTTCTTTTAATTAATAAACTTAAATTCTTATGCTAAAAGAGCACTGGCAATACAAATATTACTAGCTACTAAATACCACAGCGATCAACTACAAAACTGAAATATAACATATCAGGCCATGTTTCATTTTAGGATCTGAGCTGTTTAGTATTATCATCAGCTGGGATCATAAAGTGGGGGGCTCATCCAAGAGAGGAATTCATTGAATTTTAGATAAATCTGTGAAATTTTAAAGTATGTGGGGGCACTACGCACAAAAATAGGAGTTGTTCTGAACTCTATTACATGTTGGACTTTAAAAGTTTTTGACTGTTACTAAGAAAATTTTGGGAGTAGAAACTGTAACAGTGGGTTATTTGGAACCTTTTAACAAGAGTTGACAGACAAGTTGAAGGCAGAAACAGAAGGAGGATCTTGTAATGATCACATTAAAGCATTTACTCAACATTTAGAAGAGAGAAGAAATACCCTGAAATTGAGATGCTGCCACTAGACTTAACTAAACTCAACTCAATTTTTTTTGTGTGTTGTTGAATAAGTTGGTTTCTTGTGTTAAAATAACATTTGAAGCCTTGAATGAATACGTTCAGTGACCAACTCCCACAGTAGACAACTGCAAGAAAAGATTTGCTACCTATCAGGAGAGATTTCATCTGGGTTCTTACTTGTCCAGGAGTTTCAATGATTGGGATTACAATATGTGAAATACTTAATATATGTGTGGGGTAAATGTGATAAAAAAATTCTGTTGTCCAGGTGTATGAATTGTCTGTGTGATGAATTATCTTGTCCGCCTAAACTATTTTATCAAGTCTACCCCAAACCTCTATAAACTGCTATTCTCAAGTAATGCTGGAATGTCTATAAGTGTACTGTAGAATAATTTGTTGATTACTTTTCCTTAATTATCCTTGAAAAGTGCCTTGTTTCTGGTCAGAATTCTTTTTATTTACTCATGGAATGTAGGTGTCACTGGCTAGGCCACCTTTTATTGTCCATCCCTAGTTGCCTTTCAGAAGGTGAAACTGAGCTGCTTTCTTGAACCACTGCAGTCCATTTGGTACAGATATACTCACAGTACCAGTAGCGAGGGACTGGCTGGATTTTGACTTAGTGGCACTGAAGGAAATATTTCCAAGCCAGGATGGGTGGTGCTGTTCCCATGTATCAGCTGCCCTTATCCTTCTAGGTAGTACTGGCCATGGGTTTGGAAGGTGCTATCAAAGGAGTTTTTATGAGTAGTTTCAGTGCATAGTATAACTTCTATACACTGTGTTTGAGATGTGCTGGCAATCAAGTGGGCTTCTTTGTCTAGAATGTCACCAAGTTTCATGAAGATTGTTGGAACTGCATTGACCAGGCCAGGGGAGAGTATTCCATCTCACTCCTGAGTCATGGTTTCTAAATGGTGGACAGTCTTTGGGGAGTCAGGAAGTGAACTACGGTCTGCAGAACTCCCAGTTTCTGAACTAGTATGTAGCCACTGGTCTACTGGTCAGAATGAATTTTACGTTTTATCAGACTGGTGAAACGGCCATTGGTTTTAAATTGTTTCTGGTTTAGTATTATGAACAATTCAGCCAGTTTTGTTTTTCAGTTAACAAGGAATAACTAGGTTATTGCAAAAAAGTTCTGCCACTAAAAATTTCATTAAATTCTACAAGGGCTTTTGATTCTTCACTTTTCATGACTAGACCTTGAAATTCTCTTTAGCTTTTTCATTGTGGACTATCTCATTGACTGCTCACTTTCTGGTGGCTCACCTTCCTTTTCTGAGACAATTTTCCCTGGATTCTGAAATTGTAATCCAGCACTTACTCATAGCACAACTGCAGCTTTTCTCAAACTGTGTAGATCACCAAGCCAGTTGAACAGTTATCCCAATGCCTTGGGTGGGGAGCATTTTGTTTAGATTATCGAATGTTCAGATAATCAAATGCCAGATAACACAGTTTAGCCAAGCATCGGGACCTAACGAACTTGTCCAGATAATCCAAAATTTGGATAATTGAGGTTCCTCTGTATTGCCATTAGGTATGCTGCCTGAGCTCTGATTGAACTCTTTTGCACTAAGTAATTACTGCCTATGAGTTTCCTTCACTCTTATTCACAGTTGCACTAAATTGTGAATGACACAGTTTTTTCCAAGTCCCCACAGATCTGAAGACATTTCCTTATGGATGAAGGTTTGCTTGATGAGCTGGAAGGTTTGTTTTCAGATGTTTTGTCACCATACTCGATAACATCATCCATGAGCCTCCAGATGAAGCGCTGGTGGCATGGTCCACTTTCTATTTATGTGTTTAGGTTTCCTTGGATTGGTGTTGTCATTTCCTGTGGTGACATCATTTCCTCTGGTGATGTCATTTCAGGTTCCTTTTCTCAGGGGATGGTAAATGGGATCCAAATCAATGTATTTGTTGATAGAGTTCTGGTTGGAATGCCATGCTCCTAGGAAGTCTCACTTGTGTCTCTGTTTGGCTTTTCCTAGGATGGATGTGTTGTCCCAGTCAAAGTGCTGTCCTTCCTCATCTGTATGTAGGGATACTAGTGAGAGTGGGTCATGTCTTTTTGTGGCTCGTTTATGTTCATGTATCCTAGTAGCTAGTTTTCTGCTTGTTTGTCCAATGTAGTGTTTGTTACAGTTCTTCCAAGGTATTTTGTAAATGACATTAGTTTTGCTTGTTGTCTGTATAGAGTCTTTCAAGTTCATTAGCTGCTGTTTCAGTATGTTGGTGGGTTTGTGGGCTACCATGATGCCAAGAAGTCTGAGTAGTCTGGCAGTCATTTCCGAGATGTCTTTGATGTAGGGGAGAGTGGCTAGGGTTTCTGGAAGGGTTTTGTCTGCTTGTTGGGGTTTGTTGCTGAGAAATCAGCAGACTGTGTTCATTATGTACCCATTCTTTTTGAATACACTATACAGGTGATTTTTCTCTGCTCTGTGTAGTTCCTCTGTGCTTCAGTGTGTGGTGGATCGTTGAACTACTGTTTTAATGCAGCTGCATTTGTGGGTGTTGGGATGATTGCGTCTGTAATTCAGTATTTGGTCAGTATGTGTTGTTTTCCTGTAGACGCTGGTTTGAAGTTCTCCATTGGCTGTTCGCTCTACTGTGACATCTAGGAATGGCAGTTTGTTGTTGTTTTCCTCCTCTTTAAGGAATTTTATGCCAGTAAGGGTATTATTGATGGTCTTGAAGGTTTCCTCTAATTTGTTTGTTTAGTGCTGACGAAGGTGTCATCCACGTAGCAGGCCCAAAGTTTGGGTTGGATGGTTGGCAGAGTTGTTTGTTCGAGTCTCTACACTACAGCCTCTGCTAAGAACCCGTGGGTGTTCCGTTGGTTTGTCTGTAGGCTTTGTTGTTGAAGGTGAAGCAGGTGGTAAGGCATAGGTCCACTAACTTGACGATATTGTCCTTGCTGATGAAGTTGGTGGTGTTTGGTGTATGTGTCTTTGGTTCTTCTAATAGTGTAGTCAGTGTTTCCTTGGCCAGGTTGATGTTGATGGATGTGAATAGGCTGTTACATCAAAGGAGACCATTATTTCATCCTCTTTTATCTTGGTGTCTTTGATGGGTGAAGCGGATGGACTGGCATGAGTCTTTGACTAAGTGTTTTAGTCTTTGGTGTAGTTCCTTGGCCAATCTGTAAGTTGGTGTTCCAGGTAGCGAGACTATGGGTCTGAGGGGGGCTCCTGGTTTGTGAATTTTGGGTAATCCATATAAGCGTTGTGTGTTGGATATGTCTGGTTTCATCTTTTGGAAGTTGGTCTTATTTATTTCTCCAGATTGCTGACGTTTTTGAATAGGGCTGTGATTTGATTCTCTAGTTGTGGGGTCGGGTCTATCACCACTTGTTGGTAAGTGTTGGCATCTGCAAGTAGTGCGTTCGCTTTCTCGGTGTAGTCTCTTTGATTTAAAATGATTGTTAAGCGTCCTTTGTCTTCAGGTAGGATAACAATGTTTTTATCTTTTTTTAGTCTTTCTAGCACTTTCCTTTCTTATGTATTGAGTGTGTTTCCTTCCTTTGGTGCAACTGTCTGTCTAATGGTTTGCTGGGTTTTCTCTGAGAGTTGGTTGTCTTGTTTTTAATGCTGCTAAGAAATCTTTCTTGTCCGCATCCTGGAAATTGTAATTTAATCCTCTTACTTAGACAGCTTTTTCAGTGTCTGTTAAGGGTCGGTCAGATAAGTTTTTTATCCATGCTTCTGTGTTGTCAGTGTTGTTACTTTGTGTAAGTTTGTCTAGTTTTTTTTGCAGGTCTAGTTTTTTCATTTTCTGTATTTGTCACTGTCTAATGTCTATGGCTTGTTGTACTGTGTCTATCCATTCATGGTCTGTTGCATTAATGAGGAAATTTCCTAGTTGTATTTATGAGACCTATTGTGGGCATCATTAATCATTTCTCTAAGCACACTGATCCGTTTTGCTGAAGAAGGGCTTATGCCCGAAACATCGATTCTCCTGCTCCTTGGATGCTGCCTGACCTGCTGTGCTTTTCCAGCAACACCTTTCTCAGCCCTTATATAGCCTCAGCAGCATATCTTTGCTCTTGTATTCTAGCCCACTTGAAATGAATGCCAACATTACATTTGTCTTCCTATGCCAACTGAACCTACATGTTAACCAATAGAGAATCCTGAACTCGGACTCTCAACTCTCTTTATGCTTCAGATTTCCAAATCATTAGCCATTTACAAAATAGTTACGCGTATTCTTCCTCACACTTTCGCATATTGTATTCCATCTGCCCCTTCTTTGCCCACTCTCCTAACCTGTCCAAGGTCTTCTGCAGCTTCCCCACCTCTTCATCACTACCTGTCTCGCCACCTATCTTTGTGTCATCTGCAAACTTAGCTACAATGGCCTCAGTTCCTTCGTCCAGATCATTAATGTATAATGTGAATAGGTGTGGTCCCAACACTGACCCCTGAGGAATCCACAAGTCACCAACTGCCATCCTGAAAAGACTTCTTTATCTCCACTCCCTGCCAGTCAACCAATTCTCTATCCATGCCAGTACCGTGCCCTAAACATGATGGACTCTTATCTCATTTAACAGCCTTCTATACAACACTTTGTCAAAGGCTTCTGGAAATTTAAATAGATCACCTGCACTCACCACCTCAAAGAATTCTGGAAGATTTGTTAGTCATGACCTCCTCTCGATAAAGCCATGCTGATTCAGCCGTATTTTACTATGCACTTGCAAGTAATCTGCAAGCTCATCCTTAATAATGGACTTCAAAATCTTACCAATGATCAAGATCAGGCTAATTGGTCTACAGATTCCTGGTCTGATTCCTTCCCGTCTCAAAAGGGATATTAGAATAGCCATTTCCCAGTCCTTTAGGACCTTCCTGACTCCAGTGATTACTGAAAGATTGCCTCCAATGCCTTCATAATTTCCTCAGCTTTCTCCTTCAGAACCCTATGTAGTCCATCCAGCCTGGGTGATTTATCCACCTTCAGATCTTTCAGCTTCCCTAGCACCTTTTTCTTAGTGATGGCCCCCGAGCTTCTTGAAGTTCTGGTATGCCACTGGTGTCTTCCACCACGAAAACTGATGCAAAGTACCTAATCAGTTCCTCAACCATTTCTTTGTTCCCCTTTACTACTTCTCCAGCCTCATTTTCCACTGATCCAATGTCCACTTAGCACCTCTCTTATGTTTCAAAAATCTAAAAAAAACTTACAATCTCCTTTGATATTACTAGCCAGTTTACCCTTATTTATCATTATCTCCCCTCTTATTGCTTTTTCAGTTGTTCTTTGTTGGTTTTCAAAGGCTTCCGAATCCTTTGGCTTCCCAAGAATCTTCACCACATTGGATGATTTTCCTTTTGCTTTTATTTTGCTAATATTTATTTATTATTATTTATAATTACTTGTTATGATTAACTATTATTTATTTGCTATTATGTTTACAGTCAAATGTAGTCACCTTTTGGAACTGACTGTTCCCTGAATGTTACAATGATTCCCAGATTGTTAGTTCCTATAGCGCAAAACGGATATAAAAAAGGAAGTAATCACAAGATCATGTAAAAATGCTGAAAATTGACAAACAATTGAAACATTTTTGCACTTTTTAAAATACTCTCTGGCACACTAACAAATAAAAATGGTTCTGAAGCCTTATCATGTGGTGTTCCAGATGCCAATAATAAGTTGTTGACAGAAGTCTTTGCATCACCTTCATGGATTTGGCATCATAAGGTTTTAATGTACATTTTTGTTTCAGTTCATGCTTTCATTTCAGTTTATTATGTTGCCAACAGAAGGATTATGCCCTGGGGAGAAATTTCTTATGTACAATGTACCCTCAGGAATATATGTTTCAAGAAACAATGTTTACTTGGACCAAGGAGAAAGTGAGGATTGCAGATGCTGGAGTATCAGAGTCGAGAGTGTGGTGCTGGAAAAACACAGCAGTTCAAGCAGCATCTGAGGAAAATAGCACCTGCTCCTCAGATGCTGCCTGACCTGCTGTCTTTTTACTTGGACCAAGTCAATTGTTGATAAGTCATCCATTGCAATATGCATCATAGAACATAGAACATAGAACAATACAGCACAGAACAGGCCCTTCGGCCCACGATGTTGTGCCGAACATTTGTCCTAGCTTAAGCACCCATCCATGTACCTATCCAATTGCCGCTTAAAGGTCACCAAAGATTCTGACTCTGCCACTCCCACAGGCAGCGCATTCCATGCCCCCACCACTCTCTGGGTAAAGAACCCACCCCTGACATCTCCCCTATACCTTCCACCCTTCACCTTAAATTTATGTCCCCTTGTAACACTCTGTTCTACCCGGGGAAAAAGTTTCTGACTGTCTACTCTATCTATTCCTCTGATCGTCTTATAAACCTCTATCAAGTCACCCCTCATCCTTCGCCGTTCCAATGAGAAAAGGCCTAGCACTCTCAACCTATCCTCGTACGACCTATTCTCCATTCCAGGCAACATCCTGGTAAATCTTCTCTGCACCCTCTCCAAAGCTTCCACATCTTTCCTAAAGTGAGGTGACCAGAACTGCACACAGTACTCCAAATGTAGCCTAACCAAAGTCCTGTACAGTTGCAACATCACTTCACGACTCTTGAATTCAATCCCT
Source organism: Chiloscyllium plagiosum (assembly GCF_037043375.1). NCBI lineage: Eukaryota > Metazoa > Chordata > Chondrichthyes > Orectolobiformes > Hemiscylliidae > Chiloscyllium > Chiloscyllium plagiosum. The sequence goes on from NW_028270143.1 coordinate 86,619,564, forward strand.
CTGCTACTGAACGCTAATACACCATAGGCCTTCTTACAAGCTCTATCCACCTGAGTGGCAACTTTCAAAGATCTATGAACATAGACCCCAAGATCCCTCTGTTCCTCCACCTCACTAAGAACCCTACCGTTAACCCTGTATTCCACATTCTTATTTGTCTTTCCAAAATGGACAACCTCACACTTGGCAGGGTTGAACTCCATCTGCCACTCCTCAGCCCAGCTCTGCATCATATCCAAGTCCCTTTGCAGCCGACAAGAGCCCTCCTCACTATCCACAACTCCACCAATCTTCGTATCATCTGCAAATTTACTGACCCACCCTTCGACTCCCTCATCCAAGTCATTAATAAAAATTACGAACAGCAGAGGACCCAGAACTGATCCCTGCGGAACTCCACTTGTAACTGGGCTCCAGACTGAATATTTACCATCTACCACCACTCTCTGACTTCGACCGGTTAGCCAGTTTTCTATCCAATTGGCCAAATTTCCCTCTATCCCATGCATCGTGGTGTAAATTTTTAAAATAATCATGCATTCTGCTTAGTTTTCCTAATATTTGTTATTGCAAATATGTGTATTAATTTCTTTTCTTTTATTGTAACCACAGGCAGAATTTTCTTGAGGAAGTTGAGTTCCCAGCACACAGCTCGAGAGCTGGTGAGTGCTGCAGTAGACTCCTAATGGCAAGGCTGTCCAAATCTATTGGCCAACCAAACATAAACAAGGATACTGAATGCTCTTAGTCTTGAATTAAGACTCTGACAGTTCTCACACTCGGCAACACCACATATGAAGCCATGACTGCTGTTGGAAGGATACCTAGTTTAGCAACATGTGAGATAAGTTGTGGTAGTGTTTGTTGTGAGGGTGAGGATCACAGGGAGAAGGGGTAAGGGGATTGGAAGCAAGTGTGTGGCTGTCAGCAGACAGTTCCCCAACTTATGCCAACTCTTTCAGATTTATCTGTCAGGAGTGAAAGGTATGCTTGTAGTTTGGTTGAACCAGCAGTGGGCAAAGGTCCTTGGGTGATTCTTAATTGATCACTCAATGTCCTCAATTTCTGGCAGGGCTGAGGGCCAACTGTAGACTCCGAAATTAATTTCAAAGGGGGTGGAAAGATGTCAGGGTTCAGGTTTGCTGCCACTCCATCTGATTAAGTAGCTGTGTGCTCTCCAACATTTTTGGGGTGTAATTTATGTCCTCCTTTGTTTTGATTCTGTCTTCACAAAAGAGGACACATATAATGTCCCAAAAATGTTGCATCTTGTGAGGAAGAGGACCTGAAGGAAATTGCCATTAGTAGCTAAGTGATGTTGGAGAAATTACAGGGATTAAAGGTCAATAAATCGCCAGGGCCTGATAATCTACCCAGTGTACTTAAGGAAGTAACCCCAGAAATAGTGGGTGCATTGGTGGACATCTTTAAAGATTCTGCAGACTCAACAACAGTTCCTATGGATTGAAGGTAGTTAATGTGACCCCCACTATTTAAAAAAGGAGGTAGAAAGAAAACAGAAATTAAAAAGCAACAGCTTGACATCGGTAGTGTACTAATGTGGATAGAGAACTGCTGGCAGCCAGGAAATGTTGAATAAGAATAAACAGGTCATTTTCTGAGCAGCAGTCAGTGGCCAGTAGGGTACTGCAGGAATCAGAGCTTGGATCTCAGCTATTCACAATTTATATTAAGCATTTAGATGAGGAAATTAAATGTAATATCTCCAATTTTGTAGATGACACAAAGCTGTGTGGGAGGGTGAACGGTGAGGAGGATGCAGACATGCTTCAATGTGATTGAGTGAGTGGGCAAATGCATTATGGATTAAGTATAATGAGGATAAATGTGAAGCTATCCACGTCTATAGCAAAAACAGGAAGATGATTATTATCTGAATGGTGATAGATTAGGAAAGGTGAAGGTGCAATGAGATCTGGGTGTTCTTGTACATCAGTAATTGAAAGTAAGCATTCAAATGCAGCAAGCAGTGAAGAAGGCAAATGATATGTTGGCCTTCGTAGCAAAAGGATCTGAGTACAGAAGAATGACTGCTTTGCTACAATTGTACAGAGCCATGGTGAGACAACACCTGGAGTGCAGTTTTGGTTTCCTTATCTGAGGAAAGATGTTCTGGCTCTGGAGAGACTGCAGCAAGGTTTACCAAGCTGATTTCTGGGATGGCAGGACTGACGTATAAAAAGAGACTGGATTGGTTAGGACTATATTTACTGGAGTTTAGAAGAATCAGGGAGAATCTGACAGAAACCTACGAATTTCTGTCAGGACTTCATAAGGATCACAATTTAAGGATCAGCACCATTCAGAACAGAGATGAGGAGAAATGTCTTCACCTGGAGAGCAGTGAGCCTGTGGAATCCTCTGCCACAGAAAGTGACTGATGTCAAAATATTGACTGTTTTCAAGAATGAGTTAATTATAGTTTTTAGGGTCAATGGGATCAACAGATTTGGATGAAAACTAGAATAATTGAATATTGAATAGTAGAGCAGGTTTGAAGGTCCAAGTGGCTTACTTCTGTTCCTATTCTCTATGTTTCTATCTCAAAGCTTGCCTACCTTGCAAACACAAGATTATGCCTCATATTCAAAATTATTTTTGTGATTGACAAGATGGATGTTAACATCATCAAATGTGCATTTTCCAGTTTCATACATCTCATATCAACATCACGAACAACAGACGTACCAAAGCCAGCTGAAAAATAACATGGAATTTCCTTAAGGAACTTAGATTTTTAAGCTAGGGTCAATGAATACAACAAATAATTTGAATGTGACACATTGTGATGCTTTCTGAAACTGATGTCAAACACATTGCTAGAAAAGCTTATTAATGGAAAAGAAATGTTTTGCATTTTGCATATCATGTATTTTATCAACTGCTTCTCATATGCACAAAATGTGTAATTTTAGCCAATCATTGACAGTAGTGTAAGTGCTACATGAGGAGATATTCCAGGAGGATAAAATATTGAAAATGGAGTTGGTAAAAATTGATAGAGCTGAGTAAGAAAGTGAAAACAAAGTGACCACCCTGATTATTTTGACATAGTTAAATCACTCTCCTTTCCCCACTCCAATTCCAGACAGCGCTTTAAAGAGGTAACAGAAACAGTTAGATGAGGGTAATGCTGTTGAGGTGGTGCACATGCACTTCCTAAACACATTTGACAAAGTGCTGTGCAACAGATCTGTGTGCAAAATTAGACCTCAATAAATAAAAGTTACATTCGCAAATGGATATGAAATTGGCTGTGACAGAGAACAAAGAATATTGATGGCTGATATTTTCTTTGACAGGAGAAAGGCATTTTAAGTGAAGTTCCCTTGGAATCAGTGTTAGGATCTCTGCTGTACTTAATATGTATTGATAACTTAAACATTGGAGTACAGGGCACACTTTCAAAATCTACAAATTATACAAAATTTTGTAAGTATTGTGAATGATGAGGAGGATAGTGTAGACGTTGAAAGAATAGACAGATTGGTGGAAAGGATGGACAAGCATCAGATGAAATTTATTGCAAGAGTTGTGAAGTGATTTATTTTCTTTGTAATGCCTCACTGGGGCAGTGCACTGGAAATCAAGCCTCACTATTCCTGGAGCCAAAACAAAAAATATGGTTTTAAAAAGTACCTACATTTCCCCAATTTACCCATCTTTTAGACCCAAGTTGACAGAAAGTATGGACCAGATTGCTGTATTTAACAAGAATAGCTATTTATTAATAAATAAGTTCTAACTATAGATAAAGAACTATGAAGTGTTGACATATAACTCTACAGGCTAAAATTCTAACTCCCTTCTAAACCCCTCCTACACACACATAGAGACAAAGGAATTTGTTGTTACTGGTAGAGGAGCAAGAAATACTGGGAAAACAGTTTAATAGCAGCAGTGCTTGTGATTTGTTGGAGCGGTTCCTGTTGTTTTCCAAATCCTTCACATCTCCAAGATTTTCCTCCAGGTTCTTTCACTTATCCATGGGAGGCATTGAGCAACTGATACACAAATGATAAAGCATCAGACTTATTGATTAAAAGCAAGATTTCAGCAACTGGCTTTCTCTAGCTTCAGGCATTTTACTGGAATGAGAGAGTGAGAGAGAATCATACTGCATCTCCTCTTCCAAGGGTCCAAGTGCTTCTCACCGTATCATTCACACCCAAAAGCCATTCAACTATCCAGCAACCAGAAGGTTGTTGTCAGAGTGATAATCTTAGGCATCTCTGAATCATCACCATTGCCCAAATCTAATCATTTACTGTTGTTAGCCAAAACTCACTTTATACACAGGCTGCAGCCATGTGCCACCTATGTCACCTCCCCCATTGTTTGCAAAACAACAATTTAATGTGACTTAGAATGAGTTTCAATAACTCACAGTTTAAAAATACACCACTTCTTCCTCAGTCCTTTGTTGTAACATAGTAATTTCCTCAACTCAATCCACATTCAGAAATAAAGTAAAATAAAAAGATGTAGTCTTCACACCATAGGAAGAAAGCTGAGAGACTATGTAATATAAAGTGTATAATTAAAAGGGGGTGCAGGAGCAAAGGGACTTGGGTGTATACAGTCATAAATTATTATAAGACTGGTTGAGAGTTAAAGCATATGGCATCCCAGGGATCTATCAATAGGGACATGGATACCAAAGCAAAAAAGTTACAGTAAAATTCTATAAAACATTGATTCTGCCACAAATGGAGTGTTATGTCTCGTTCTGGGCCCAATACTTTAGAAGGACTGTGATGGCATTAGAAAGTGTGCATAAAAGATTCATGAGATTGGTTGCATGGAAATGAAGTTCGGTTTTGTTGATAGATTGGGTAAGTTGGGACAGGAGGCAATTTGACAAGAGATATTCAAACCTGCAAACAATATGAACAGTGTGGACAGGGAGAAACTGGTCCCGGGATGAATGGAAAGCCAGAGGGCAAAAATTTAAGGAAAGAAAAGTAGAAAGTGGCAGAGAAACTTAGCAGATTTGGCAGCATCAGTGGAGAGAGAAACAGAATGAATACTTTAAGTGCAATAATACTCTTCTTCAGAATTAAGATAATTGTCAAAAGTAACATGACATAGTGAGTGATTAGGATCTGGAATGTGTTGCAAAGTCATGGAGGCAGGTTCAGTGGTGGCTTTCAAGAGGGAATTGGATCATTATCTAAAAAGGAAACTTTTGCAGAGCCACATGGAGAAGGCAGGGGAGTGGCTTCAAGTAAATTAGTTTTTTAAAGGATCAGCAAAGACATAACAAGCTGAATGGCCTCTTTCTGCTCTATATTCTATATTCTGATGTTTCTAACCACTTCTGTCCCATAACATTACTGAAAGTTGCACCTCAAGTATACTGTTCCAAATTGTGACTTCGACCTGCGAAATTTAATCAAACAAGATTATTGAAAGATATTGATACTTCTTACATTGGTTTGATCTGCGCAACTAGCATCTGCTATTTCTAGCATAAATATTTAACAGAGAGCATTATACCACAAAACACAGCTGGTCTATACTGTAACTCGAGTATCTTTTAAATATGCACCAGTGGTTGTATTTGAAACCTGAATGGGACCAGTGTTTACAGTCTGTCAAATGAACCATGTTTTTCACAATTGCATTGTGATTTGTGTCAAGATATAATTTAGCAACATTGAATTATCTCTGACTGTAGATGAAAAGTGAGTGTGTGATTCAATAAGACTCAGACTGAGAAATTGCTTCCATGTGAAGCACTACAGAGTTCAACCAATAATGTGGAACTTAATTGTGCCTAGTAAGTGTGTCAGTAGAAGACAAACACAAAGCCTTCAAAACAAGTTGATACATCTTAGCAAGTAAACTGAATGTTCCCTAACTTTGTTAGCATCTTTCATATTTGATTGCAACTTAGTAAGATATCGCATTTATAGCAACAAAAATGGATGTCAGAGTAAATGCTATCAAGGACTTCTCATATGCAGGAACACTGGAGCAGAGAGAAGATTAAAAAAAACTAATTGAAATTCAGGAAAGAAAACTTGTGATGAAACATGCAAAATAGATTAAAATAATTTGTTAATGGTACTTAGGTTAGAATTTGAGAATATTTAAAATACTAATTATTACCATTATATATGGAAATTTTCTTATCAATGTTGGTACAGAACTACAGCTAACTTTTGCAAATAGATGGTACTTTTATCTTGACCTACCTTTTACACAGGAGAAAGTGAGGACTGCAGATGCTGGAGATCAGAGCTGAAAATGTGTTGCTGGAAAAGCGCAGCAGGTCAGGCAGCATCCAAGGAGCAGGAGAATCGACGTTTCGGGCATGAGCCCTTCTTCAGGAATCCTGAATTCAGAATTCAGGCCATTGCTTCTCCATTGCCTCTTCTTTGGTAGTTAAGTTGAGAAAGTTAAGTGTGGTGATTGGCGGCAACATACTGAGATGCAAGGGGGACAATAAATACGTAGGAGTAACTCAATATAAGGGTGGGAGAAAGTTTGGTCTAGGAGAGTATAGGGTTCCAAGAGGCGGGGTATCTTTCGTCAACACTTCCTGGCTTTGGTGGGAGGTGTCATAACAGTGTTTGGCACGACTAAGCTGAAGGCCTAGGGCTCAGGGTAAAGTGGGAGATGAAGAGTTAAATGAAAGACTCAAATGGGAATGTGGGAAGGCTCAAACCTGACGGGGTAGACAGAAAGCCCAAAACAGAAATCCTTAGATTGACATGCTGAGCCAGAAGTGCACTGTCTGGAGCGATAGCTGTGTTGCCTTCCACGCTCATTTGAGTCACAAAAGTGTAATGAAATTTTTAAAAATGACTGCCAACACACTCAGAGTACGTTTTCTTTTGTCTGACAGAATGAGCTCCACTTGTGATTATATGAGGCCCTTCAAGTGATAATTGCATGAATAAAGCACTTACAGATTACGGGTTAAAGACCCATATAATCACAAAATTTTGCATGTGTATCTCATGTGGTGACCAACTTGCCAATCAGAAATCATGGGAAGAAGCAATCTTGGCCATGGCATTACTGACAGCCAATTAATTGTAGTAATCTCTGTGAAACGGACGTAACTATTGGTGACTGATAAAATGTCACCTATAAAATTTGCAAATACATTTCAAGGTGTCATAGGCTCCCCAAGGCCCTCGAGTTGCTTTCCTCATGCATTCAACTGTCAGTATTTCACATCATGCTCTTATATTCAAAAATGACAATATCTTACATTATGATGTGCATTAGAGAAAAAGCAGCACTCCTTCACACAGGGTTCTAAAATAAAGGAAGGTAGCTTCCCTTAGAATCATTTTTGTAGCCACTGCTAAAATAGCATTCGATCAAACAGGTAGTAATGTAAAGTGAAATATATTTCACAAATGTGTTATTCCACTTATATTGAAGGGTGTCCTTAGAAGCACTTCTTTTCTCTTTCCCTCACATTATGTTTAAGTGCAGTCTCAGGGTCCACAACTGAAGTGGAGGGAGCCTTCCCTAAAGTGAAGATTGTTCACCTCACTGTTTTGAGCAGATGGCCTGGAGGCATTTATGGCTAAGGAGCCCAGACATATTCCAGTATCCTGCCCAGATGCAGGCTTACCTTCACGGTTGAGAGTCGCAGACATTGTGAAGGTAAATTGGCCAGGAACCTCTGCAGTGCTTTGAGAAGAGACTTGTCCGGACTCTGTGTTTTCTCCTTCAGCTGTGTGCCAGCTGGCACTCGGCTGACTCCTTGTGAGGATGGAACAGCTGGTGTCCCTGTCACTTTGTTCATGATGTTGACCACACATGGCTACAGAGATGGAGTGCAGGTCTGTGTGCATCCCTGGCAGCCAACGGGTATCCTGCTGAATGTGATTGTCTGTGGCAGTTGCTACAAGGTGTTCCCTCTTAGCTGCATGATCAAGCATCTGCATGACTACTCTGAGGATCAGTGATTGATGTCCTGACACCATTCCCAGCATTGACTTCCAGCATTGGAAGTTGTTGCCATGCATGGAGCTTGGAGGTCTGTGTAGAAGAGAAACAAAATTAGAGGGAATGTAGCCACTAACCTGTCATTGGAGACATCATGCCAAATCAGCACGATACCTAGCATGTTGATGGACTCCTCCAAAGTTTGATCTATTTTCCCAAGACAGTTCAACAAACTTGCTTCTCCTGTCTCTCTTTTTGTGCATTTTAATGAAGTTATTAATGACTGACACCAGGGAGCCTGCTCTCCAGCGGCTTTCTGAATGCCAGCGACCTGTGCCTTTCTTTCGTGGCCAGCTGTGGAGACATGTGGCCAGCTGTGGAGATGTTCTCATGAGAATGTGTTCGTGATTCTAATCTAGCTAAAGTATCCAGAGGTGTCAGTATTTGAGCTGATGGAGAGTACAAGAGACAGCCTTGCCTCTTTGGAAGGATCTTTGTCTTCTTCATAGGAAACTGGCAGGGTGAGACTCTGTTCTCTTCAAGGCAGAAACTGTGTGATTGCCACTATGCCTTCAGAAGACAGGAAAGGAAATGAGTTGCACAATAGGAGCAGAAGCTTGAGCTTGTTAACAAATGTTCACAGTGGTAGTAGTGAGAAAGCAGCACAGCACTTGACAATGAACTTACTTGTTTGTCAGGACATGGAAATCTCAGCATCACCACATCAGCAATCTCTATTATCGCTTGCTAGTGGGATGAAAGTAGCTGAGGCTGTTAATTTTGGTGCAAGTGAAGGAAAAGGTGGTGAGGTGCCCTAAATAAATAAGTAAGAAACACAGAGAACAGAAAAGGTTAATAGGTTGGTGGGGATGGGGGCTGGGGGGACGGTGTGGGAATGGGCCGAATGAGAGACATTGAGGCAAGATGCTGCATGCAATAGTAAGGGTGGTAGACCTTGGTAGAAGATAGAAGAACAGTCGGGGAATTCCTAGAAGCATGGCACTCATCCACAAACTCCATCAACAAACACATCGACCTGGACCCAATATACCGGCCACTACAGCGGACAGCTGAAACTGACAACTGGAAGCGGCAGGGACAGGCCACTATAAATGTCGGATGAAACACTACAGAAGTGCTTCACAGGAGGCTCCCAAGCACTGAGGATGTCACCTAGACAGGGGATGAAACGTTTGCAACAAAAATTTCCAGCTTGACGAACAGAACCACAACAGAAGATAGGTGCAGTGGTAGAGATAGAGTGGGAGGTAATAGAGAGAAGATGGTGGCACTTGTCTCTGAATCTGTCATTTACCTTCTTCATGCACTGGCAGGTTTTCATCCAGAATGTGGAAACAACATGATCCTAGGTAGCAACTTTGGACCAGGCTGACAGAGTCTGGTGCTGAGAGTTCATCTGGCATTCCTCCGAAAAAAGAATGGCACTTCTCTCCACCAGGCAAAGTGAGGATTGCAGATGCTGGAGATTAGAGTCAAGATTAGAGTTCTCTCCACCACTCTATCCACCAGAATTTCTATGTTCCTGTTGACAAAGTAGGGTGCCAGTTCACATCAATCAGCCTTATCTTTCAGAGATCTCACATGCTAGTTTGCAGCATTTGAATGCTATGGAATTGAGCTTTAAATGTGGCACCAGCAGCAATACACTGAAAATTCAGCCAGCAGTGTTCTATGAAAATATGTCTAATCTGCAAAAAAAAAGCTTGAGCAAACTTGATTGATGTAATCTAAGGAAATTCCCTTATCAGTGTTATATCTGTACATGGACAGCAGTAGTTTAAGAAAGCAGCTCACCACCAACTCCTCAAGGGCAACTAAGGATAGACAATAATTGTCACCAGCTGTGCCCACATTCCACAAGTGGATTAAAAAAATGTCTTTGATCAGTTAATTCCTGAGATGCACAGCTGCACTTTAACTTCAATTCTGATGAGTATTCATGATTTATATTTATTTTTGGAAACTGAGATTCTAAAGTGGAAACAACCATAAATAGGTTTAAGTTTGACTTGTACTTCTGTATTATATGTGCTAAGAAGGAAGGGAGTAGTTTTAATTTAGTTAACATTTCTGTGAATGGTGTTCTGTTATCTGGAAATGAGCTTACATGTATTTAAATGAGGCCTTTAAAAAACACCTAAGATGAAAAGTTCAGTGCTTTAGAAAACTAGATCAGAAGAAAGGAAAAAAAATGGGCTGTTATAAATGGTGTTTTATGATTTGGGGATGCGGAGAGATAAACAAGCTTTCCTTTATAAAGAGATGCAGAACCATCCAGAAAATTACTGAGTGAGCAGGTGTCTTTCAGAGAGAAGACTTGTAAAAGTAGCAGTGTAGTTTAGCAGTCTGGAAATCAGTTCAGGCTGAAAAGAGGTCTTGTTTGGTTTAAAGGTCAGTAAGAATAAAGCTGCAGAAGATAAAAAGCTTTATGGCATCAGAGGAGAAGGCATCCTACTATGCTGTTAAACATATGATTATAAGAACACGTGTGAACTTTGTTAGCAGTTTGTTTAGGAATGTCGTGAAGAGACATTAACTGAAAAAGACTATCTCAGAATACAATGGGATCTTGATCAGATGGGCCAATGGAGTTTAATTTAGATAAATGTGAGGTGCTGCACTTTAGGAAAGCAAATCTTAGCAGTACTTAGACACTTAATGATAAGGTCCTCAGGAGTGTTGCTGAACAAAGAGACCTTGGAGTGCAGGTTGATTGTTCCTTGAAAGTGGAGTCGCAGGTAGATGGGATAGTGAAGAAGGCGTTTAGTATGCTTTCTTTTATAGGTCAGAGAATTGAGTACAAGAGTTGGGAAGTCATGTTGCGGCTGTACAAGACATTGGTTAGGCCACTTTTGGAATATTGCGTGCAATTTTCGTCTCTTTTCTATTGGAAAGATGTTGTGAAACTTGAAAGGGTTCAGAAAACATTTACAAGGATGTTGTTTGGGTTGGAGGATTTGAACTATAGGGAGAGGTTGAAAAGGCTGTATTCCCTGGAGCGTTGGAGGCTGAGGGGTGACCTTATAGAAGTTTACAAAATCATGAGGGTCATGGATAGGGTAAATAGACAAAGTCTTTCCCCGGGGTGGAGGAGTCCAGAACTAGAGGGCATAGGTTTAGGGTGAGAGGGGAAAGATATAAATGAGACCTAAGAGGCAACTTTTTCACACAGAGGGTGGTGCATGTATGAAATGAGCTGCCAGAGGAAGTGATGGAGGCTAGTACAATTGCAACATTTAAAAGGCATTTGGATGAGTATCTGAATAGGAAGGGTTTGGAGGGATATGGGCCGAATGCTGGCAGGTGGGACTAGATTGGGTTGGTATATCTGGTCAGCATGGACAAGTTAGACCGAAGGATCAGTTTCTGTGCTGTACATCTCTATGACTCTATGAGTGAATGCAGATGTTTACCAAAAGGAAACCAAATACAGCCATGACCGCTGAACAAGAAGTTTAAAGGGTGATTATTTACAAGGGTTATTATTTAGTTGGTACTTGCAAGGATACATGAGACCAAATGGAGCTAATTAAGGAATTATTAGGTGTGCACTGGCCTTGGTGTAATTGGAAACAAATAATCATTGGCTTGGAGTTTTGTAATGAATGAGTTCTGCCATGCCATAACTGGAAAGTGGTGTACTGATACTCATATCCCACTGTTCTACAAGCTGTCACAAAATGCATAATTATGTTAAATCCCGACAAGATCACTAAAATGCATAATTTCCCTAACTGACTGGTACTAGGGAAAAAACAATTTATAACAGCTTTTGTCAATATTAAAAAAAACTCAATTTATTGTAATCCTACCTCATGTTAACCAAGGACAGAAAATACAATATTTCTAAGCCTACGACTATGCAGCTTAAACGTTAAAACCTTTAAAAGCCCAAACACAAAAGCATGCAATCATAGTTAACACAGAAAAAAGAAAAATGGCTTAACACCAACATTATGGTGAAAAAGAGTGGACAAGATAAAAGCAATTCTAAAGGTCAACATGTCTACAATAACTCCTACCAATTTTTATATATGCACCATAGAAAGCATCTATCCAGATACATCACAGCTTGGTGAGGCAACTGCTCTGCCCAAGACCCCAGGAAATTACAGAGTTGTGAACACAGCCCAGTCAATCATGAAAACCAGTCTTCCTTCCATTGACTCTGTCTACACTTCCCACTGTCTCAGGAAAGCAGTTAACATCATCAAAGACTCCTCCCAGCCTGGTTATACTCTCTTCTATCCTCTTGCATTGTGCAGAAGATGCAAAAGTTTGAAAACATGTACTGACAGATTCAAGAACAGCTTCTTCCCTGCTTTTATCAGATTTATGGAAGGATCTGTCATGGATTAGAGTTGATCTTTCTCTGTAGCTGTAATACTATATTCTGCATTCTGTTCTATTAGGCTGGTGTATTTATGTAAGGTGTGATTCACTGTATTTTTGTACATGTGACAACAATAAATTAAATTTTAAAAATGCAGCCCAAAAAGAGAAAAGAGTTTCTCATTGTCCTTTTAACTTTAGAATGATGACACACTGCTGTTTCAAGAGTGATGGTCATTCTTTAATTCAATGATTGATCGGGGGGCCTAGTCTATATTTCTCCCACACAGAGTGAGCAGGAGAGATGGATACTTCCAATCTGTAGGCTCTCTGTTTGCTGTTTTCCTCTGCTGCTGCATTGGCACTTGGGTTTTATTTCACACACTGCAACTCATCTAATCAGAGGTGTTGTCAAGTACAATGTACTCAGTTTAGAAGAATCTATGTGCCACTCTATCTCAAACAGAAACAACAACATTTTGTCACACAGCTCAAAAAATACTTAATTTTCAAGCCACAAAACCTCCCTAGTATTTCAGTTGTGGCAGTTCAACTTCCATTTCAGTTTAAAGCCCGTGAAAGGAAAATACATAGTTTCTTACAGTTGGAATAGAATAAGATTAGGAAAGTATTTAACTACACTCTGTCTAACCAACATTTCATCTCTGGTACTTAATATTGGTAGCAGAAGATTATTAACTAACCTAAAGTAGTGGTATATGATTACACACCCCTATTTTCTGAATGCAAACATGATTAGTGATAGAGTAGAGAAGTCATCTGGACCTGTGTTGCTAATTTACTAAAGAAGAAATAAGGTATGGCCTCAGTTCCTTTGCTGCCATTAAATGATAAATAGCAATGTGTTGTTTTCAGAATTGGAGATGATTTTAATTATTAACTTTCAAAAATCATATCAAAAAATGATTTTCTAATTACTTATGAGATAGCTTGACAAATTCAAGAAGTGTGAAGATAGTTTCATTGAAAGAACATATATGGAATTCAGTAGATTATATTCAAGAATGGAGAAATTCAGTTTGAAAATTCCACAAACCCTGCTGGTGTTTAAGTTATTAGACTGCTAAAATATTCAGTTTAGATAGAGTCATAGAGTCATAGAGATGTACAACATGGAAGCAGACCCTTTGGTCCAACCTGTCCATGCCGACCAGATATCCCAACCAAACCTAGTCCCACCTGCCAGCACCCAGCCCATATCCCTCCAAATCCTTCCTATTCATATAACCATCCAAATGCCTCTAAAATGTTGCAATTGTACCAGCCTCCACCACATCCTCTGGCAGCTCATTCCATACACATACCACCCTCTGCATGAAAAAGTTGCCCCTTCGGTCTCTTTTATATCTTTCCCCTCTCACCCTAAACCTATGCCCTCTAGTTCTGGACTCCCCGACCCCAGGGAAAAGACCTTGTCTATTTATCCTATCCATGTTCCTCATAATTTTATTTAAACAAGATAGACTTCTTGTTTTAATGAAAGTTAAATTTGCAAGTAATTACACACTGTTTGAACAAACGTTGGAAGTATGAAATAAATTTCTTGGAAAACATCCCTTTCCAGTAGTATTCATAATGCAATTAGCCATATAATGCAAAATGAAGGAAACGATGTTAAAGGGATGGTGCAACCATCTAGATACAGATAGAAGGTAATAGTATGAAAGATGAATTTTTAAAAGAAATGAGAGCAGAAATGCTTTTGAAAATTTTTTGAAGCAAAGAGAACTTAAGACTTACAATTAAAGAATAAACCTCAAAGATTTCCAGGGTGTAGCCAATCACTCTTTTTGGTGTTATTTAAAGTATCATAGAATCATATAATACAGAAGGGGCCTATCAGCCTATTGAGTCTGTCCTGGGAAAAATACAATACTACCTACAACAGTCTCACTTTCCCACAAAGACAAACAAAGGAAGTGGGAAAAGTACTGAAATGCTTGGAATGAACCAAATAGCACCCATATTGTGCAGTACAGCAAAATTCCTATTAATCCTTTCATTCTCCAAACCAGAGGGCAAAAGAGGTGAATGAATTGGATAGTTTGGCAAAGAGATAGCATCGTTATGATGGGCCAAATGAAATTCTTCTGTCCTTTACAACTGTATGGTGCTGTGATTTTGCTGAAGGAGAAAAGAGACAAATGTGCAAACATTATTTAGCACAGTACATTGGTTCAAAGTGTTCAATGTAAATCACCTAGACATTGCAAGTTATATAACGAATGACCTTCAAATGCTTTAAAATTGGTTTCCCAGTTCAATGCACCATGAATCTGTTTAGACATTTTTTAGAACAGGACTGCTCTTGATCATTCACATATATCTTGTTTCCTATCAGTACACAACATTCAGTTACATGTCACTAACTTTGCAAAAATGCCTAAAGGTACTGGATCGCTGCTCTGTTCTATCAGTCATTAAAGGTCACTAGTGAATTTGCTATTGTTGTGGGAAATGAAAAGAAAGCTCATTGGGAAAAGATCCAAACAAAAACAAATAAAAGTGATGGGACTGGAGGGCAGAATATGACTGAAAATTTGCCCTTACCTTTCAGTGGCTCATCACTTAGCTGAAAATCAACATGCAATAGGTTTTACCAAGTTGTCATGAAGCATAAAGCAAAACGTAATTCTTCTGTGGTATCTCCTTGATTCCAGAGCACATATTTAATGTGCATGGTTACAATTTAGAGTAATTGAATTAGCAGGATCTTCCTCTGCCTTTGCCATGTTTCAGAAAAGTTATGGGAAGATGGGGACAAAATAATCTATAGAACTGAATATCCACTTGTATGGCTCCTGTGATATTATAACATAACATCTGTCAGACAGGTGGATGTGTGTCCACACATACCATAATTTTTAGCATGATCATATACTACTATATTGACATTCAATGAGTCCACAGTCAACTAAGGGAACTAAAATCTAGTAGCCATTCTGAACTATGCTATCCCTTCAATTGGTGCGTATATCTGAGCACAGTAGCAGTGATTTTTGTTTTGAAAAATGGTCTTTTATAAATGATGAACATTCCAGTGCAAGCAGTTACACCAGAAGGAACATTACCAAAAGAAAATCAAATGAGATTGGCATTAAATTGCATTTTTATTACAGGGACTTATCAACATATTCAAATCTTGATTATGTGATTGTACACACATTTGCATGGAAATTGTAAATCAGTGGTAATGATTTCTATTTAAAATGTGATTTATGTTGTTAATATTACCACAAATTTCTTTTTAAAAGTGAAAGCCAAGGATACAGAGAAATATGTAAGGAAGTTGTTCCAGGTTGCAATTAGAATGGGACAGATTCTAGGCACTGTACAGTCATTAGTTTTGCTAACATGGAGATGATGATCCTGGGATTGGAAAAGGGGTGCAAGTTTCAGAAAGAACTGATATGAGCACTTGGATGAAAGGTCTGATGTTTAGGAGCACCGAGAATGGTGCATCTGAAATTCCATGAGTCAAATATGCCGAACTTGTGCACCGTTGGATCGAATTTATACCAGCAACTGTGGTCGTTGTTGGAATAAGAACGACTTGTACATAAATACTCATTTAGAGTAGAGAAATATGGCTTTGACTATGAACTAAAATAAATTCTTACATGATCCAGACTTGGTGTTGTACAGAAAAATCGGTGCAGTTGGGTGTAATCAACATAGATGCAGGAGTTGCCTCAAGCTGCATCTAGTTGTACAAGAGCTAAACTTACCTAACCTGCTTTTCTAATAGTGAATGCTAGAAGTGACTTAAATGTGGGCACAGAATATTTAGCAAGTTATATTCTCTAGAACAAAATAAAATTAGGAATATTCCTCTGGATTGCATTTTGGTACTGCAGGTCACCATGGGTTCATGCACCACCGCCAACCACCTCCACCCATCCCATCATGTGCTTTAGTTCAATTCCCAGCCTGCGTTTCTCTCAGACCTATTTAACAGCTGGATTGACCTTTGAGCTGACTGAACCTTTTCAGACCTTGACCATTGTGCTGCTTTGGGATGTGCTTTTGGTGCCTGCAGGCTGCCAGTTTTAAGGGCAAGTATATTTTCTTGCCCATTATTAAGTGGTATGTTTGGCATCCTTCTACTTAGAGATGATGGACATGCAACGAATAATTCATTTAAGTGAGGTGCCTCCATTTGGTGTACCTTTGCTGATGGGTTGAATGTCAATCCTTGAAAGACAGATTCTGCCACAAGCTCCATATATGAAGTTGCCAAATGATATTGGACTTTTCAGCATTGGCATCTGTTACCAAACTCCCACAGCCACAAATCTTTCTGGTAGAATGCCAAATCACAGGAGATGTTGTTATTTCCCTCTTCTGCTAGCAAGTGACTCCTCGGTGTAACAATCAATGATGAGGGCCTTAGTGTGTACATTCTTGGAGCAGAGCCTTGGATGCCTTACTGGTTGTTTGTCTCTGGCTACATTACCAAACACAAGGCCTTTGGGTATGCAACTATTTCCATCTTGCAAACGGACCAAGCTACTGGAGCCATCTCTGTTTGTTACTGCCAACACACTTCTGATTAGTCCTAACACACTTGAAAGCTCTGTCTTTGAGAATACTGGCACATTTTGTCTTGCCAAGCTAAGCCCATAATACCTACAGATAGCAAAGATAAGAATCATTGAACTTTGCTTTTTGGAAGCTGCTCATGCTTCACAGCTATACAGCAAGATACTGATAACACAGTCCTCATAAATGTCAGCTGGATCCTAAGGCTTAGTTTCAAGTTAAATATATTTCGCGAATTAGCCAAAAGTGGAAGGTGCTTTCCTTATGAGTGTATCAAGCACTGCAACAAGAGCCAGATTTCCGTCACCATCTCAACAAGTAGCAGAATTTGTTAACTACTTCCAGTTGGGCGTTATTTAGTGTGATCAAGAAGGATATGAAACACAGTTTTCTGGAATTAGTCAGGGTTTAGTCATAGGACAGATAATCCATAAGTTTTTTTTTGTTGAGTTGTGAAAGAATGGCACAGCATCGTCAGATTAGAGGAGCTCCCTTATCAGGATTTAATGTGTTTTTGTCCTCTCTTTCAATCTTGCTAGATTGTAGATCTTGATGCCTGACCTGCAACTGTATCAGAGAGATGCCATTAAGGTTATGAGGAGTTAGTGAGGTTGCATGCAGCTAGTATCTGCTTGGTGCTGAGAAACATGGTGGTCCTCACAGACAGTGTGGGTTTATGTTGCCAAGTACCTGCTCTGATGTCCATGTCAAAGGTTCTCAATGTTGAGCTTGTTTGACAAGTTTGGTGAGAAAGAAAGCTGAATATCAAAGAGGTGGGTTGGGCCATTAGCAAGGCAATAACAAGCTGTAATCCCTTTTAATTGGCAACTCACTGCTGCTTGGTGAGAAACTCTCCTAATCACTCGGTTACAACATGAAAAATGGGAGTGAGATATTTCCAAAGTTGAGGCAGGCCTCATTGGATGTACCATATGATTCTGCCACATATCTTGCCATAGCCTATGTCACTTAGATTCTTTCAAGCTTATGGATCCCTATAAGAAAATTTGGAATCTGTTTTGATGGAAGTAAAAAACAACAAGGGGCAGCAGACATTGGTTTAAATTACTTACAATGGATTAATAAATAGCAGTGATAGTGTGGGGCCTGGCTTTAATCAGCAGATAAAAGAACGTATACCATGGGTAATGCAGTAGTCATGAGTGATTTCTTTCTGCATATATACTGGGCAAATTAACTGAGGATGAGTTTCTGGGAAGTGCTCAGTACAGTTTTCCAGAGCAGTATATTCAGGAGCCAACTAGAACATTAGTATTTTAGAACCACTATTTTGTAAAGATGAAGTGTTTATTAAGGAATCACAATATGATAGAATACCACATTATGTTTGAAATATAAGGAAAGAGTATATAGAATATGAATGTAATCTAGTAAAATACATAAACATGGACTGTAAAAGCTTCTACAGATAATAGGGAAAATTTTAAAATCTATTATAAAGGATGTGACAAAAGGACACTTGAATATTAATAAAAGCAAAATACCATGGGTACTGGAAATCTGAAACAAATACAGAGAATGCTGGAGAAAATCAGCAGATCTGTGGAGAGAGAAATAAAGTCAATGTTTCAAGTCTGATATGACTCTTCTTCAGAACTTGGATAATAACATTTCGATAATAATGATCTGATTGGGCATAGTCAGCATTGATTCACAAATAAGAAATTCTGTTGATGAACTTGGTGGAATGTTTTGAGAATGTTATGAATAAAATTGATAAAGAGGAGTTAATGAATGTACTAAGTTTGGATTTTCAGAAATTGTTTGACAAGGACCCCATAAGAGGTTGATAAGCAATATTAAAGCACATGGGATAGGATGTAACGAGCCAGCATGAATTAAGGATTGACTAACGGGCAGAAAACCGGGAATAAGAAATGGGTAATTCTCAGGTTAGCAGGCTGTGACTAGTAGAATACCCAAAGGATCAGTCTTTGGGCTTAGTGAATAGGGAAGAGCATGGCAGATGGTATATACTGTGAAAGGATTTGAGGCCATCCACTTTCATAGCAGGAACAGTTATTTAGAGTATTTCTTAAATAGTATGAGATTAGGAAGTGTACAAATGATGAAATGTACTTCATCAATAAGTCACTTGAAGGTTAACATGCAGATGTAACACACTATTAAGAAGGCTAATGAAATGTTAGCCTTTAACATAATAATAGTGTGGTCTTACTTGAATTATAAAGAAGCTTGGTTAGACAGCACCTGGAGTACTGAGTGCAGTTTTGATTTCCTTACTGCAGGAAGAACCTTATTACCATAGAGGAACTTCAGTGAAGGCTGCCAGACTTGTTCCTGGAATGGAGGAACCATGCTTTGAAGAGAGATTAAGCAAACTGAGTCTGAAGAATGAGAGGTGAGCTGATTGAAACCTATAAAATACTTAGACAAGGTAGAAGCAGGTTATTTGTTTCCACTGATTGGAGAGTCTGGTGCCAGAGGCCCCAGTTTTAAAAGAAGGGGATACCATTTAGCATCAAGATGAGGAGATTTTTATTTAACTCATTCGTTCTGAATCTTTGGAATTTTTTCTGTTGAGGTTCCATCTTTGACTATTTTTAAAGTAGAGTTTGACAGATTTATGATTATCAATAGCATAAAGAATTATGTGGATAGTGCAGATAAAAAGCACTCAAATTACTATGGTCGTATTAAATTGCACAGCAGGGTTGATGGCACTTGCAATGATTAAGTTGGGATTCCATCCTTTCTGGGCGCCCTTCTGATTGCAAGTGTTTATGGTCTTCTCAAGTTCAAGTGAAGAGGGCTCTTCATCTAATTTATTTATGACCGGATTCTGCAGGGGAGCATCAAGCACAGATTGGGAACTGTCTGTCTTTCAGGAGTAGAATTCACAGAAATGTTTGACCCAATGAGTTGTGTGTTTACTTCTGATATTGAGAACCTCACCATTGGCTGACTTCAGGGGATAGGAAGGGTGAGTGGCTGATCCTTTTGTATATATTTATCTAATATTTCATAGATTTGCATTATTGCAGGTAGTTTGGATTTTTTAACTCAAGTTAATTTTATGTTTGTTTCATGTGTTTGCATCACATTTTCTACTCTAGTATGGCTGTCATGGCTAATTTCAGAACATGCAGTGTTTGAGCTTTTTGGTTTATGCTATGCATTATGTAGGCTGTAGCTGTTGCATCAATAACTGATGCCATTCAGGTGAGTATAGATCTTTGACCATCCTTGTGGGTTTGACCTTTACCAAATGATGTTCTCCTACTTCAAAGATGAGCTCAGTGACTTACAATCTTCACTGATACCAAATGTACAGTTTGACATTCCCTGGTAAATCTTTGGTGGTAACTATCATTCTAACAGCAATGCAAAATGCTGGTATTTTGCATTTTTGCTGTGCAAATAATTGTTGAAGCGTGATGGGCTTTTGCATTTTGAACTGTGAAATCTTTGGGGCTGTATCTTTACTGCTGTTGCCTGGAGAAAGTCAGAAGTCACACAACACCAGATTGTAGTCCAGCAGGTTTATTTGAAATCACAAGCTTTCAGAGCACTGCTACTTTGTCAGGTGAAGTGCAGACCACATTGACTAGGGAGTGATTGGTGTTGCAATCTGTGTTGTGGAAAGTGAGGGTGTGGAGAACATTGGATAGATTATGCCTTCTCATGTTGACCAAGGCTAGTAGATACCAATACCTAAACATTGGGTGTCAACATATGATCCCTTGCTACAATGTCTGGTGTTGGTGATGAAGGGGTCATTCAGAGCACAAAGCTCAAGAAGGCATAACCCATTATTATTGATGTTGCCCAATCCATGAAGAATATGACTCATCCACCACAAATCACTGACTGCCTCCACATGTGCATTAAAGTTACCCAGGATGGGTGGCCTCTTCCTATTTGGAACATTCTCAAAACATTATCGAGAGAATTGTAGAAATGTTTTTAGTCAGACATGCTGTCACATAGAGTTGGTACAAAGGCTGATGTCATATTGATTGTTTATCCAGCAAATATAGATGATAGGTGGAGTTTGTTATACACTGCTTAACTGACTGTCAGATGTTGATCACATTGAAACCTGCACCAAATTCATGATAGTCTTCAGCATTCTTTCCCTGTGAATAGAATTAATGTTTCAAAAAGAGCCAGTAGCAGCTAATCTGGTTTCATGCAGAATGGCAATTTCAACACTTATGTTATGCTGCTTACTGTATGTAGATCATGGATGATTGTTTATACCTGTAGAGCATATTGTCCTCATGTATCACATTCCAAATAAACAAGTTGTCTTTTTGTGTTTTCTGTGGATCCCAGGCATGGTTTCTGGTAATGCAGACTTGTCTAGCATCTGCACCTCACCACTTCCCCATCTCTGACATCACAGTTTAGTATCCATAGAAAAGACAGAAAGCTATGAATCTGGCCTGGTCAATTGCAGGAGTTGCCAGAAGGTGCTAACTTGAGGAGAACACCAATAGTTGAAACTTTATTGCTGGAACAGCACAGCAGGTCAGGCAGCATCCAGGGAACAGGAGATTCGACGTTTCGGGCACAGGCCCTTGAAATGGTTAATGTGGCCAGTAAAGTAAGAGAACATCTTATTAACAGAACAATGACACCTATCTCAGCTCTGAGGAAGAGTTGTCCAGGCTCGAAACATTAGCTTGCCCTCTCTCCATGGATGCTGTCTGACCTGCTGTGATCTCCAGCATTGATGGTTTTCAATGACACCTACTCCTTGGAGAAACTGACCTCAAAACAATTAGGAAACGTCGAATCTCCTGTTCCCTGGATGCTGCCTGACCTGCTGTGCTGTTCCAGCAATAAAGTTTCAACTTTGATCTCCAGCATCTGCAGACCTCACTTTCTCCTCGAAGAGAACACCAATAGACCAATAGCACTCCATCCCAGACTTTGTTTGATTTACTCCTGTAACACTTGATATGTTGTCCATTTTGAAAGGCAGCAACTGGCAGGGTCCAGCCATACATCAGTGTGATCTTGTCGCTGTGGTAAGTGAAGGGATCAGATCTGGTTGCCATTTGTTACTTCCAGGCTGTTACTTCTCATCCATCCTGTCGTACGTCACTACTTCCAGGATCCTGTATTCAGTCTGACTTATTCATAAACCACTTTTTCACATAAGTCTGCACTTGAGGAATGGGGTTAAGTTTTGGAGACAAGAGGCTCTGAACAACAGCGTGAGATTCAATTTTATGGAGGGAAGGTGAGAGACCTGAGTGGGGTGCGAAGTGAATGGGAGTGACGTGTTAGATAAATTTATCAAATCAGAACAATTGCTAAAAAAAAGTAACATCAGAAAAATACAATGGAATGACCAACACTTTCTGGATTATGAAAGATGTAGGTTGCTTCTGTTTGTCCTTAATTATAAAATATTACTGAATCCAATTTGTCAATGTGGCCTTGGGCAGGATGACGTTTGCACATACACTTTCACTTCTATTATCATCAGTGCAGGATAAATGCACCAGCACATCTGCTACTTCACTCAACAGCTAAATGATCTCTTTTCATCTACAGTGTGTTAACTTCAATAAATGGAAACTAAATGCATCATAAAGGTATTATGTACAGCAGAATCTTGTTTTGGATTTGGTTCACAGAGTAACAAAAACACTCGGAGCAGAAAAATGTGGTGTATTGGAAATATGAATGTCCCACAGGGCTGCAGAGTGCTGCTCATACAAGACTCAGGTTTAAACATGCTGACGCTATTTGTGCAGACATGTTCAAAAATTACTTTTCCTTTTATTCAGTTGAAATGTATGATATTCTTATTGTACTAAATTTACAGATTAAATGAATTGCAAATGGGTAACCAATCAAAGATGAGCAAGTAAATGCATTGCATGAGTGTGTGAGAATATGCTGAAACATGTTCAATATAGACTGGTACAACAGATGAGAAATGTTGCTCTGAGGAATGGGTTTCAATCACTTGACAAACAGTATGGCATGAAATGGTTAATGTGGCCAGTAAAGTAAGAGAACATCTTATTAAAAGAACAATGACACCTATCTCAGCTCTGAGGAAGAGTTGTCCAGGCTCGAAACATTAGCTTGCCCTCTCTCCATGGATGCTGTCTGACCTGCTGTGTTCTCCAGCATTGATGGTTTTCAATGACACCTACTCCTTGGAGAAACTGACCTCAAAACAATTAGGATAGAATTAAACATATTTATAATGTTGAAGAGAGCAAAAGTAGAAAAAGGAAAATAAAATTGGATTTGAACAACCCAGGGTTTTGGAATAGGATCATGTCATAAGAAGTATTCTCGAGAGGGAAATTGTTGAAAAAGAACAGGAGAATTTTAAGTTCATGTATGATATTATTTTAATGTTCTTAAGTGAAGTGATCGGTAGGTAGAGAACTAGAGAATAACAATCAAATAAAGGAGCATAAATTTGAATCTATATTATTCAAAGATCATGGAGAAATGGGCGGAGTAATGGCACATGGAATTTAATCTGGACAAATACAAGGTGAAATATTTTAGAAGGTCTAATGCAGGAAGGAAGCAAACTGTAAACAGCAAAACCCTTAGAGGCATTCATATTTGATTTAAGCTTTTTTGTCATGCGTACTCAGGTACAGAAGTACAGTGAAAAGTATACACTGTCACCATACACAGTGCCATTTTAGGTGCAAAGGTACATACGAACAAAACTTGGGAACAAGTAGCAACATAGAGAAACAAAGTTAAAAATAAAGCATTACCATTATCTTAATATAAGTAGAAAAATAAAGAAATAAAGTTAAAAGTTAACATGACAGTCCTTCTTAACATTAAGTGGGAAAATAAAGGTAAAAGTTCAACAGTTTTTCTTAAGTGTTCTCTCTGCAAGGGCAGGGTGTCCTCTGCTTTGGCTTGCTCTCTCAGGCTTCCTAGTTTTGACAGCACAGATTCCGGGGCACCTCCTTCACTGACACTTCAGGCTCACTTTAACCACGTTGGGCTCAGGCCCACAGCCACTTCCACGCACTGGACCTCTATCCAACACTGCTCAGGATCCATGGCTGCTTCCATGCCCCCCACAATGGAATCATTGCTGCTGTTTCTCTCTCTGCTCCAGTCTCAGGTGATCGTCTGTGTAAACTTTACATATTCTCCCCATGTCTGTGTGGGTTTCCTCTGGGTGTTCTGGCTTCCTCCCACAGCCCAAAGATATGCAGGTTAGGGGGATTGGCCATGGTAAAATTGTCCATAGTGTCTAGGAATGCATAGGCGAGATGTGTTAGTCATGGTAAATGTGGGATTATGGGGATAGGGGACAGGTCTGGGATGCTCTTCAGAGGGTCGATGGGCTGAATGGTCTGTTTCTGTGCTGTACGGATTGTATGATTCTACAGCATGCAAATAGAAGATAAAATGTTGGGAAGTTAGTTAGAAATGCGGATACAAGACTGAGAGACAGTACTTATTTGACCTTCCAAGATCAAATAAGAGAGATGATGCTCCCAAGCTAATCAGCTTTATCAAGGAGTTATAGAAAGAGCATTGACTACATGTAACCTTTATATTAAAATTGATCAATAAACTTTATAACAATTTCTCAAAGTTAATATTATAGTCTTCTCTACTAAAGTATGTAAGGAGTATAAACTGCACAGCAGAATCAAACCAGAGAAAAACTAATTAAGAGTCTGACTCGATGGGAAGTTCTCCAATTAAATAAGGATAGAGACATGAGCTCAAGACATCAATCTTTGAATCCAGATTGTATTGAAATCTCTTTCTCTTTGCTAAGATAAATATTCTTTGCTTCATTGTTAAAGTCACAATAAAGATGAAGAGGATGGATCCATTGATAATTGACAACTTAGGGAGTCTATCAAGAGAGAATCGGGTGTGAATTCAGTCGAAGTCCATCACTCTTAAATTTATGTTTACCTTAGGCCTATCAGGGTGTAATTATGTAATTGATCATGTTATGCGGTATGGCTTGGAAAGAATTACTAGGGTGCTTGTGGTGCAGTGGCCATGTCTCTATGTCTATGTCTCGATGGCATGAATTCATGTCTCAACTGTTCCAGAGATGTGTAATAACATTCCTGAACAAGTTGATTAGAAAATATGTAGAAAAAAATTAGTAAGCAATGGCTTTCGATGACCAAGATGCAGATGGTGAGAAAGTATTTGAAGTCACCCCATTCCCATTTGGGAGAGGAATACCCTCAAAGTATTAGGAACTGTATTTGGTCCACTTGGGCCACAATGAGGAACAGAAAGGAACTAAAAATGAAGAATAGAAGGGACCAATAGCAGGCAAAAATAAATATGATAGGTTTCCTGTAACAACAAGTACATGTTAACAATATGAGATGCCAACGTGTACTAATATGATTAGATAATGTAATCACATGTATAAGCTTGAGGATGCTTTTGTCAATTGACAAAACTCTAGTCTGAGAGACCACAGCCAACTTCCTGGACAAACAGAACAGATGATGTGATGGGGAACCTAACAACAAGGACTGCATACTGAAACTGCTAGACTAGTGCTTGATGTTACACTTCACATTCAACAACCAAATATATGAACAGATCAATGGGACACCTAAGGGCTCACCCATCTCCGGGCTCATAGCAGAAACAGTGATGCAAAGACTGGAACAAACAGCCCTCCCACAAATCCAACCCAAACTCTGGATCAGGTTTGTGGATGACACTTTTGTAATAATTAAGAGAAAAAAGATTGAGAGCACACACCGGATTATCAACATCATGCTTACAGGGATCAAATTTACAAGAGAGGAGGAAACCAACAACCAACTCCCATTCCTGGATGTGATGGTAGAAAGAACACAGAATGTGGAACGCACAGCAAACAGGTACAGAAAAGCCACACACATGGACCAGCTCCTGAACTACAATAGCAACACACAAAATAAGCTGCGTTAGCACCCTATTCAAAAGGGCTACAACACAGGGCAGCACTCCCGACCTGCGAAGAGAAGAAGAAGATCTCCACAGAGTCTTCACCAAGAACAGATATCCTCGCAACCTCATCCGCAGATGCCTAGGAAAGAAACATGCCATGACCTAACACACTAACCACTCTACCTGATATAAAAAATGTCACAGAACTGGCAGCCAGATATCCCTGACCACTCGGATTCATGACAGACCATAAACCAACAGCCACACTCAGACAACTCACCAGAACAAAAAAAACCCTGTACCCATCATGTGCAAGACTAACGTAATTTACAAGATTCCATGCAAAGACTGCACAAAATACTATATAGGGAAAACAGGCAGAGAACTAGCAATCCGCATCCATGAACGCCAATTAGCCACTAAATACCACAACTAGCTGTACTGGTTGTTCACAAGGTCCACAAATTTGACTGGGACAACACAACAGTCATAAGACAAGCTAAACAGGGGACAGGCAGAGAATTTCTCATCCACAGACTCCATCAACAAACACATAGACGTAGACCCAATATACTGGCCATTTCAATGAACAACTGGAACTGGCAACCAGAAGCAGCAAGAATGGAACCAAATAAATTCCAGAAGACACATTACAGCAGCCCTTCACATGAGCTCCAAAGCACTAAAGATGTTGCCTAGACAGGGGACGAAATGTCTGCAATTCAACTCCCCAGCTCGGCAAACACAACTATGGCAACGAGCACCTGAGCTATAAATCCTTACAAAAACCTTGAGCAAGTTATGCAGCCAGGGTTGGACAAATATTAAAGTGAAAAGTGTATGACAGTTTAATTGGAAGGATTACTTGTAGCAGTCATCAATTAGAAGCTCTTGTCTGTAATAGTGGTATAAAACCTTTGGTCTTGTGATGAAGATTTGAGTTGTGCACCTTTTTTTGATATGTTCTCTCAATGGATGCATGAATTTGTTTATAAAAAAAAAGCCCGAGTCTTATCTGGTCTAAGAGGAAACAAAGTTTGAGTTTGATTTCCTGTTGTCACATGTACCAAGATACAGTAGAAAGTGTTGTATTGTGTGCTATATAGGCAGACCGTACCAATCAAAATGCATCATAGTCGCAGAACAGAGTGCCAAAAACAGTGTTACAGCCATAGAGAAGGTACAGAGAAATATCAGAATTAACATTTGAGAGGTCTGTTCAAAATTCTGATAACAGCCGGGAAGAAGCTGTTCTTGAATCTGTTTGTAAGGGAATTCAAACTTTTATATCTTCTGCTCAATGGAAGAGGGTGTGCGAGTATATAACCAGAGTGGAAGGGGTCTTTGATTATATTGGTTGCTTTCCCAGAGCAGTGGAATGCATAGATGGCGTCAGTGGACGGAAGGTTGGTTTGCATAATGAACTGGGCTGTGTTCATGACTCTCGACAGTTTCTTACAGTCTTGGGACTTCTAACAACAACTCTCTGTAGTTTCCTTGTAAGTTCATTCCTCTACATTGTTCAAACTAGTTAGTAGTCTTTAGATTACATCAAGGAATGTAATTATATCCTTCTTTTCCATAGCTCTGGCTAAACCAATTCTGTTCTTGAACCCTTTGAAATAACCTCTTTCTCCAATTCTACAATGCACTCTCAAACCAAAAATGCCACTCTTTCTCTTTTTCTCCTTTCCTATTTTTTTCTGAATGCCTTGTAATCCTGTTATCATCGCAACTCATAATCTCAAAAGGCAAGCTATGCTTATGACTCTCCAATTTACTAAGTACTTTCTATGCATTCACATGCATTCAGTGTAACCCTGAATTTGGCTTCATTATCCGCTCCCTTATGTCAATCCCATATATTAACTTACTTTTCTTAATTCCAATACCATTTACCTTTCCCAGTGTTTTATGTACCCTGGTATTAATTTCTAATATTCATTCTTGGTTCCCACAGTCCTGCTAAATTGGTTTAAACCCTCTCTAACAGCACTAGCAAAATGGGGCAGCACGGTGACACAGTGGTTAGCACTGCTGCCTCACAGCACCAGAGACCCGGGTTCAATTCCCGCCTCAGGCAACTGTCTGTGTGGAGTTTGCACATTCTACCCGTGTCTGCGTGGGTTTCCTCCCACAGTCCAAAGATGTGCAATTTAGGTGAATTGGCCATGCTAAATTGCCCGTAGTGTTAGGTGAAAAGGGGAATGTGTCCGGGTGGGTTGCTCTTCGGAGGGTCGGTGTGGACTTGTTGGGCCGAAGGACCTGTTTCCACACTGTAAGTAATCTAATCTAAACTAGCAAAATGCACTACAAAGAACTCAATCCCAGCTCAGTTCAAATGTCACTTGTCCAGCTCGTGGAGGCGCCTTCTCGCCAGACCCAGTCCCAAGAGCCTAAGCTCTTCTTTCTGCAATATCTTTCCAGCAACACATTCATCTGTCTTACCTTCCTATTTCTGTACTCACTTGCATGTGGCACCTCGAGTAATCCAGAGATTACTATCTTTGACATCCTATTTTTCTACCCAACTTCTTAACTTCTGATTACAAATCCCTTCCTACCAATGTTGTTACTACTAATGCAGAATGAGCTCTGTCTGTTTGCTCCCCTTACTCCCCAACCTCGACCCCATCCCCCAAATGCTCACCTGGACAACCATTCTAGAACATCCTTTACCGTAGCATTATGGAGGCAAGATACAATTCTGGAGTCATATTGACAACTGTACAATGCCTGTTTGTTCCCCTAACAAAAGAATCTCTTATCAGTAATGTCCTTCTACTTTTTCTCCTCCACTCCTGTACAACTGGCCTGCCCATGGGGCCACAGATGTCTCACTGTACTTTTCCATGGATCTATCACCCTCACCATTTTCAGAACAGAAAACCGGTAAGTGAATGGGCCCTCTCAGGACTCCTGCATTAGTGGCCTATTCTCCAGCACCACTAATCCAGAATCATGTTTCTCTTGGACTGTCTGGCAGTGACTCATATCCTATCTGCCTGCTTGTCCAGAACCTGTAGTTTGCCCAATCTGTGAATGTGTTAGCTACATAGCTTTCTACTTCCTCAGTGACTGTAGCCACTGCTCAAGCTCTGAAACCCAGAATTCAAACTTCTACACCTGTTAACACTTTCTGCAAATGAATTCATTTAGAAGGGACAGGTGGTGTTGCAAGTATGATCTGATGTGGATGTGGAGGAGGTCTTGGGAACACTACCACCTGCAAGTTCCCCACCAAGCTACTCACCACACTGACTTGGAAATATTTCATTGTTCCTTCAGTATCATGGGGTCAAAATCCTGGAATTCTCTCCCTAATGGCACTGTGGGTCCACCTACAGTATGTGGATGCAAGAAAGTAGATCACCATCGCTTTCTTAAGGGGCAGCAAAGCCTGGTAGTATTATTGCTAGACTATTAATCCAGGCATTCAGTTCATGTTCTGGGGACCCATGTTTGAATCCAGCCAATGGTGGAATTTGAATTAAACAAAAAAAACAATCTGGAATTAAGTAGCTACTGATGACCATGAAACAATTGTTGGAAAAAAAAATCTGACTCACTAATGTCCTT
Organism: Chiloscyllium plagiosum; assembly: GCF_037043375.1. Lineage (NCBI taxonomy): Eukaryota > Metazoa > Chordata > Chondrichthyes > Orectolobiformes > Hemiscylliidae > Chiloscyllium > Chiloscyllium plagiosum. Next base: position 86,648,907 of record NW_028270143.1, read on the forward strand.
CAGGGAAAGAAATCTGCCATCCTCACTGGTCTGGCTTACGTGTGACTCCAGATCCACAGCAATGTGGTTGACTCTCAGTTGCCCTTTGAAATGGCCTAGCAAGCTTCCCACTAGTACCAATTGTGACAAAGACTCAACAAAGAAACAAAATGAATGGACCACCTAGCCTTGACCTCGGTACTAGAAAGACAACAGCAGAAACCCTGTCAACCATGCAAAGTCCTCCTTCCTAATATCTGGGGGTTAGTCCCAAACTGGGCGAGCTGTCTCTCAGCTGAGCTAAGCAACTGCCTGACATAGTCATACTTATGGAATTACACCTTAAAAACAATGTCCCAAACACTGCTATCACCATCCCTGGATATGTCCTGTCTCACCAGTATGACAGACCCAGCAGAGGTGGCAGCACAGTGGTATACAGTTGAAATGGAGTTGCCTGGGAGTCTTCAACATTTGACTTCAGACCCCATGAAGTCTCATGGCTTCAGGTTAAACAAAGGTAAGAAAGCCTCCGGCTGATTACCATGTACCGTCCTTCCTCAGCTGATGAATCAGTACTCTCCAATGTTGAACCATACTTGAGGAAGCTCTGAGGGTGACAAGCGTGCAACATGTGCAAAGGTTGGGAATTTCAAGGTACTCCATCAAAAGTGGTTTGGCACTAGCCAAGTGGAAGTGATCGGGTCTTAAAGGGCATAACTGCTAGACTGGCCCTGCAGCAATTGGTGAGGGAACCAACAAGAGGGAGAAACATACTCAACCTCATCCTTGCCAATCTGGCAGCTACAGATGCGTCTGTCCACAACAGTAACAGTAAGATTGACCACCGCACAGTCCTTGTGGAGACAAAGTCCCACCCTTCACATTGAGAATGTTGTGTGGCACTATTACTGTAAAAAATAGAACAGACTTTGAACAGATCTAGCAACTCGAGACTTGGCACTGTACGCTGTCAAGGGCAACAGAATTGTACTCCCACACAATCTCTAACCTCATGGCCTGACATATCCCCTACTCAATTACGGATCAACCCTGGGTCAATGGACAGGATAGGAGGGCATGTCAGGAGCAGTACCAGGCATATTTAAAATTGAGGTGTCAACCTCATGAAGCCCCCAGACAGAACTACTTGCATGCCAAATAGCGTAAACAGCAAATGACGGAGTGAAGAATTCCTACAATCAATGGATTAGATCTAGGCTCTCTCGTCCTCCTACATCCAGTGGTGATTCACAATTAAACAACTCCCTGGAGAAGGAAGCTCCCCAAAAACAGTTGTGCTGTTTAAATAATAACGTCACCTTCACAAAAATTTCAGGAACTTTACATGCAGTACGAGGACTTGAATGGCATTTCCATGCATGTGGAAACAGTATTCTACTCTCAGGGAATGTAAAAGATTTCTAGTATATTGTAGATTGATATGACATGTAATTTTTAAAATTTAAAGCTTTTCCGCTCTTTCCTGTACCCCCCACCCACCCTTTTCCTGTGGCAATAATTAGCTTCTCCTTGCTACAACTGTCTTTCCATTTGAACGTGGTTGCAACTGGAACATCTGAACGCAAGAGATAATCTGAGTGAACCTGTATTGCCAATACTTCCAGCAGCCAATTTTCTTACCATGAAAAACTTTGTTGAAATCAATTTAAATTTTATACTGTTAGCCTATTATCCATAATCTTCAAGTACAATAAATATAATTGTATATACACTTACAGGTCTGCAAATGGAAAAGAATGATGGGAAAAGAACATTTGTCCCACCAAAACCTTTCTATTCAGAATTGTAAAGCCTTTGAAATAGGGCCATCATCCCTAGGACTTGCATTTGTGCAATTTTCTGGTACTGTGGGGAAAAAATCTAAAGTCAATTTAGGAAGACAATATTGAAATTCCTCACCATTCCTGAATGCAAGCAAATCCCATAGTAACTCATGAGTTTTGCTAATCCCAGCTATTCTCATTTTATTGTGTTCTCTCAGGAGCTTGTTCAGGTCCCTTTTTGAGTATCTTGCCAGGATTCCATACTTTGTACATGCTGATCTAATCTGTCACTGGGCTGACAGCATTCTGAAAAGAAATGCTCCTTGTCATTTGCTCAGATACACAGTGGCTCAGTAGACAGCACTGCCACCTCACACCGTCAGGGACCCAGGTTTGGATCCCAACCTCGGATGACTGTCTGTGTGGAGTTTCATGTTCTTCCCTTGGCTACATTGATCTGCTCTAGTTTCCTCTCACAGCCCAAAAATGTGAGGCTAGGTGGATTAACCATGGGAAATGTGAGGTTATAGGGACAGGGTAAGGGGGTGGGTCAGGTTGGGATGCTCTTCAGAGGGTCAATGTAGACTTGATGGGCTGAATGGCCTGCTTCCACACTGTAGGGATTCGATGAACCCCATTTTCAATATGGAAGAGCCTAACAGATCACTGCAAAAGATAAGACTGAAGCATTTGCAGCAATCAGCCAGAAGTGCTGAGTGGATGATCCATTTCGGCTGTTTCTAGTGGTTTCCACCATCACAGATACCAGTGATCAGCCAATTTGACCCACTCCATGTGATATCAAGAAACGACTGGAGGCACTGAACAGTGCAAAAGCTGTGGGCCCTGACACTCTTCTGGCAATAGTATTGAAGATTTGTACTCCAGAACTTTTCACTCCCCTAGCAAAGCTCTACCAGTACAATTAAAACACCGGCATCCACCCAACAATGTGGAAAATTGCCCAGGTGTGTCTTGTTCACAAAAGGTAGGACAAATTAAACTCAGCCAATTACTGCCCCATCAGCTTATTCTCAGTCACCAGTAAAGTGATGGAAGGGGCATTAACAGTGCTATCAACCAATAACTTCTCAGCAATAACCTGCTCAGTGATACCCAGTTGGGCTCCATTAGGGCCACTCACCTGCTGACATCATTTCAGCCTTGGTTCAAATGTGGACAAAGGAGGTGGATTCTGGAGGTGAAGTGAGTGACCACTCTTGACATCAGGGCCTCATTCGACTGAGTGTGGCATCAATAAGCCCTAGCAAATCTGGAATCAATAGGTGTTGGGTTTAAACTCCCTCCACTGGTTAGGGTCATATCTGGCACAGAGGAAGATTGTTGTAGTTGTTTAAAGTCAGTCATGTTAGTTCTAGGATATGTCTTCATAATTTCCTTAGGGTGGTGTCCAAGGCCCAACCATCTTGCTGTCTCATAGAATCAGGCACCTGGGTTTGATTCCAGCCTCAGACAACAGTCTGAGCAAAGTTTGTATGTTCTCTCCAAGTCTGCGTGGGTTTCCTCCAGGTGCTCTGGTTTCCTCCCACAACAGATTTGGTGGATTGGCCATGCTAAATTGCCCATAGTGTCCAGAGGTGTGCAGACTAGGTGGATTAGCCATGGGAAATGTAGGGTTACAGGGATAGGGTGAGGGGACTGGATCTGGGTGCGATGCTGTTTGGAGGGTCAGTGTGGACTCAATGGGCTGAATGGCCTGCTTCTACACTGTTGGGATTCTATGATTCTACGATCTTCAGCTGCTTCATCAATGACTTTCACTCCATCATAAAGTCAGAAGTGGGGATGTTTGCCGATGATTGCATAATATTCAGCACCATTCACAACTCCTCAGATACTAAAGCAGTCCTTGTTCAAATGCAACAAGCTCTGGACAATACTCAGGCTTAGGCTGACAAGTGGCAAATAATATTTGCACCATACAAAAGCAGGAAATGACCATCTCCAATAATAGATAATCTAACCACCGTCCCTTGTCATTCAATGGACTTACCATCACTGAGTCCCCCACTTTCAACATCCTGGAGCTTATCAACTCAACTGGACTTATCTTATAAATACAATGGTTACAACAGCAGGTTAGAGACTAGGAATACTGTAGCGAGTAACTCACCTTAAAGCCTATCCACTGTCTACAAAGAACAAGTCAGGAGTGTGATGGAGTACTCCCCACTTGCCTGGATGGGTGCAGCTTCAATAAGCTTGACACCATCCAGGACAAAGCAGCCTGCTTGATTGGCATCATATCTATAAGCATCCATTCTGCCCACCACCATCTCTCAAAAGCAGCAGTGTGTGCTATCTGTAATATGCACTGTAGAAATTCACCAAAGATCCTTAGCATCTTTCAAACCCAAGGCCACTACCATCTAGAAGGACATACGCAGCAGGTACATGGAAACACCACTATCTGAAAGTTCCTCTTCAAGCCACTCACCATACTGACTTATCACACTACTACTTCAAAGTTGCTGGGTCATTACTTTGGAATTCCCTCCCTAAGGACATTGTGGGTCAACCCACAATGCATGGACTGCAACAGTTCAAGAAGGCAGTTGGCTACCATCTCTCAAGGGCAACCAGGAACAGGAAATAAATATTAGCCACTTCCCATGAGTGAATAAAGAACTAGGTTGGACAATAAATGCTCTCCCAGCTATTAATGTCCATGTCCCCTGAGTGAATGAAAATAGTTATTCCAGCTGTGGTCCAACTAATGTCTTGTATTGCATTAGCAAGATATTCTGTTTTGGATACTCCCCTCATTTTGATATAATGGCCAACATTCCATTTGCCTTCCCTAAAAGCCACTGAACTTGTACACTGTACTAGCGTTTTTTCATTCAAGCGAGGAACCCCAAAACATTCTGTAGTGCAACTTTCTGCTTTTAAATCATATTCAGCTCCTCTATCTGCCAAAGTGCTTAGCTGCATATTTTTTCACATTATTTTCAAATAGGCTTTCGTCTTGGCTGTAATTGCTATTAAATGATTTCTGAAATACTTTCAAATGCTCAATTTGTAACATTCATACAAGACATGTTTTTTTGATTGTGGTGTTCTGTAATGCTACGAGAAAAGAACTGAAAATGGATCTCTGATAAAATATCCTTCTTACAATCAATCCAAGTGTATTAGATTACATACAGTTAACTTTTACATTGCACATTTAATGAAGACAGTAAATGAGGTAAATGGTGTGAAATTCCAGATACTTATTTCATTTTCTTGTGGGGTTGCCCACCCTGACTGAAAGAAAAGCAGTTAAAAAGAATTAGCAATACATAGAAATTAATAAGCTGGTCCTGCTGAAGCTCCAGTTTGAAATACACATGATGAGTTAGACCAGTGTGTGCTATTTACTTGCTTTCCTTGCTTTCCTTTTGGGCACTGAGCTCTACTTCACTGGAGAACTGTGGAAGCGCAGGTGCGTAATTAGTGTCATGCTTCTGGGACAAGGTTCTTATTTTCTTCTATTTTGCATTCCCATGTTGACATATGCTACTTGTTATATGAACAATTTATATTTTATTAGCTGATTTTTGGCCTTGACATTATCTATTAACAAGGGCATCACATTGACTGGAAACTTTAAGTGATCTGTCAACATTAATCACCTAGTCTTTTTTTCCACATTTGCTAATGGATACCACATTGTGTACACATGTTTCATGTTTCCTGTAGCATTATGAATCATCATATTCTTATCCACATCAGTAACCATCTGTTATCTGTGGAGATCTCCATAAAAAAACATTCAGTTTTTAAAGCGTGGCTGACTACATCATTTTGTAGTTCACATATGGTGATAGTCGTAGTATTTCTAATTGGAGCACAATTTTTGATTTTTAGCCATGATTCTAAGTAACCTGATACAATTATGAGTTGCATATTGCTGTAATACAGCAAATTTATTAAAGCCACATATTTCATGAATAACAGAATAATAACATATTACCCATGCTCAAAATGTAAAGATTAATTTTCTTGCCCTTTGTCCCTGGAGACTGTTCATTTCCCTGATAGATAGGATCAGGAAAAGAGACCGTGGACTATATTTTCCAAATATGTTCTTTTCACATTGCCTTGGAATTTTGGGAGAATTCCTGAGGTGTCAGAATTGTGGTTCTTGCATTAGGTACTTACCATAGCTGTAGAACTAAGGTGATTGTTTCATGCAGTCAGTGCTTATCCATTATTGCAAATATAGATCGAATCTTTAAATGTGAACAGCCAATCTTACCATCACTCATTTCAAAACGTGAAGGGAATGGTAGGTATGATAGCATTCCACAATTTGTAGTTAGGTGATTTGTTGATTCTCCTCATTAAAAAAGTGTCTATGATAGCTTGAGGAAACAAATTTTCAGTGCCCCAGAGATGGAAAACACAAATAAATCTACCAATTAGATTGATGTATTCATCTCCTTCCAAGTCATTTTTAAAAATAATTTTAGTGTGAAATGGCTGTCTTGCTTATTTTGATTCTCTTTGGTTGTTTGGTTGTGATTGATATTCATACAAAGAAAAATCAAACATAGATTTGTCATAAGGGTGCTACAAAAATACAATGAGTGTTATATAGAACTCACTATCGCATGGCGTGGATGAAACAATTTGCATCGATGTATTTAAAGAAACACTGGGCAAGCATATGAGAGAGAAGGGATTAGAGAACTATGGTTATGAGAGAAAATGGCAAGTGTCTCAAGTAGAGTATGGACACTATCTTGCACTGGTTGGGCCAAATGGTCTTTTTCTAAGCTGATTAGCCTATGTAATCTTGCAAAATTTCTCCAATCTCTAATACATAGCATTTTACAAATCTCATACTTGTATTATTGGATATAATTCCCTACAAGTTGTCATTCTCACCTTCCAGCATTAGCTTTCTACTTGACCTCACAGCAGCATGCTTTGTCATATTTATGGTACCCTGGATACATTACAGGTGGTTCACCTATAGCACATGTTTCTACAACACAAATTGGCTCTAACATGATTGCAAAATTTAGACCGATATTTGTAGAACTTGAACTTTCCTTACCTGTGTTGACTATAACATGATTCCGGCCCCATTAGTTTAAATGGTGCCAGTATTGCATGATTTTCTTATAAAGCGAGTTCGCACAGGAACTGAACAATGGCGTTATAAAAGAACTATCTGTATTAAACTGAGTGAATGCAATTTGAGAAAGACATTTGAAACAGTTAAATACCTTTCATTGTCGATGGTTCCAATCCAGCATGAAAATAGTCACATCTTTGCAATTTGAGGTGCACTTCAGTCAGTGGACATCAATTCATATCCACCAGTGATATAGGATCCAGTGGACTTTGGGGCTCAACTCAATAATGGAGTTGGGGAGGTGAGGAAGAGATTGTTCAGATTCAGCTGAATGTCAAATTAGAATAAACTCTTAAATGTCAATACTTACTTTTTGTTTAACAAGGGATTCAAAATAATTTATCTTTTATATTTATTATTTTGATCACCTATTTCTTATTTTTACCACATAGTTTATCTGACACATTTACAGCAACCTAATAAAATATAGTGAGTTCAATCTTTGATACAATGTGTAAACATCTCGATTCCTCTATCTTTTGTTCATTCCAATAAACCATGAATAAGTTTTGATCAGCAAAAAATAATTGCTGTCACATTAATTGACTGACTCAGAGAGCTCAGATATCCCATATTCAATTCCAGTTGGTGCAAAACTAGCTGATCTTAGCCTTCCTGATAATGAGTGTTATTATAGCCCAATACCTCAGCGCTAGAGAGGTGTGAAAAGTGGTGTATCTGAGGGCAAGTCAACCAAGTTTCTAGACCCCAAACAGAAGTCCATGATACCTGATAAGGAAATTAAGAGGAAATGTTAACATTTATAATACTTAAAATTAAAGACTGACTCTTAAAAATCTTCCCAGTATTAATTGGATGCACTCTGTTTCAATTTATATCATTTAATTACTTAACTTCTTTCTTTGCTATAGACTTGCATGTCTCGTGTAAAGTCTAATTGAAGACAAGGGTATATAAACACAGAATGTACATTGCATTAGGGATATTAAGTTGATGAAAAATTCCATAGAACTTTGGGTTAGACTGTTAGTTCCACTGACAATCTGTTTAAAACTATAATTTCTTTTACACTTATTTAAAATTTGCTCAGTTTCTGAGTGTCATGTGGTCAAAATTTAACCAATCGCATTAGAACTCATAGCTATCCAGGATTATGGATGATTTGGAGATGCCAGTATTGGACTGGGGTGTACAAAGTTAAAAATCACACAACACCAGGTTATAGTCCGACAGGTTTAATTGGAAGCACACTAGCTTTCAGAGTGTCGCTCCTTCATCAGGTGGTAGTGGCCATCGGGATTATGGAGTGTGGCAGAACTGACAGTAAGATTATTATGTTTGTATCTGTCCAACACATTTGGGGAAATCAAGCAGTTTTGTGCAGTCAGGGCAGGAATATACTGGACCAATTGACTAAACCAACATAGAGATAACAATTGGGGCAGCATGGTGGTTCAGTGGTTAGCACTGCTGCCTCGCAGCAACAGGGACCCGAGTGCGATTCCAGCCTCAGGCGACTGTCTGGAGTTTGCACATTCTCCCTGCATCTGTGTGGGTTTCCTCCGGGTGCACTGGTTTCCTCCTACAGTCCAAAGATGTGCAAGTCAGGTGAACTAGCCATGCTAAATTGCCCATAGTGTTAGGTGTATTAATCAGAGGGAACTGGGTCTGAGCAGGTTGCTTTTCAGAGGCTTGGTGTGGACTTGTTGGGCTAAATGGCCTGTTTCCACACTGTCAGGAATCTAATATAATCTAAAATTTGGCCATTGTACAATTGTTGTTTGCCATAATGAAGAGTGATATATATCTTAATTGGTCAATTATGGTGTTTATACCACATACAATTAAGGAAACACAAACAACCTGTAGGATTGCATGGACTGGGGGGACAGTGAAAATTACTACATATAGCCAGATGTTGAAGCACACATATAAAAACATTCAAAATACCAGTCACTACAAAAGGAAGCTACAGGACTGATAAACTAAATCATGCAGTTTTAGAATAAATAGTTTTTCACTGTCCTCAATTTAGAATCTTAATAGATGCTCTATCATATATTTAGTTGTGCAATATAATTTAGAGAAATATTAATCAGTTCTGAGGAAAGTCACTTTATATGATCAAAATTCTTTAAATTGATTTTCTATTGGAAGATTATTTTAATAAACTCTATGATGTGCTGCAAAAACACTGTGTGAGCATACAGAGAAGATGCTAGTAACATAAATATTGCACATATAGCGACTTAATCGAGAGTGACCATAATACTGTAAGTTTTAAGATACTCATTGATAGGGATAACAGCAGTCCTCAGGTGAAAGGTGTTAAACTGGGGAAGGTGAACTTCAACAATATTAGGCAAGAACAGGAGAATTTTGATTGGAGGCGGCTATTTGAGGGTAAATCCACATCGGACATGTGGCAGTTTTTAAATGGCAGTTGATAAGAGTTCCTGCGAGAATGCAATATATGTTATGGCAAGTTAGGTGATCCTTGGTTGACTAGGGATGTTATGCTGGAAATGTGTTGCTGGAAAAGCGCAGCAGGTCAGGCAGCATCCAGGGAACAGGAGAATCGACGTTTCGGGCATAAGCCCTTCTTCAGGAATGTTGCCAGATGTTGAAGCACACATATAAAAACATTCAAAATACCAGTCACCACAAAAGGAAGCTACAGGACTGATAAACTAAATCATGCAGTTTTAGAATAAATAGTTTTTCACTGTCCTCAATTTAGAATCTTAATAGATGCTCTATCATATATTTAGGGATGTTATGGCCTTGGTCAAAAGTCAAAGTAACCTTACATAAGGTCTAGGAGGATAGGAACTGACAAAGCCTTTGAAGTATATAAGGAAAGTGGGAAAGAACTTAAACAAGGAATTAAAAGGGCTTAAAAGGGGTCATGAAATGTCATTAGCAAACAGGATTAAGAAGAATCCCAAGCTTTTCTGTATATATATATATATATATATATAAGACAGGGGAAGTGTTAGCCCACTCAAGGCCAAAGGAGGGAATCAGAAGAAGTAGGTGAAGTCCTAAACTATTACTTTGTGTCATTAGAGAGAAAGAGAAAGAAAGTGGTGGAGGATGATCTCAGGGAAGGGAGTGTTGAATTTCTAAACCAAGTTGCTATTAAAAAGAAAGAAGTGTTATGCGTCTTAAAAAGTATTAAGGTAGATAAGTCCCTGGGTCCTGATGGGATCTATCCCAGAATATTGAGGAAGGCAAGAGAACAAATTGCTGGAGCACTGACAGACATAGTTTAGATTAGATTAGATTACAGTGTGGAAACAGGCCCTTCGGCCCAACAAGTCCACACCGACCCACCGAAGCGCAACCCACCCATACCCCTACATTGACCCCTTACCTAACACTACGGGCAATTTAGTATGGCCAATTCACCTGGCCCTGCACATCTTTGGACTGTGGGAGGAAACCGGAGCACCCGGAGGAAACCCACGCAGACACGGGGAGAACGTGCAAACTCCACACAGTCAGTCGCCTGAGGCGGGAATTGAACCCGGGTCTCAGGCGCTGTGAGGCAGCAGTGCTAACCACTGTGCCACCGTGCCGCCCCTTTGTAGCCTCTTTGGCTGCAGGTAAAGTCCCAGAGGATTGGAGAACAGCCAATGTTGTCCCATTGTTTAAGAAGGGTAGCAGGGATAATCCAGGAAATTACAGATCTAAGTTTCATGTTGGTGGTTGGGAAATTATTGGAAAAGACTCAGGGACAGGTCTACATGCATTTAGAAGCAAATGGACTTATTAGCAATAGACAGCATGGTTTTATACAGGGGAGAACGTGCCTCACTAACTTGATCGAGTTTTTTGAGAAGGTGTCAAAGATGATTGATGGGGGAAAAGTGGTTGATGTTACCTACATGGGCTTCAGTAAAGCCTTTGCCAAGATCCCTCATGGCAGACCGGTGTAAAGGTGAAGTCACGTGGTGTCAGAGGTGAGATGGCAAGATAGATACAGAATTGGCTTAGTTGTGGGAGACAGAGGGTAGCAGTGGAAGGATGCTTTTTGGAATGAAATGATATTACTAGTGGTGCTCCACAGAGATCACTGCTGGGGCATCTGCTGTCTGTGGTGTACATAAATGATTTGGAGGAAAACATGGCTGCTCTAATTGGTAAGTTTGCAGACGAGACAAAGATTGGTGGAGTTCGGATAGTGAGGAGGACCGTCAGATGATACAGCAGGATATCGATCAGTTGAAGGCATGGGCAGAAAAATGGCAGATGGAGTGTGAGGTGATGCATTTTGAAAGGTCAAGTACAGTTGGAAATTATAGAATGAATTGCAGAATGTTTAGGAGTATTGATGTGAAGACGGATCTGTGTGTGCAGGTCCACAGATCACTGAAGGTGATAGATAAGTTTGTAAATAAGGCCTCTGGCATGCTTGCCTTCATTGAAAGGTGTATTGAGTATAAGAATAAGCAAGTCATACTGCAGCTGTATCGAATTTCAGTTAGGCCACACTTGGAATATTGTGTATAGTTCTGGTTGCCACACTATCAGAAAAATGTGCATGCTTTGGAGACAGTACAGAAAAGGTTTACCAGGATGATGTGGGAGGATGTAGCATAGGAATGATCAGGAGACTGAAAAGGCATGTAAGAAAGGCACCAGTACAATAATCACAGGGAACTTCGATATACAGGTGGACTGGGAAAATCAGGTTTGGGCAGATCTCAAGAAAAGGAAATCATGGAATGTTTGCGAGATGGTCTTTTGTAGCAGCTTGTGATACCATTCACTAAGGAGCAGGCATTTCTGGATTTGTTGATGTGCAATGAGCAGACTTGATTAAGGAGCTTACATTGAAGGAACTCCAAAGGGGCGGTGATTATAATATGATAGAATTCACCCTGCAGTTGGGAGGGAGAAGATGGAATCAGATGAAATAGCATTTCAATAGACAATAGACAATAGGTGCAGGAGTAAGCCATTCAGCCTACTACTGCACCTACTCCATTCAACCCTTCGAGCCTGCACCGCCATTCAATATAATCAATATTTCAATTGAGTAACGATAACTACAAAGACGTGAGGCCAGAGCTGTCCTGGATTGATTGGAAGGGGATGCTAGGAGGGAAGACAGCGGAGCAGCAATGGCAAGTTTCTGGGAGTAATTTAGGAAGCACAGCTGAAATTCATCCCAAGCAAAAAGAAGCATATTAAAGGGAAGACAAGGCAACCATGAGGAAGGAAGCCAGGGACAGCAAAAAAGCAAAAGATAAAGCATTCAATGTGGTGAAGATTATTGGGAAGTCAGAGGATTGGAAAGCCTTTAAAACCCAGCAGAGGATAACTAAAAAAAACATTAAGGGAAGAGAAGATAGAATATGAAAGTCAACTGGCTAGTAATATAAAAGAAGATTACAAGAGTTTTTTTAGATATTTAAAAGGTAAGAGAGAGCCAAAAGTGGGCATTGAATTGCAGAAAATGAGGCTGGAGAAGTAGTAATAGGAACAAAGAACTGGCAGATGAACTGAATAGGTACTTTGCATTTGCTTTCACATTGGAAGACACCAGCAGCATACCAGAACTTCAAGAGAGGCTGGGGTTAGAGGTGAGTGCAGTGGCCACCACTAAGTAGAAAGTGTTAGGGAAGCTGAAAGGGCTGAAGGTGGATAAATCACCTGAACCAAATGGACTACACTCCAGAGTTCTCAAGGAGATAGGTGAGCAGATTGTGGAGGCATTGTGATGATCTTTCAGGAATCACAGGAGTCATGGGGTTTCCCAGAGTACTGGAAAATGGTCAATGTAACACCTCTGTTTAAGAAAGGAGGGAGGTGCAAGACAGGAAACTATAGTCCAGTTAGCTTGACCTCAGTTGTTGGTAAGATTTTAGAATCCATTATTAAGGATGAGATTGCAAAGTACTTGAAGGTGCATGGTAAAATAAAGCTGAATCAGCACAGCTTTGTCAAATCTGTTAACATTCTTTGAGGAGGTGACAAACAGGAAGAGCCAATGGACATGATCTATTTGGACTTTGAGAAGGTGCCGCATAGGAAACTGCTAAATAAGATAAGAGCCCATGCTGAAAGAAGCAAAGTACTAGCATGGATCGAGGATTGGCTGACTGACAAAAAGCAGAGTAGCAATAAAGGAGTCTTTTTCAGGATGGCAGCTAGTGATTGGTGGAATTCCACTATTTTAGGACCACAATTATTCATGTTATACCATAACAACCTGAATGAAGAAACTGAGGCTTTACTGCTAAGTTTTCAGATGATATGAAGAAGGTGGAGGAGTAGGTTATGTTGAGGAAGTGGGTGGCTACAGAAGGACTTGGGCAGACTAGAGATGTGGGCAAAGAGTGTGTGAGTATGTAGGAAATTGAGGTTATGCACTTTGGTAAGAAGGATAGGGATGTAAATATATTCTAAATGGGGAAAGGCTTTGCAATTCTAAAGCACAAAGGTACTTCGGAGTCCTAATTCAAAACTCTTTTAAGGTTACCATGTAGGTTCATTAGCAGTTAGGAAGGCAAATGCAATGTTAGCATTTATTTCAAGATGGTTAAAATACAAGAGCAGAGATGTACTGCTGAGGCTGAAAAAGGGCCTGGTCAGACTGCATTTGGAATATTATGATCAGTTTTGGGCCTCAAATCTAAGAGGGATGTGTTGGCATTGGGGGAGTCTATAGCAGGTTTACAAGAATGATGCTGGCAATGAAGAGTGTATCATATGAGAATCGGTTTAAACTCTGGATCGGTACTCGATGGAGTTGAGAAGGATGAGGGGGCATTTGATTGAAACATACAGAATACTGAGATACCTGGCTCGAGTAGATGTGCAGAAGATGTTTCCAGTAGTAGGACAGACAAGATTCCAAGGGCACAGCCTCAAAGTGAAGGGATGGCCCTTTAGAACTGACTTGAGGAGAATCTTTTCAACAAGATCATGGTTAATCTGTGGAAATCATTGTTGTAGTGGGCTGTGAGACCAAGTCGTTGAATGTATTTAGGATTGGGAGAAAGTGAGGACTGCAGATGCTGGAGATCAGAGCTGAAAAATGTGTTGCTGGAAAAGCGCAGCAGGTCAGGCAGCATCCAAGGAGCAGGAGAATCGATGTTTTGGGCATAAGCCCTTCTTCAGGAATGAGGAAGGTGTGCCAAGCAGGCTAATATAAAAGGTATGGAGGAGGGACTTGGGGGAGGGACGTTGGGAATGCGATAGGTGGAAGGAGGTTAAGGTGAGGGTGATAGGCCGGAGAGGGGATGGGGGCGGAGAGGTCGGAAAGAAGATTGCAGGTCAAGAAGGCAGTGCTGAGTCCGAGGGTTGGGACTGAGATAAGGTGGGGGGAGGGGAAATGAGGAAGCTGGAGAAATCTGCATTCATCCCTTGTGGTTGGAGGGTTCCTAGGCGGAAGATGAGGCGCTCTTCCTCCAGGCATCGTGTTGCCATAGTCTAGCGATGGAAGAGGCCAAGGACCTGCATGTCGCATTTCCAACGCCCCTCCCCCAAGTCCCTCCTCCCTACCTTTTATCTTAGCCTGCTTGGCACACCTTCCTCATTCCTGAAGAAGGGCTAATGCCTGAAACGTCGATTCTCCTGCTCCTTGGATGCTGCCTGACTGTTTTAAAAAATTCTCAAGGTCAGGTTCGTAGGAGAGTAGTCTGACACAGAACAAACGACCAAGAGGCGAGTCTGCTAGAATATGAGCATTTTATTCCCCGCAGCGTCGCCACAACCAGGTCTCATACTTACAACGGGTCTGGCTTATACTCACTCTACATGTTACCGGAAGTGGGAGCCGTCAGTTCTCGTAGAGCGGTTGCCAACAACCCACGCTCGGCGGTTAAACGTAACCCCGGAGCAGACTCCCGGGTCTGGCTTATACTCACTCTACACGTTACCGGAACTGGGAGCCGTCAGTTCTCGTAGAGCGGTTGCCAACAACCCACGCTCGGCGGTTAAACGTAACCCCGGAGCAGACTCACCGAACTGGAGACTTTTCCAGCTGATATACTCTTTTCCAGATATAAACATTCATGTGAACAGCAGAGCAAGGCTAAAAAACACATTCCATTCTGGTTACATACAGATAAGAAGATTCACACGGGGAGGTGTGTAATAAGATTCACACGGGACTAAGCAACACCTCCATTCCGGTTAGATTCACACATGTATTGGGACATAATTTTTAACCGTTTCACCACATTCCACTGCTTGGCCCAATACATGTGTTACATTATGATTCACACATGTATTGGGACATAATTTTACACCACATTCCACTGCTTGGCCCAATACATGTGTTACATTATGCTTAATTCAGTTCAATTCGTTTCAGTTCATTTCAGTTCAGTCAATTCAGTGTAGTTCAATTCAGCTCAGTTCAGGTCTGTTCAGTTCAATTCAATTGTGTTCAATTCAGTTCCGTCCATTTCAATTCAATTTAGCTCAGTTCCATTTTGTTCCGTTCAATTTGATTCACTTCAGTTCCACTCAGTTCAGTTCAGTTCAATCCCATTCAATTCTGTTAACTCCGCTTCAGCTTTTTGGACATGCCCACATCCTCCGCTGTACCCCAGGCAAGGGGTTCTTCGGCAGGACTGGGATCCTCTCAAGGGTGGACAGCAGCGACCCTGGGGTTCCTCCGGTCGCCCCCCACCATTTCTCAAACAAACTGCCACGTCATGCCACGGTCCATGCCATCCCGGGACGGCCGGGACCTCCACAGTTTGTTCTTCTGGTTTCTTAGTCTTTTTCCAAAACATTGTTCTGTATCAAAATCTCTCCTCAATTGCGATTGACCCTGCTCGCAGCGCCAAAATGTTTTAAAAAATTCTCAAGGTCAGGTTCGTAGGAGAGTAGTCTGACACAGAACAAACGACCAAGAGGCGAGTCTGCTAGAATATGAGCATTTTATTCCCCGCAGCGTCGCCACAACCAGGTCTCATACTTACAACGGGTCTGGCTTATACTCACTCTACATGTTACCGGAAGTGGGAGCCGTCAGTTCTCGTAGAGCGGTTGCCAACAACCCACGCTCGGCGGTTAAACGTAACCCCGGAGCAGACTCCCGGGTCTGGCTTATACTCACTCTACATGTTACCGGAACTGGGAGCCGTCAGTTCTCGTAGAGCGGTTGCCAACAACCCACGCTCGGCGGTTAAACGTAACCCCGGAGCAGACTCACCGAACTGGAGACTTTTCCAGCTGATATACTCTTTTCCAGATATAAACATTCATGTGAACAGCAGAGCAAGGCTAAAAAACACATTCCATTCTGGTTACATACAGATAAGAAGATTCACACGGGGAGGTGTGTAATAAGATTCACACGGGACTAAGCAACACCTCCATTCCGGTTAGATTCACACATGTATTGGGACATAATTTTTAACCGTTTCACCACATTCCACTGCTTGGCCCAATACATGTGTTACATTATGATTCACACATGTATTGGGACATAATTTTACACCACACTGACCTGCTGCGCTTTTCCAGCAACACATTTTTCAGCTCTGTATTTAGGATTGGTAAGGGGTCAAGGTTACAGGGAGAAGGCAAAAGAATGGGGTTAGGAATGGAGAGGTAATCACCTAGTGGTATTATCACTGGATTGTTAATCTAGAAACCTAGGTAATGTTCTGGGCAACCGGGTTCGAATCTGGAATTAAGAGTGCAATGATGACCATGAATCCATTGTCGATTGTTGGAAAAACCAATCTGAGTCGTTAATGTCCTTTAGGGAATGAAACTGCCATCTTTACCTGATCTGGCCTACGTGTAACTCCAGGCTTACAGCAATATGGTGTCTCTTAACTGCCCTCTGTGATAGGCAATAAGTGCTGGCCTAACCAGCATTGAGCTCATCCTGTGAATGAATAAAAAAACAAACTTATCCACCACGATTGAGTTGCAGAGCTGACTATAACAGTCTAATTCTGCTCCTATATCTTGTGGTCTTAGTGAGCTTAATTCTGCTGTAAACATAGTGAAGCTGAAAATACTCATCATTATTTGAGGTTAAATCTGACATCAACTTGACTGGAGATCATCAATTAAAAACAAGAATCTGAGGGTTATTATCTGGCTTGTGCAACTCTAACGGCTGCATGGGTGTACTTTATTGCTGACCAATTAAATGTTCCAAAGAAATAGAAAATGGCATATCAAACAAACATTTGGTGCCGTGCATTCATCATTCAGAGCAAAAGCCAGATTGACTCCACATACCCAGCCTATTTCAAAACATTTCAAATCCAAATTGTTGTAATGTATAATCACTCTCTAGGAGCAGCATATTATTCAGGGCAATAATCTGCTGACATTGGGAATATTTATAATTAATCTGTCATTTAACAACTTTAAATGATTAATAACACCAAACTCACGAGAATAAACTCATGTTTCCAAAAGAATGTTTTGTCCATTCAATCTTAATTATCATCTGGTTGTCAAAGAGGATGCTTATGTTTCAATTTCCAAAAATCAAATGTACAGAAACAAGCCAAATATGAGTATGAATTGATGACAATGCAATTATAAATTTGCATTACAGACACAAAAAGCTGTCTTCCTCCTCCCCTAAATACGAGGGATCAAATATAAGAACCAGGATGATGCCTTTGTCGCTTCTTAAATACAATGGAAAATCTGTAAGAGGCACAGTTTTAAAATATAGCTTTCACATTGTATTTTCAGAATCCCAATGGTTCTTTCGAATCCTCTTTCAACTGTTACCCTGCCAGCTGACGACAATTAGAAAATGACAATTGTAAACAAATTAAAGTGGATAATGTGTAATAGTTTTAAATGTATGTAGTATTGCTGAATGGCATTGTTTTAATAAATCTTTTACCAACCAATTTAATATATATTAAAAATGGCAATCTCAGGCATAGCTCCATTAAAATAAAAGGCATTGGTGTCTACTTTTTGTGATTACCAGTTCAATCATACTTACTTGAAGAGCATGCATCAGTTCCAGAAAGATTTTGAGAACACTTGGAATGACACAGGGGCAAGATGTTTTTTAACATCAGATTACTTAAAACATAGAAGAGTACAGCACAGAATAGGCCCTTCGGCCCGCAATGTCGTGCTGATTTTTTTATCCTACTCTAAGATCAAACTAACCTACACACTCTTCATTTTACTATCACCCATGTGCCAATAGTCACTTAAATGTCCCTAATGTATCTGACTCCACTACCACTGCTGGCAGTGCACAGCACACACCCACCACTCTCTGTAAAGAACCAACCTCTGACATCTCCCCTGAACCTTCCTTCAAGCACATTAAAATTATACCCCTTTGTGATAAACATTTCCACCCTGGGAAAAAGTCTCTAGCTATTCACTCTATCTATGCATCTCATCTTGTACACTTCTATCAAGTCATCTCTCATCCTTCTTCACTCCAATGAGAAAAGCCCTAGCTTTCACATCCTTCCTATAATGAGGCAACCAGAACTGAACACAATATTCCAAGCGTGGTCTAACAAGGGCTTCACAGAGCTGCAGCATAACCTCACGGCTCTTAAATTCAATCTCCCTGCTAATTGAAACCAACATGTCATATGCCTTCTTAACAACGCTATCAACCTGGGTGGCAACTTTGGGGGATCTATGAACATGAACCACAAGATCCCTCTGTTCCTCCACACTGCCAAGTATCCTGCTTTCACTCTGTATTCTGCATTCAATTTTGAAATGAATCAATTCACACTTTTCCAGGTTGATCTCCATCTGTCACTTATCAGCCCAGCTCCGCATCCTGCCAATGTCCAGTTGCAACCTATAACAGCCCGCCACACTATCTACCACTCCATCAACCTTCATGTTATTGGCAAACTTCTTGAACAAGGGAATAACATTTGCCACCCTCCAATCATCTCTCACTACTCCAGTGGACAGTAAGGATGCAAAGATCATCACCAAAGGTGCAGCAATTTCTTCCCTCACTTCCCACAGTAACCCTGGATATGTCCCATCTGGCCCAGGGAATTTATCTATCCTTATACTGTTCAAAAGTTTCAGTACATCCTCCTTCTTAACATCAGCCTGTTTGAGCATATCAGCCTGTTTCATGCTGTCCTCACAAAGTTCCCTCTCACTAGTGAAGACTGAAGCAATGTATCCATTAAGGACCTCCCCTACCTCCTCCAACTCCAGGTATAAATTCCCTCCACTGTCCTTCATTGGACCTACCATCACACTGGCCACCCTCTTGTTCCTCATGTAAGTGTAGAATGCCTTCGGTTTGCCTTAATCCTATCCACCAAGGCTTTTTCATACCCCCTTCCAGCTCTCCTAAGTCCATTCTTCAGTTCCTTCATGGCTACCTTGTAACCTTCTCAAGCCCTGTCTGATCCTTCCTTCCTCAACCTTAGGTAAGCGTCCTTCTTCCTCTTGACTAGATGGTCCACATTTCGTGTCATCCAAAGGTCCTTCACCATACCATCCCTTCTTTTCCTATCCAGTACTTGCAAGTGCTCCCTAAACAACCTCCACATTTCTGTCATGCATTTCCCGAGAATATCTGTTCCCAATTTATGCTTCACAGGTTCTGCCTAATAGCACTGTAATTCCCTCTCCCCCAATTAAATACTTTTCCATATCATCTGCTCCTCACCCTCTCCATGACTACAGTAAAGATTAGGGAGTAGTGATCACTATCATTGAAATGCTCACCCACTGAGAGATCTGACACCTGACATGGTTTGTTGCCAAGCACCAAATCCAATATGGCCTTCCCTCTAATTGGCCTATCTACATTAGAACTAGTTAGAACCTACTAGGAACTAGGAAACAACCATTCAGCCCCTCAAGACTATTCTGACACTCTATTCAATCTACCAGGCTTATTTCCATTGCTTGCAACAATAAAAATTGATTGATCCAAGTCCTGCACCATTAACTTAAAATTAAATATTAAAAACTACACATCATTGGGTAGAAGAGACTTCTGAATAGAAGATAATCCTAGAATCATTTAATGAGTTACTAAGGCACTTTGAGCAATTAAGAGAAGTGGGGAAAAAAAATCAAGTATATGAGACACAGGTAGGAGGGGAAGAAACAACAATAGTTTATTGTGAAAGTGCTTCAAACTCTGCAGGTCCTCATCAAAGCCATCTAGACATTTTTGTAATCATGCTTTTTGATGTGGAGTCTTGGATCATTACCTACGAATTTTATACAAGGGACTCCTGTTACAGCTACCAAAGCCTGGAGAATGGGCTGATATCTAATGATTCAGAGTATTGAAGTATACTCTTGAGCTTCCCTGATTTTAATTATTCGAGCACAGATAGCTGTGCCTTCGGAAACCAAGGCCTTAAGCTGTGTGATCTCTTCTCTAAAGCTCTTCAGCACTCCACTTGTCTTTCCTCTTTTAAATGTACATCTGTTAATGTTTTCAGTCGAGAGTGTGGTGCTGGAAAAGCACAGCAGGTCAGGCAGCATCCGAGGAGCAGGAAAGTCGACGTTTCGGGCAAAAGCCCTTCATCAGGAATGATTTGAGTCCAGTATGATGGAATATACCTTTGTGTTGTTCTTGACATTTTTCTTAGATTTGCTGGTAACAAAGACCAAATTGGAGTTTCCTCTGGAAGGTCTAAAGATACATTGTGTTTCTGAGAAGATTTTCTTATCCACAAGACAATTGTACAAATGTATGAAGTCACCAATCCTCTAACAGAGTTTAATCTATGTACCACTAACTTCTGCTTTCTACCTCATTAATTTGTTTAGTACAGTATATTACATCTCCTTCAGTAATAAAAGGTTTATTGAGCTTTCAAATACACAAATACTATTCCTGCTTTCATATATGTTCTTACAAAATAACCTCTGTAGAGTTATACTCTACTGTTGGAGTTTGTATCACGTTTCATTGACATTTGCTCTTTCCAGCTGCAAACTTGAACTTCAAGTATTTTATTTCCTCAAGTATCCAGAAAGTTAATTATCCATTCTAGGAAACCACTGGACAGTCTAGAAGGGTTGGCAACTTTAACAGTGAGTAGGCATCTCACTATTTTTACTCACTGTGTATTTCACACTTATTGACATTAAATTTCATGTACCATCAATCATGCTGTTCATTTACTAGAGTCGAAGTATGAGTCACGTGAGTAACGTAGCCAGAGGAAAGCAGAATAAGATTAGAACATGTAACCAACTCAGTGACATAATGCTAGGTTAATATGATGGAGAATATGAAAGCAAAGTTCTACAGATCTGCAAAATGCAAGAATATTATAAGATGCCTCACCTGTTGAGTGTTTTGACTATTTCTATTTTAGGTTTCAAATTTTCAGTATATATAGTCTGTTGCTTTTGTGATATTAAAAGCGGAGTTGCTCATTTGCCCTCTGGACTCTTTCCTTTAATTATATATGAAGAATGACCTTCTTTCCTTTGTAAGTTCTAAACATTTGAGATTTCACACTGCTTAGCACATGTATTATCTCAAACTGTTCTCCATTGTTTTGAAATAATTGAGTTGGATGTATTTAAAACATAAATTGCAATACATCACCTCCTAATAAGATGACTGCAGCCCTTTTGTCAAACCAAACACAAATTATTTTTAAGGCACAGCTTTGAATAAGAAAATATATTTAAATGCTAGTGTTAAGTGCAGATGTATTTCCAGAAAACAGCTCTTCAGTTGTCGATATCAATGCTTTAGTTTGGAAAATGGTTTAAAGAACAATGCTGTAAATTGACGAAAGTAATCAACATTAATAAAACCAAAACATTTCAAATATTTTGTACGATAAGGTTAAAGGCATGATAACAACACTCAGCACACTTCTACACTCTTTTCAAAGTATTCACGTGACATGCAAAAAAATGTTGCTGTGATTGTGATCTTAGTAAAATGTATCTCAAATGAGTTTAATAAACCCAGAAACTCAGTAAAGTTTTGGAAACTCCACTAAGGTAGTCAACATTTAAGATTGAAGGAAAAGGGGTAGGAAAGCAGCTCTTCTGCTAGAATTCTCTCTTTAATTTTTAACCTTCATTCTCCTCCAACCATCTCCAGTCAATTGTTTGCACAATTTCCAATGATTATCCTACTTGAACAAAATACAAGTGTCAACTCTGTAGGATTGTCCTGGAATTCCTATGAAATAAAATAATTGTCCTAAACATCATAAGCAACTGAATTTTTTATTCTCTTCCTCGACCCATTTCCAGTGTTTCCATTATAAAATTACAATGACAAAAGTAGGTAATATCCTTTAATGCATAGTTAAATAGCATGTCTAAATTTTCTCCCTCTGTCACCTTTTGAAAGTGCTGCTCGGGTGCAATTCCACAGGCACTAATCACCCACTAACCTCACACAGATGTTTTTCCTTGTGAGAAGACAGTCAGCACTATTTAAGGAATGGTCCAGTATTTTAAAAATATGTTCTTGAAGAAGTAACAAGTGAGATTGATGAGGGTAATGCATTTGATTAGTCTGTTGAATTTTAGCAAGGCTTTTGATAAGGCCTCATATGTAATCTGGTCATAAAGTGCAAGTCCATGAGATCATTGGGACGGCATGGTGGCTCAGTGGTTAGCACTACTGCCTCACAACGCCAGGGACCGTGTTCACATCCAGCCTTGGACAACTGTCTGTGTGGAGTTTGCACATCCTCCCCGTGTCTGCGTGGGTTTCCTCCGGGTGCTCCAGTTTCCTCCCACAGTCCAAAGATGTGCAGGTTAGGTTGGCCATGCTAAATTGCTAGGAGAAAGTAAGGACTGCAGATGCTGGAGATCAGAGCTGAAAATGTGTTGCTGGAAAAGCGCAGCAGGTCAGGCAGCATCCCCCATAGTGTAAGGTGTATTAGTCAGGGGTAAATGTAGGGGAAGGGTCTGGGCGGGTGACTCTATGGAGAGTCGCTGTGGACTCGTTGGGCCAAATGGTCTGTTTCCATACTGTAGGGAATCTAACCTAATCTTAAAAAAAAGTTGTGTGCCAAATTCACTTATAAATAATAAGAAAAAAATTGTCAATAGATAAAAGATAAACCACACAGAACTGTGGATGGTGGAAATCAGAAACTGCAGGAAAATTCTGGACCATGTGGTGGCATGGTGGTTCAATGGTTAGCACTACTGTCTCATAGTGCCAGAGACCTAGGTTTGATTCCATCCTCAGGGGACTGTCTTTGTGGAATTTACACATTCTCCCTCTGTCTGTGTTGGTTTCCTCCAGGTACTCATGTTTCCTCCCACAATCCAAAGATGTGCAGGTTAGGTGGATTGGCCATGCTAAATTGCCCTGCAGTGTACAGGCTAGATGGGATAGGAGGTCAGGCAGCATCCGAGGAGCAAGAAAATTGATGTTTCGGGCAAAAGGCTTTTGCAGAGATAGGGTGGGTCTGGGTGGAATGCTCTGCAGAGGGTCAGTGTGGACGCAAAGTGCTGAATGGCCTGCTTTTGCATGGTAGGGATTCTATGAAACTCAGCACATCTGGCAGCATTTGTGGAGTGAAAGCAGAGTTAATGTTTCAGGTCTAGTGATCTTCTTGAGAACTGTCAATAGATTGATTTCCCTATTGATCAGGAATCTAAGGTTATATGGAAAGGGCAAGAAAATGGATGTGAGAAGTATCAGATTAGCCGTGATCCTATTAAATGGCAGAACAGGTTTGAGGGACCAAATGGCCAACTCCTGTTCCTATTCCTGATGGTCTTATGTTCTTGATAGATGTTTTTGTAACTGGAAAGTTATTTCCAGTGGATTTCTGTACAATCACAGCTAAGTCCCTTTTTTGTGACATGTTTCAAAGTTTTGGACTTGAATGTAGGCATACAATGAAAATGTTTGAAAACAATACAAAAATAGGCCACATACTTGATAATTGAGAAGTAAAGGAAATTGGGGGAGATATAATGGAAGTGTACAAGATTATGACAAGTTTGTATAAGGTACATTGTGAAATATAGTTTCAATTAGTTGACAATACTAAGGGCGAGAAGATACAGATTTAAGGTTTTATGCAAGGGCTGCAGAGATAAACTTAGGAGGAACAATTTTACACAGTGAATGCTAATGACCTTAAATTCACTACCCACAACAGTGGTGGAAGCAGAAACAAATATTTTAAAAGGAATTTGGATAGGCACTTGAAAGAAATGAACTGCAGGGTAGAAAGGATCTGTGGTGCAATGGTAGTGTCTCTACATCTAGACCAAGAGGTGCAGGTTCATGTCTCAACTAACCTGGAGATGTGCATAATATGGCCAAACAGGTGGACTAAATATAACTACAAAGATTGAGCAGAAAGCCAGCAAGGACTTGATGGGCTAAATTGCCTCCTCTTTTGCTGCGATTAACTCTGACTCTAAAGCTAAATGCTGAGGAAACATACAAATAGATTAGTCAGATGAGATAGTAGCAAATAAATTTGAATCAAGGTATGTATGAGGTAATGCATTCGTGGAAGGCTAACAATGCAAGAGAAAACACATTAAGTGGTAAGATACTGAGAACTGTACAGGAATAGAGGCATGTTGGATCCTGGAATGTGGCTATTATGGGCAAGGAGGCATATACAATATTCACCCTTATTAGCCGACACACAGAAAATAAAAGCTGAGAGGTTATATTGGATCTGTATAAAATACGAATTGGACCACTGCTGGAGTACTATGTGCAGTTCTATTCACAGTAAGAAACACATGATTGAACAAGGATGATTCAACCACCAACCTTAGAAGTACAACCTCATAGCTTTGTGTAAATAAGTTTTAATGTCTTTAGTTCTACATTGTTTGCACTTTGAATCACCAGCTTCTCATTTGTGACCTCTCAATGGAACATGCTGTTCATGCTACTCAGTCGCAAATGTATCATCATAGTTAACCTGAAGCCAATAAACCAGTAGACTGAGCTAGTCAGAAGGTGAACTTTATTAATCTGCTTCAAAAATATTAAGTAAACAAAGCAATATACACAAGATGAAGGCAGAAACCAAATATAGTGTCACTTTAAATTTCTCACAACTGTTGGATCATGTATAACTATGAGAATAGCCATAAGAAATCAAGAGCATGTTCACTACCATAGACTCAAAGCCTTAACTGACATTGGCATTACAACAAATATCAGACAGCTTAGATGGCCTACAAAGGTGGTTGCAGTATTTGTTTCTTAAGAATGATAACAAGAATGTAATGATACTCAGTGATAGTCTTTTACAAAATCAGCTGCCAGTTGCATCATGAACAGATTTTGTCCACAAATATATCCGAATGAGATTCTCGGCAAAACAGATTATCATATGAAGTGACAACATAGTTTCTTGACAATCTTAGGATGTTCCAAAATACTTTAAAGCTGATGGAGCTATTTTTGAAGTATAGTTACTGTTGTATTGTGGGAAAAACAATCATCTGTTTGCACAAAGCAAAGCTTCATAAAGAATAAAATAATAACTACCAAGTATTGGTTGAGGAATTACTGTTGTCCAGGACACCAGAGACAGAATCTCTCTGCTTTTCTTTGATCAGTGCACACAGCACTCCCCCAGCAGTGCACTGGAGTAGTGGCCTAAACGTGCTCCAGCCTTTCAAGTTGAACTTGAACATAAATCTTTTGACTCACAAGCGAGATTTCTACCAGCTGAGCCACAGCTGACACCAGAAATGGAAGGTGAATGCTAGCTAGGGAATATAAATGCCCTGATATTCTTAGCTGCGAAATAAAGAAAATGTCACTGCTCAGAATCATGCACAAATGCTTCCTGTAATGATAGCAAGAAATATATAATAATCCTCACTAATTTTTCTTTTCATTTTTTGAATTGCTTCTTTGTCTTTTTTACTGTGTAGAATATTTAGCTTTAATTCTAAATTGGATAGGGCTACAATCAAGCTAAGCTAAGCTTTAATTCCAAACTAAACTGATGTTACAACCAACCCTTGGGTGAGGTTTCTCAGTTGGTTATGGTTCCAGACAGGATACCCCAAATACATTCCTGAGTGAGGTGGGATAAACTAGCTCCCCTCTTTATTCATTTACCCCTCCTTGTTTGGTTATAAGGGTTTTTTTTTAAAATCCCTCATGTATGGATGTCTTTCTCCCAGACCAAATGGATTTGTATTTTAAAAGGAGCCAATTTATCTAGAAGAATTCCAGAAGAACTGGAATTTCTCTCAGATACGCAGGTGATGTAAGTTTTCCAGAGAAAGAATGCACATCAGTTGATGTGTGAATGCAGGAATATGACAATGATGTTAATGGCTTATTGAAAGGAAATAAAAAAACAATAGCAATAAGGTCTATAAAAGTTTGTGACACTGAAAAGCAAGGTGATTCATTGCTAAGAGTCTGAGATTAGAAGGAATTCAAGAGAGATGTCTTCACTTTATGCTCATTATACAAAACATCTCAGTCTCAACAAAGCTATTATGTAAAAACAACACAGTTTTGGCTCAGTTAGAAAGGAAAATTAACCAGAGTTGGATTATTATTGTGAAATATATTGCTGTAGTTTTATGCTGCAATTTTAAATAAGATCTATTGCTTCCTCGGGACATTGAAAATAATTTGAACTACATTTTTACTGTGAAAAACTACAAAAATAATGTTTTATGATAAATTTTAAGATGCAGTATTGTACAAATTTCCATCTCTGAAAAGGTCAGTTTAGCAAACTTGCATTTGACAACACTTAAAGTCAGTAACAAGTGAGGGATTTTTCTAGCTGCAGAAGTTTGTCTCACCATTGCATATTTTTCTTTCTAAATATTCACTGTCAAAAATACAACAAAAACTAACTTCCTCATTTTGACATTGAGCATGATGTCCTGTTTATATACAGGCCTGTGGGATACAGATAAATAGTAATATCTGCCCAGGTTTATTATGTGATTTGGATGTGGCACCATAGCATATCATCCTGATAATAAATTTTATGTTGCTTCCTACCAAAATATGTGACTTCTTACTTCTCTGCATTAAAGTTCAGGGGCCTGATGGCTATGTCTTCCACCAGCCTGTCAGCTGTGGCAGAAAGTTAGGAAAATTTAAAGCCCTGGGAGATAGAGGAATGTGGTGAGTTAGACTCAAAATTGGCCCAGTGACAGGAAACAAAGGTCATAGATCATAAAGTCATACAGCACGAAAACAGACCCTTCAGTGCCACCAGTCCATGCTGAACTTAAACCCAAATTAAACTTGTCCCACCTGCCTGCTCCTGACCCATATTGCTCCAAACCTTTCCTATTCATGTACCTATCCAAATGTTTTTTAAATGTTGTAATTGTACCCACATCCACCACTTCCTCAGGAAGTTCATTCCAGATGTAAACCTCCCTCTGTGTAAAACATTTGCCCCTCAGGTCTTGTTTTAAATCTCTGTCCTCTCACCTTAAAAATATGTCCCCTAATCTTGAAATACACTCCCCCCCCCCCCCCCCCACCACTGAGGGAAAAGACACTTACCATTAATTTTATTAATACCTCTTATTATTTTATAAACTTCTATCAGGTCACCTCTCAACTTCCTATGCTCCAGTAAACAAAATGGTCCCAGCATCAACTGAGGTTTTTATGAATGGAAAACGTTTCCAGCAGTGTCCTATAGGGCTTGGTGTTAGGTCCCTTGCAATTAAAGTTTATACTCAAATGATTGAGAAGTTTTCAGATAAAACAAAAATGGCTGGTGATAGTGAAGAGGCTGTCAACTACAAAGAGATATTAATTATTTGGTTGAGTGGGTGGAAAAGAGACAAATTGAATCTAAGGCAATGGAATACACAGTTAATGAGGGTAGGCAGGGGGATTGGTTTGGAAGAGGTAAATGATGTGACAGACTTTAGAGTATATGCCCACTGGTCCCTTAAGGTGGTAAGGTAAGTAAATAAGATGGTAAAGACAGCTTGCTTTCCTTCATTGGGCAAGATTTTGAATAAAAGAACAGAGATGTAATGCTGGAACTATATAAAATTTTGGTTATGCCATACCCTTTGTTTTGTGTACAGTTCTATTGATCACATTACGGGAAGGACATATTGCTTAAGAATACAAAGGAGATTTACAAGAATCTTGCCAGGAATTGAAAATCGTAGTTATGAACAAACATAGGCAGCACGGTGGCTCAGTGGTTAGCACTGCTGCCTTACAGTTCGAGGGTCCCGGGAGTGACTGTCTGTGTGGAGTTTGCACATTCTCCCCGTGTCTGTGTGGATTTCCTCCCACAGTCCAAAGATGTGCAGGTTATGTGAATTGATCATGCTAAATTGCCCATAGGTTAGATGCATTAGTCAATGGGTCTGGGTGGGTTACTGTTCAGAGGGTCGTTGTGGACTGTTTGGGCCGAAGGGCCTGTTTCCACACTGTAGGGGCGGCTCAGTGGTTAGCACTGTTGTCTTGCAGCGCCAGGGACCTGGGTTCGATTCCAGCCTCGGGCGACTGTCTGCGTGGAGTTTGCACATTCTCCCTGTGTCTGCCTGGGTTTCCTCTGGGTGCTCCGGTTTCCTCCCACAGTCCAAAGATGTGCGGGTTAGGTGAATTGGTCTTGCTTAATTGCCCATAGTGATAGGTGCATTAGTAGGGAGTAGGTGAATGGGTCTGGCTGGGTTACTCTTCGGAGGGTTAGTGTGGACTTATTGGGCCGAAGGGCCTGTTTCTGCACTGTAGGGAATCTAATCATAGAGTAAGCTAGGGTTGTTTTCCTCAGAACAGAGGAGACTGACAGTAACTTAATTGAGGTGTACAAAATAATGAGGGATTTGGATAGAATGACCAGGGAAGACCTGTTTCCCCTAGTAGAGGGCACAGATTGAAGGTAATTGGTCAAAGGATTTCAGGGGAAATGAGGGAAAAAATCTTTTCACCAACAGTGCACATCCAGAATTTGCTACCCAGTTTGGTAGCTGAGGTGCAAACTCACAACATTTTTTAAAAAATCATTCATGCAACGTGAACATCACCGATTGGGCCAGTATTTATTACTCATCCTTAGTTGCCTTTGAGAAGGTGGTGGTGAGTTGCCTTTAAAACAACTGAATCTCCACCTGAAATGTAACATGCAAGACTACATATCAAATGCTAGCAGATGGAATTAAAACGGGTAGTTAATTTATTCAGATGGCACAGACACAATGGTTTGTGTGGATTTTTATTGTTCTGTAACTCTTCTGTGGTTCTATGGTCTATGTCCTCCTGAAGTTTATCACTATTGCTCTCACAGCTTGCAATGTTCCTAAGTTTCATGCCATTTACAAATTTTTAAATTGTAACTCATATATCCAATGATAGATCTCGAATATATATAAAGAAAAACCATGGTCCTACAAAGACTCATGAGGAACTAACTGTACAGCTTTCTACAATCTAAAAAACAACTGTACATCACAACTGTACTTTTCTTTCCTGTCACTCAGCTGATAGAGCCCCTTCGTCAAAAGACTTTTAGGAAGTTTATGTACATAACATCACTATATCACCCTTACCAAACATCTCATCTTTGTCAAAAACTCAATTGAGTTAGTTGCAATTCACCTTTAACTTGATGCTTTCCCACTATGGCCCTCAAACTGATTGTCTTTTAATTGCTGGGTACATATCTTTAAATTTTTTTTAGAATAAGATTAAGATTTCACTTCTTCAGCCCTCTCGCAGCAGCGTCATATCAAAGGAAGATTGAAGGACAACAAAGTTAAAGGCTGCAGACAGATCAATAAAGATGAGGTGGGATGCTTTTCCTTTGTCACCATCACCAACTATGTAATTTGTGACTTTGATAAGTGTTGCTTTGATGCTTTAGCAGGGATGGAAACCAGAGGGATTCAAATATGGAAATCCAAATAATTGGGCACTGATGGTTGTGGTAAGGTGCATCAGTAAGGCTGAGCAGGATTTAAACTAAATTGGCACAGGGATTGGGCACCAGCATATAAAATCAGAAAAGGAGGGATACAATGTATAAAAAAGTAAATGCATTGGATAGTACTACAGAAGGCAATAGTTCCTCATTAAATAGGAGCAGACTAAGAAGAACTGTTTGCATGTATATAAACACACAAGTGTGCTGAATAAAGTTGATGTGGGGGAGCTGGTGTTGGACTGGGATGAACAAAGTTAAAAATCACACAGCACCAATCTATAGTCCAACAGGTTTATTTGGAAGCACTAGCTTTATTCAGCTTTATTCAAGTGGCACGGTTTGCATGGTATTTTATTGTTCTATGGTTGTATGGTCTATATCCTCCTGAAGTTTATCACTACTGTTCTCATAGCTTGCAATGCTCCCAGGTTTCATGCAATTTACAAATTTTGATATTGTATCTCATTTTTCCAAGGATAGATCATGAATATGCTTCCACATATAAACCTGTTGGACTATAACCTGGTATTGTGTGATTTTTAACTGAATAAAGTTGATGAGAGTCAAGCCTCAAATAGCCATGTGTGAACATTCTGTAGTGACAACAATGAAATCATGGATTAAAAATAATAAAAGGTGAACTCTTAACATATTCAAGGATATTAATGGTTCAGAAAAGATAGGAAAGGAATAAAGAGAGGCAAATGTTGGCAGTTGTAAAGTTGGGAAGAGACAATAGCTTTGAGTGGGCAAGGACAGAGTGCACTTGGTTAGAGATGAGAAGCAAAAATATGATGATCATATTACTGGTGATATTCTATAAGCCTCTAAATAGTGAGAGATAGAGTAACAAATGCAGAGGATTATTCATATATCAATAGGGACGATACTATGGAAAAGGCTAAGAAGGAGAAGAACTCGTTGAAATGTGTTCAGGAAAACTTTCATGGCCATTATGCACTCGCTCCAAGTAGGAAGGAGGCATCTGGAGCTGGGGAATGAGATAGGATGAGTTGACAGAGTGTCTCTGGGTCAAAAATAGAGCAAGAGTAATCATCAATAGTTTAGATTGCTAGAAGAGAAGAGAAAGTAAATATCTAAAGTAGAATTTCTAAATTGGAAGTGATAATGACAACATAATGACGAGAGATCTAATCCAAATGACACAGAAACAAAGATTAAATGGAAAATCTATAATGGAGCAATGGCTGACCTTTAAGGAGATGATTCAGGTACAGTCTGGATATATTTCAACAAGGGAGAAAAATACGAGAGCCAAAACTAGGGCTCCTTAGATGACAAGGAAAACAGAGAACATGATGAAACAATTATAAGTGTGTATTATTCTGTCGGATGAGTTCCTGAAATGAATACCAGGTAAAAAATATCAAGCTAAAAAGGGAAGTGAAGAGGAAAAGAAGACTGGCAAAGATGAAATAGAAGGGAGAATAGTATAATAGAATGGCAGTTAAAATAAAAGGGAGCTAAAATATGTTCTACTGGTTTTTAAATAGTAAGCTGGTAATGCATGTTTAGAAGAGCAAGGCAAGGCTTAATGAATGTTTTGTGTGGGTGCTGTTAACAAAATATTGGTAGAAATAGAGATGCTAGAAGTAATGTATTGATTGAAAATTGATAGGAATGACATGCTGGAAAATGACACACTCATTTGAGAAGGAGCATTCCTACTCGTTACAGGCTAGTTAATTTAAAACCAATGACTAAGGTCTTCGAAATAACAATCACGGGTGGGGGAATCACCAGTTAATAATGAAAGGTATATTAATTAACAAGAGCTTTAATAGATTTTGATAAAACTAGATCATGCTTAACTAACTTAATTAATTTTTTTGATGGGATAAGAGACATGTTTAATGAAGGCACTGTAATAGATGTTGTCCATGGATTTTAAGAAAGCCTTGGACAAAATACCATACCAAAGGCTCATCAACAAAATTGAAACACAGAGTATAAGCCAGTGTCAGCATGGAATTGAAATTGTATCAATTTCAGAATATAGCAAGTTGTGAAAAATAAAGCAGAATGTGCTGGAGAAACACATGTCTGGCAGAATCCATGGAGTAAGAAAACAAGTTAATATTTCATATCCAGTAGGACTCTTAGGATCTGAAGAGAGTTGGAAACTTGATGGCTTTAAGGTGTTGAAATATAGTAGTGAGGCAGATTGAATAATGGAAAGTGAAGGAAAAGGGGTGGCAGGGGGAAAAGTAAAATAAACTGTGCCATGGACAAAGCGCAAAGGAAGTGGTAATAGTTAGAGAGAAGTGACAAAGCATTGGTCCACAGTAGATGTTAAAAACAGAATAAATGTCAGCTCAGTTGAAGAAAAGTATGACAAATGATTGTTTTTTAGGTAGAAGGATGTTAAGTAATGGTGTATCCATGGTTCAGTAGGAGGCAATGGGCAAGTGTGTTATCACAGGACAGTTAATCCAGAGACCCAAGTAGTGTTCTGGGGACCCAGGTTTGAATCCTGCCATGGCAAATGGTGGAATTTGAATTCAGTAAAAATCTGGCATTAGGAATCTAATACTGGTCAAGAAACCATTGTCAGGGGCTAAAAAAAATTTGGTTCCCTAATGCCCTTTAGGGAAATAAACTGCATCCTAACCTACATATGATTCTATGTGGTTGACTCTTAACAGCCCTCTGGGCAATTAGGGGTGGACAATAAATGCTGGACCAACCCTGATGCCCAAATCCTATGAATAAAATTTGCATACTGAAATACAGAGTAAAATTTCAAACTTCACTGAAGATACAAAAATTCAAGGTGGCATTGACATTGAAGATGATACCAAAGACTGCAATAGAACATAGATAGGGTATAGAATGGGTAGATGTGCCAAATAGAATTTAGTACAGAAAGGTGTGATGTGATATATTCTGACTGAAGTGATAGGGAGAGGCAAAATGGACTAAAGAATGTACAAGGACAGAAGGTGTTTACATGCATTAATATTCAAAGGTTATAGGGCATCCAGAGTGTAGATTTTTGGCTTCATAAAAAATGGGTTTTGCGCACAAATGTTGAGTTATCAGCAGTTTAGTAAAATCATTGGTGAGAGGAGTTTGGACAAGGTATGATCAGAAGTCAGAGACAATGAGAAAAAAACATTAGGTTAGGGGATCCTCAAAGTACGTTTGGCTTTCAGTACCAGATTTAAATTAGTCAAGTAGCTTTCTCCTTGCACCCTTAGTTATGCCCTTTCAACCTCTCCGTTAAGCTGCAATAAAGATTTTATGTTTTTTTTAGATCTCCTATAGTGTGGAAACAGGCCCTTTGGCCCAAGGAGTCCACTTCGACTCTCTGAAGAGTAACCCACCCACAAGTATTACCCTCTGACTAATGCACCCAACACTATGGCAATTTAGTATGGCCAATTCACCTGGCCTCACATCTTTGGACTGTGGGAGGAAACCAGAGCACCCGGCGCAACCCACATAGACACAGGGTGAATATGCAAACTCCACACAGACAATCGCCCGAGGCTGGAATCGAACTCGGGTCCCTGGTGCTGTGAGGCATCAGTGCTAACCACTGAGCCACCATGTCACTGTTCTTTTAGAATACAAGACTATACCTCTTGTGAATAAAAATATAATTAACCAATGTCTACTGTAACAGTAAGGAGCCAATTATAAAGTTTTTGTGTGAAAGAATACTCATTAAAAAGGAAAATTAAAGGAATATAGAGTTTAAAATTTTTGATGCCTTTAAGGTATCAGAGTTTGTTGTGGAATAACAGTTGCTAATTGATGTCTCCAACCATCAGCAATAGCTGACATTACATTGTCCTTTGAGTTCCTGTTGTGATGATGTTTCTTTTTATTCAGTTTCATTACTGGGGATTTTCCCTACTTGAGAAGCCAAGAGAACACTTTCTCCAATGATTTTAACTGCAGTTAAAAATCTATCTCCCTGTACTACCAAAACAAATTCCTTAAAACGTAGACAAAGAAAATAGGAGCAGTAATAAGCCATTCAGCCCTTCAGGCCTGTTCCTCCATTCACTGTGAGCACGCCTGATCATCCAACTGTGTACTTAATTTCTGTTTGCTCCCAATACATTTTGATCTCTTTAGCTCTATGAACTATGTCCAATACCTTCTTAACAACATGTCATGTTTTGGCTACAACTGCTTTCCATGGCAGAGAATTCCATAGGCTCACTATTTTCTGAGTGAATAAATTTAGTATTAATTTTGCATTTGGTATAAATAGAAGCTGGTTTCCATGTCTGAGAGCATCGTTTCCAATCTTGATAATCATAGGTGATGTTTCATCTCTAATATTTTAAACCTGCCAGACAGGTGCAAATCAAAATAGGCAATGAGGGTTTTCTCAAGACTGACAGTGTGGATATGTTTGTGTCCTTTGATTAAATGTTAATTTCAGTTCATACAATTTAATTTATTCCATATTGGTTTCATGAGGTTTTGCTAACATGTGGTCAAGTGATTACTATAGCCATTTTAAATGTTTTGTCATTTTATCAAAACCATTTCAATTGATTAAAGCGGCAGGAATTAAATTCAGTCAATGGAATTCAAAAATCAATACCCATTTTATTTGGCACCATCATGAATCCTTCCTTATAAGAATTTACTAATCTCCATTGGATTGAGAAAACATAAGCATTTTATGCAAAGTATGCATTTTAATACTTTTTTACATGATTTCCTGATATTTTGTCTCTTTGTTGTACTTAATCATTTCCCTACAGGCTTGCTAATCTGTAATAAACATTGAAGGAAGTATAAACCTGCTGCTTGTTCAGTCAAGTAACAGTTTGCCATTTTAAAAAAGTACAGGTTTAAATTAATATGAATTTGGGTGTTCATATTTATTTAGTGCCCTCTAATTCAAATCATGCTGTCTTTGTACTCTGCAAACACTTCACTTTTAACAAGCCTTGTCAAATTCATCTCACACAGTGTACAAGTATTCAGTAAATTATTTTAAGTAATAACATGTTCCATTTGGCAGTTAAATGCATAAATATGCAAGAACAAATAAATAGTGAAGCAAGAAATCACACATTAATGGACAAAGTATCACAGAACAAAACACAGTCTTAAGTTGTGAATGCTGGATTATAAAAGACAGTTCAGTTTTAACCTGTCTTCATTAATTCAAAGTAAAATAGAGTAATTTAGAGATTGGGATGGGAACGTCTACATGATCTGTCCAGAGCCTAGCTAATTGTGAGTTGTGCTAATTATAAAGGAGAAGGAAATTCAAACTGAAACTTATATCTAAGACAGATACAAATAACACAAGTCGGAGAAGTAGATAATATGGCTCCTTGAAGCTACTCCAACATTCAATATGACTATGGCTGATCTTAACCTTGGACTCCATGTTCTCATTGCTCCATATCCCTCAATTCTACCTAACACCAAAAACCTGTCATTCCCAACCTTAACTGTTTTCAGAAATGGGGTGTCCACATCTCAGTTATAAATAATTGACCTCTTCTCTTAATGCCTTGACACAAAGGAAGTGGCAACTGACTATATTGCTATCTAGATTCTGTTATATTGAGAGATGTCACCCAGGTTATGATTTACAGCATGTTCTGCTATGTCAAATTGGAAAATAAAGGATTAATTTTGGGTTAATCGCCTCTCAAAAGGCTGGTGTGGAAGGATCCCATGTTAAAGGAAACAAGCATTGCAGAAAGTTAATTACCACAGAATCACAAAGTGGATATTATGCCACAGTGGGTTAGATGAGGGGAACTTTGTTTAAAATGACACTGGAAGATTCAAGATGCTGGAACAGGGAGTAGAGATCCTATTAAGCCAGGAAGAGTTTGAGATGTTAAAACAAGACTATCTTTCAGTGACATAATGCATATGTAAATGGAGATATTAGATTAGATTAGATTAGATTAGATTAGATTAGATTAGATTATTTACAGTGTGGAAACAGGCCCTTCGGCCCAACAAGTCCACACCGACCCGCCGAAGCGTAACCAACCCATTCCCCTACATTTACCCCTTTTCCTAACACTACGGGCAATTTAGCATGGCCAATTCACCTGACGTGCACATCTTTGGACTGTGGGAGGAAACCGGAGCACCCGGAGGAAACCCACGCAGACACGGGGAGAATGTGCAAACGCCACACAGTCAGTCGCCTGTGTCGGGAATTGTTGGCATTAAGTTTACAAATAACATTTTCTGTAGTATATTGCATTAGTTACCAACTAAATAATATCCAGTTAATGTTGATTTCAATTTGTCTTTATAGTCAAAGTCTTAAAATGTGATATTTTCTAATATAATACATTGCCTGGTCACTTGAAGTTTAATATGTCTGTTTAAAACTTATTATTTTTCTAGTGATTACAATAAAATAAAAGAATGTTAAACTTAAAAGATGAAATGTTGTTAACTAACAAAGGACAGGTGCTCACTATGCTCTCTACATTATATACTGATTACAAAGATAATTAGGCTTTTCAGGTTTTTAAGTTTACTTTTACTTAGTGCTGTTTTATGCATTTCAAAATGAACTCTTTAGCATTTATTTTTAGCAATTGAAATTAAGTATAAAACATTTAAGAGTTCCTTCTGAACATCATAATTTATGATGGATATGATAAAACAAGCATCAGTTAGGGTCTTTTCATTCTGATTGGTCTGGAAGCAACTGGCCATTAAAATAACAAGAAGTTTATTCCCATCATTGACAAGAGATCACCTCAAAAGCTATGGAAGATGTAGATGGTTCACTGGGCTCCAGATTTAGTGAGGAGTACAAAGAAATCAGGCATTCTCCAAAATAAGTTAAATGTTAACCATATTACCAAATGATCTACAATCAGATGATATTCCATATAGGGGGTCTTTTCTGTCTGCTGAAGAGTACTACAAAATGCCAGCTGGGTTCTTTGAAGATTTCAGAATGTATGCAATTTCAAACACATGCCGTGAGCCTCAAGGAGCACTGAAAAGTAATCAACCTTTAAGATGAAATTTAGTTCATAGACAGGCAGTGCAATAGGGTTCTGGTTCAATGGATGGCACGTATGTGGCTCTGAATATCATCAACAGCAAGGGTTTGATTCTTGTTCTGGGTGAGGAAAAGAATGGTAAACCACTAATTATAAAGCTGCCAAAAATAATGTTCAAAAGCATCAGTAGACAATTAGCAAAAGAATTACCTTTGGTCAGAGCACTCATGACTGAATGAGGCACAGCAATAACAATGACAATTTATTCCTTTATTTGAATACAACTTTTGCAAGTTTGCAAGTTTTCCTGAAGAAGGGCTTATGCCCGAAACGTTGATTCTCCTGTTCCCTGGGTGCTGCCTGACCTGCTGCACTGTTCCAGCAACACATTTTCAGCTCTGATCTCCAGCATCTGCAGACCTCACTTTCTCCTACAACTTTTGCAAGACAAGAAATCAAATACCTATTCCATAAGAATAAATAAACTTCATCTCAGAATCACTTCAAATTGCAAGGATAATTTAGGCTGATTTTTTAAGTGAATAAATGTAAATAACAAAAACATTTAATCAACAAAAAGAACTAAATAACTGGTTATTGACATAATGGTCTATTTATACGGGCTGAATGGACAAATTAGGCGCATAGTTTAATTATTGAGCTATATCTTAAACATAAACCTGCAGACCTAAAGTTAAATGGAGCACAATTCCATGATTCTTTTTCTTGCTTTTCTTGGAGTTGAGAACACCAAGAACATAGAACACTGCAGAGGACAAAAAAATTCAGTCACAACATATCCATCAGTACAGTTTCTGGTCGAAGCATTTTTGTTACTTATCATCATACTATAAAGAAGGGCCATAATCTGCTATGATATTCAATCCATGCAATCCAAGTTGCTCACTAACATTTGTCAATTGTCAAGTCAACCAGTTAATAAGATATAAATTCTATTCCTCTTGCTCCTTCTCTTTAATGCTCCGCTACTACATTTGAATTAATGTTCTAATTTAAAAGAAAAAATACCATACTCCTGGGTAACTTTAATAGTATCTCATTATATGCTCAACAATATTGTAGGCAATAAATGCGTAAAGGGATTATAGAGGCTTATCATTGCTTGAGATCCAAAGATTGTTAACCGAAGTAATAGTAACACACATTAAAATGCTGTTTTCACTGTACATGAATTTGTCATTGAAACGTAGGTTTCCCTTTTTTGCAGCTATTGACATTTTTTTAGCAGTTCAGGCAGGCAGTCTGTGTTGTAATTGATGACAAAAACCAGAATGTTTAGCAGATTGCATTGTTAAACCTATGACAGTGAGTTGGTGGAGAAGACTAAAGTCAATTGTTGTTCAGTTTTAATTTTTTCACAGACAATTATTACAAATGTAAATATTCTAACATTACAACCAAAAGTGTCAATAAGTTTCTCTTTAAAAGACTAATAATCAAATATAGAAACATAAACATTGCTGATCTCTTTAACTGGTATTGTGATATGACAGCAATTGAAAGAAAATTATAAAAGGAAACATGTCAAATCAGAATACCATTCCTGCTATTAACGATTCACTCCAACCTCTACAGAATCTATTGTCATGGAAGCTCCAGTACACAATTGGACACTGTGTTTTCCCTCTCCAGCAGAGGTGTTGGGGAGCAGCACAGTGGTAGTGTCCCCTCTTGATCAGAAGGTCTGAGTTCAAGTCCTACTTGCTAAAGTTGTGCATCAAAACCGTTTCATTAAAATACCTTTTATTTTGAATTACCCCTTTGGAAAGGTCTCATGGTGCAGTTGTAGTGTCTCAAACTGTGGTTCAGAAGTTTGAGGTTCAAGACCCAGCTGTGCTGGAGGTGTGTCATAACAAGTCTGAACTGATTGATTGATTATGTCCCCAGGGTAGCAAAGCCTAGTGTTATTATCATTAGACTATTAATTCAAAGTCCCTTCTAATCCACTGGGGACCTGTGTTCAAATCTTGCTATAGCAGATTGTGGTATTTGAATTCAATAAATCTCTGGAATTAGGAATCTAATGATGACCATGAAGGTATTAATAATTGGCAGGGGAAAATCCCAGCTGGTTCACTAATGTATTTTAGGGAAGGA
Organism: Chiloscyllium plagiosum; assembly: GCF_037043375.1. Taxonomy (NCBI): domain Eukaryota; kingdom Metazoa; phylum Chordata; class Chondrichthyes; order Orectolobiformes; family Hemiscylliidae; genus Chiloscyllium; species Chiloscyllium plagiosum. The sequence continues at coordinate 86,687,719 of NW_028270143.1, forward strand.
AATAGCCATCCCTACCATGCCAGAATACAGCAATGTGGGTTGATTCTTAAATGCTTTCTGAGCAATTATAGATAGGTAGTAAGTGCTGGCCTAGTCATCAACACCTACATCCCACGAATAAATAAAGAGTAATTTCTTTTTGCATTAGTCCCTGAATGCCATTCACTGCATTATTCATTTGTGGGATGCTGGCGTCACTACCAAGGACAGTATTAATTGTCCATCCCTAGGTGCCTTTGAGAAGGTGATAGTGAGCTGCCTCTTGAATTGCTCTACTATATGTGTTGTAGGTAGACCCACATGCCATGAGGGGGTGAGTTTCACAATTTTGGTACTGCAACAGTGAAGTAATAGTAATATATTTCCTAGTCAGGATGATGAGTGGCTTGCATGGGAACTTGCAGATGGTGATTTCCAACCTCTGGAATTATTTGGAATATGAGAGTGGGAGGACTTTCTGACCAGCAATTTAGGCCTTTGGCTTATCAGGCTTAGGTAGGATGTTACTGCAAAGGTATACAGAGAATGTTCAACTGAAGGTGAAAGGAAAAATACATTCGAACCATGTCCATTAGGTAGGTGGTGAAACACACAGTGAAGCAAAGCTACAATTTCAGACAGTATTAATCATTGGTTTAGATGTTTGTAAAAGTTAAAGGCACAAAAGCGCTCTGTTATTCATATTGAGAAAGAATAGTGGGTTAGTAGATGTAATGTGTGTTTCACATTCAAAATACTGAAACAATTACACCAATTTCTCAGTAACTGAGCCATCTGCCTAAAATATGATTTGAACAAAATTGTTAAATATTTCACAGTATAAAATTAGATTTAATTATTCAATTGACTTGTCTCTTTTAAAGATACCCCTAAGTGTTTTATTTCGATTGTAACCTGTCACCAAAGCCAAAGCTTTGTTCTCACGGAACAACTGAAAATTTCTCTAATGCATCTGTGCACGTGTGATTTATAGAAAATTTTCAGTACATGCCAATAAATTTCTGAATTTAAGTAGAACTTTGAAATGTTGAGATTGAGACAGACAAAGATCTTTTCCTTTTCCTAAGAGACTGCAAAACACCCTTTCTTTCAAGGACATTTAAAATTTAATATGTCACCATTTTTTCCCAATATAAACTATACACTAATGGTCATTACTAACACCTTTGGATTATTTCATTGACATTTATCGATCAAAATAAAAGAATTTGAACAAGCATATATTCTGTTTTTCTTTAATGGAAAAGTCATCATATTTAATTTCCTTCTCCTAATCTTTGATGTAAACTGGCTGGAAATTGAAAATGAATACAGTAGAATCTCGATTATCTGAACAAGAAGGTTGGAGAGGATTTTGTTCAGATCCATTGGAAATAAGCAGTAATTTGAGTGTAGGTTATTGAACATTTCTCAGTTATACGGCAAGGCACTGCATAATGCCATCGAACTGATAACTGAATGCTGAGTTCCCTGATGCCATTTTTACGGGACCTTGAGATTGTGTTCGGATAAGCCAAAATTTGGATAATTGAGGTTCTACAGTAATTGGATTTCTTTTGGTTGACAAAGGCATAAAATACTGCAATTTATGCAAGTTGTAAATTTGCTCGCTGAGCTGGTAGGTTTGCTCTTTGACGTTTCATCACCATACTAGGTAACAGCATCAGTGAGCCTAAGGTGAATCACTGGTGATCTGTCCTGCTTTCTGTTTGTGTGTCTTGGTCTGTTACGGTCGGCGATATCATTGCCATTTTTTTTCCCCAGTGGTTGGTAAATGGGGTCCAAATGATGTGTTTATTGATGGAGTTCCAGTTTGAAAGCCAGGCCTCTAGGAATTCCTGTGTGTATCTCTGTTTAGCCAGTCCTAAGAGGGAGTTGAACTGGTGTCCTTCTTCAGCTGTGTGTAAGGATACTAAGTGATACTCGTAATAGAAAAGACATAACCAACTATCACTGGTGTCCTTACACACAGATGAAGAATGACACCACTTCGACTGGGACAACCATCCTAGGACAGGCTAAACAGAGACATGCAAAGAATTCCTGGAGGTCTGGCATTCAAACCAGAATGCTATCAATAAACACATAGATTTTTGATCCCATTTACCAACCTCTGAGAAAAAAAAAACAGAAATGATATCGGCCACCTTAACAGACCAAGACACACAAATAGAAAGCAAGACAGAACACCTGTCCTTCACCGGAGGCTCACTGATGATGTTACTTAGCATGGTGATGAAACATCTGAGAATAAACCTACCAGCTCAGTGAGCAAACTTACAATCTGAATAAAGTATTGTTTTCAAAAACCATCCTCTGCTGAGAAGGACATTACATGCTTAAATATGTATTTGTTTGTATACATTGTCTAAATAAACGATCACTTTGAAATTTTAGTTTGTTTATGGCAACTCATTTTCATTAAGGATTCCACAAGTTGGAATGCAGACAAAGTATCAAGACAGTACTGTAAGTACAATAGCAAGCTCAGGGTATGAAATACACTGATTGGATACCTAATAATGCAGAATTCTCAAAATGTAAGAGTAGAAAATGGTCCTAAAGAGTCAAGAACAATTTGGGCTCCATTCCTCTGGCCTTCTCAAGTTCCAGTCTCTGTTGTATCCGATTTCTTGTATTTTCATGGACTCAAAGGTTTTCTTCTCTTGACTCCCACAGAACATGCTCCATGACTGCATCCAATACTGATAAGTGAATGTAACTAATGTTGCAACACACTGTTTATATCAAACCTTCAACGCAAAAAAAATTGATTCATCATTGATGAAACTTTGATCTTAAATAAGTATATACTCAAAATAAGGAAACACAAAAAGGGAGCATGTTCAATATGCCAGATGCTGATACATGAACCCAGAGGAACTGGTTGTCTAGTGGTATTATCGCCAGAGTGTTAATCCAGAGACCCAGGTAATGCGCTGGGCATCTGAATTCAAATCCCAGATGGAGAAAGCCATCTGATTCACTAATGTCCTTTGGGGAAGGAAATTGCCATCCTTACTAGGTCTGGCCTACCTTTCACTCCAGACTCTCAGTAATCTGGTTGACTCTTAACTGCTCTCTGGGCAATTAGGGATAGACACTGAAAGCTGGCCCAGTCAGCAATGCCCTCACCCCATGAATTGATTAAAAAAACTGCATTTGTCTGCATATACTCCAACAATACAAAATTATTAAATGAGACAATTAAATCAACAGAAATATTTGCAATGACTCTGTAGGCAATGTAACAAACCACATTTACTTGAACTTATATTTCATAGGATAGTTTTTTGCCATCTTTAGTTGGCGCACTCAAATAGACAAGCCTACTTAAACAGAAAATTATATGTGCAAAACTGCCGAGCTTAAAAAACAAGACATGAAAACAGAGATGCCCACATCCTTTGAATCAATAAAAAAATGAAGTTCCCATGCGCATGCAGTTTACTGTTGGTAAAGATAAAGCTGCACTGAATTTGTTAATATTCCAGACAAATTTGTAAGTTTGAATTTCTAATTTGAATGTATGTCTGTACGCATATGTGTATGGGTGCATATATATGTACGCGTGCAAAGTAATATGTTAAGGAGATGGAAGAAATCTGGAAGGTAGGTAAGGGGAAAAATTATGCTGTTATCTTGGAGACAGTATATAAAATGAAACATTGCTCAGGCAGAAACATAAAAAAGATTTGACAAATGTTATAGAGAGATCCAGATAATGCTCTGGGCACCTGAGTTCAAATCCCAGATGGAGAAACCCCCTTAAAACATTTCAAGAAAGTAGCCCAGACCCTAACTTTGCCAGTTATTTTAAGCAGGTGTAACATGGATATTCCAGGAGTGATGCAACTGATTAAACCACTTAGTTTTAAACAAAACAGAATGTATCTACAGGATTACTGAATGAAAGACAAAAAGAGAACAGAATACAGAATTATCTGAAAATGCAACAGATTATCTCAATTCAATGATGCTGTTCCAAATCCTTGCAACAATACCTATATACACCCCTTGGCACAAAAGGTAAAATCAAACACAGCGTCTTACAGGAGAGATGTCAGAGAGAGAGAAGGATCAGCCTGGACCCGTTTCTTTATGTCCAGCAGCTTCACAATTGCCTGACTACTTTAATGAATAGCTAGACCAAACCAAACCAGAAAAAAGCTGAAAAGATTCCTGAAGAAGGGCTTATGCTCCTTGGATGCTGCCTGACCTGCTGCGCTTTTCCAGCAACACATTTTTCAGCAGAGAAAAGCTGAGCCTGGAGAAGTGGCCACTCCCCTGTCATTGTACAAGTGTTTTTTATTTAACTTAACAGCCTTTTTTCCTGAGGAAGTATCTGTTAGCTGCAGTCAAATTAGCGCTAAAACCCTTCAAACTTAGACTTTTCGGATTCTGTGTCTTTTATGACCTCGCTGAAAGAAAAACCAAAATCTTGTTAAAGGAGCAGCATTGTCACACAAAATTTGTAGGTCTCAATTTATTTTAAAAATTTGTGTCCAGGGTTTTAATAAAACTAGGAATAACATTTCTTCCCTTTTGATTTTGAAAGAGGAGAACATCAAGAGACCAGAGAAAAAAAAGATTGAGGAGTAAAAGATGACAGAAAGAATTGAGATCGAAGAGGACAAAATATGAATAAAGAAAAAGACAAAGGGGTTGTTGAATTTTGTAAATTATTTCAGAACATAAGTTGTGAAACTAAATAGATCATAATTCTTGTGTGAAAATAACTGCATCAGTAGAGGATCAAGTTATAAAGTCTCATCAAATATGTAAATGAAATGCATTAATTTTAATCTGGGGTCAATGGTCTGATATTTTTGCAGCAAATCTGTGTGATACAACTACCGTAAAGAGCTCCTCCTTTATCACTGTAAATCTCTCATTTTCTTATGATGTAGGGAAGGTTTCTGATGATGATTAGGCCTGAAATACAAGGAACTCTTGCACTGATATCCTGGGTCTAGGGTTAGGCCTCCATCAACCACAACCATGTTCCTCTGTGCTAGGTTTGACACCAACCAGTGCAGTTTTTTTCTCTCTGCTTGTCATTGCCTTCAATCTTTTCATGCCTCAGTTAAATGGCCATGTCCACCATACCTCATTTACCTTATAACTCTCCTGACAGCATTTCCATAATGGGCCTTCTATAAACATTCTCTCATTCAAACCCTCACTTGAAGCAAGTCACTCACCATCTCTCACTCCAAGTTTTCATTAGTTGGAGCCTCCACATTTATACGCTAAGCCCAAGAGCTACGGAATTAGTACATACCAAACTTGGTAATATCCTGTAAAGCACAACCACACTTTCTTCTTCACAGCCAAATATTTTGGTTACTCCACAAGTAACTTGGAGATCAACACCAACCGTTCATTGCTAAAGTTAAGAAGTAATACATAAAAAATAAGATGTATTTTCCAAAACACTAAAATTATCTCAGATATCGACACATTATCCAACCTGCCCACCTTCAAAATGCCAATGCAATCCTTTTCCTGATCCCTGCTACTTTACAATTCATCTCACATTTCCCTCTCAAACTTAATTCTAAGAAGCACTTCCACACCAACATCTAATCATTTAACTACTTAGCTTTGATCCAGGACTGTGCGATATGCCCATCTGACAGTCACTTTTAAAACAACCATCATCCCTCTATTTCTGCCCCCTTCCTCCCAAAACAAATGCTAATTCTGAACTTGTACAGTCTTTAACCTTCCATTTTGTCCAAATTCATTGAAAATATAAATACCTCCAAGCTATGAGCTCACCTTTCCAACTTCAGCAATTCATGCCCTTCTGTGACACAATTCAAAAACATGGGCCTCACTTCCTATTTTGCTAATACAGCCAATCTTACATCATCACTTTTTGAAATCAACCTCACTCTGTCAGCCCACCTATCGAACATCAAATCATGGATGAACCATAATTTCCTAACTGACCATCAGGAAGATTGATTCCATGCACCTCCTTGACTACTTTCCACAACTGAACCATTCTATTTGCCACTGAACTAAGTCATTCTACATATTTTCACAACAGTGCTCATCCTATTGCCATTAAAACTATAATGCATTTAAACTCTTATCCAATGTTTGGCCAACTTCTAACTTCCATGGCATTTTGTTTATTCATATTTTCACCACCTTCATCCTGTTCATCCATCACCTCTCCCTCATTTAATGACATTGGCTTCCCATTTTCCAAAAGTTAACATTAGATTCATCTGCAAATTTCACTGCACCATCAACCACAATTACCTCTGGTCTTCTAGACCTCCTTTCCTATAGTTAAAAGAGTCTTAGAGCTCTAACTAGGTTTGAATCCACTTGTTCAAATGCTCCCAACAAAGGACTGACATTCACCCAATTTCCTCTCCAAGCTGTTTTACAGTGTTAAAGGAAAACATGAATTCAATTTGCTGTTTATTGATCATATTAAATAACCTATCAAAACAAAATTGCTTGGCTCTATTGGAGGGATCATAAGCATTGTTTAATATGCTATTGTTCTTCAATGAACATGGAACTCAAAAAGCTCAGTTTATGGATTTCGGAAGTTTGTCATAAATGTACAATAACAATCACTAGTTTGTAATACTAATGATTGCACAAATTAATCAGTTTATCTCTTTAAATTCATATATACATATATTTTCCAGAATCCTTCCTTTGGTTGCTGAGAACAATAATCTAATTTCAACAAATATTTAATATGAGTCAAACTTCTGCTCAGTAAAATTGACTGCAATGTCAATTTAACTTAAATCAATTCCACACACATTTACTTGACATGTTACATATATTGAAATACCAGGAGATTCACAAGAAATTATCAAAACAATCTTACATTTCTCCAGTCCTTTAGGCACAGCACCCAACCTGAAACCAATTTTGTTTTAAAAATTGCGACTGGAAAGTATTTCCTTTGGAATGAATTGTTCATTTGAAGGCTTTTGATTGTTTATTTGTTAGTGGTTCCATTGGGAAAATAGTAATCTATCTGGTATTTAACTATATGGACTCATTAGAGCCCAGATATAACCATGTTTCAAATGGCTCTTACGATGTGGTATTCATGTCCCTACCTCTGGACCAGAAGGTCTGGGTTCAATTTCACCTGTTCCAGAGAATTACTTGGACAGGTTGATTATAAATATCTATAAGCCTTTATTAACAGGACTCTTATGGTGTAGATGTAGCGTTCCGAACTCTGGGCCAGAAGACCAGTGTTAAGCATCATCGCTTGGAAGCAAGTCATAACATGTCCAAAAAGATTGATTAAAAATATTACACAACTTTAAAGTGAGGGGAGATAGGTCTAAGACATATGTCAGAGGTAGTTTCTTTACTCAGAGAGTAGTAAGGGTATGGAATGCTTTGCCTGCATCGGTAGTAGATTCGCCAAGTTTAAGTGCATTTAAGTCATCATTGGACAAGCAAATGGACATACATGGAATAGTATAGGTGGGATAAGCTTCAGATTAGTATGACAGGATGGCGCAACATTGAGGGCCGAAGGGCCTGTCCTGCGCTGTGATGTTCTATGTTCTAATTATTATTTGGCATCATACTAAGTTAAATAGCCTGGTTAGAGTCTTACTGAGGATGTTGGTCAATTACAGATCTAAAAACAGCTAAAAATGTCATGCAACTTATTAATTCATGCTTTTCATTACTAGTCGATGGTCTTTTTTTGATTATGAGATCAGGTTCTGCTGCAATATTGTCATAGTTAAAGAATCTGCTGCCATTCTGGTTAAATGGTGTACAAGTCAGGCAAACGTTCCTTAATGTGCAAAGTGCCATTTTAGCACTCAATGGGACACCCATGCTCATTCCACACAGTTCCAGTTGGTAGTCCAGGTGAAAAAAACCTCTGAGAAACAAAATAAAGGAAACAGAAAATTCTGGAAAAGCTCAGCAGATTGGACAGCATCCACGGGGAGACAAAGAGTTAACAGTTTGAGTGCAGTATAACTCTTCGTCACTAAGAAGACTGACTCAGAAGTGCCACAAAGAAGTTCTTAGATTTGAAGAAAACTCATATCAGACTCTAAATGTTAACTCTGTTACTCTCTCCACAGATGCTGCCAGATCTGCTGAGTTTCTCTGTTCTTATTTCAGTTTCCAGCACCAATAGCATTTTGCTTTCATTTGCATCCACGAAAGCAACCTGGACAATCAAAGTACCTAGTTCCCTCATTACTGAGAAAAGCCACTCATCCCTAGATCAATGGTTCCCAACCTTTTCAATACCAAGTTACACTTCAGTGAGACAAACAATGTCACAGTGCATTCGCTTTTATCATAATGCATGTGTGGTTTTGGAAGTCTACGCATGCGTGACTCTGGAGGCTCATGCATATGCAGTTAATAGGGGCACTTGGTATTAGCTGATACTACCTTCTCTAATAGAAACCAAGGCTCCAGAGGAGATGGAAGCCTCAACACTCAGATAAAATGCCGCTTTCCAAACATTTTGCAACCCATTAACACCTTATCCCAGCACACCAGTTGAAAAACATTTTTCAGCCTCAGCAATTTGCCATGCCAATTGATGGTATATTGCCCAGGAATGATTTTTTTCTCTCTATAGCTAAGAGTTCTGAAGTTATAAGAACTCTGACACTTGTAACTGATCAGTTAGCCAAACTCCCAGAATCTAGGAGGTACCAACCCTACCTATCTAATAATTCAAACACAGCCAACACCTTTCCAACACAGGATTCTCTTACTATACAATCGTCATCAGTTGACTTGTCCTTAAATCCTCTCCATGTTGTCCTTTTTTACACTATCTCTCAGAATAAATTTTGTTAAATATATGCTGCATCCATATTCCCCTTCCCTCAGGCTCCATTCACCTTTGTGGTGTCAGACTGCTTATCTTAGGCATGGCAGAGTCAACTTCTGATTAACTAAATACAGGGAATACCTATGCCATCATCTTCATCTCCCATTATAAAGAAACATTCGCTCCCTCCAAAATTGACACTCAGCATAGAATCCCTATAGGGCAGAAAGAGGCCATTTAGCCTATGAAGTCTGCATGGACCCTCTAAAGAGCATCCCATCCAGATTGAGCCCCCTGCTACCCATTCCCATAATGCTGCATTTCCCATAGCCAACATATCCAGCCTGCACAATTCTGGGCACCATGGGCAATTTGACATAGCCATGCCACCTAACCTGTAGATCTTTGGACTGGGAAGAAACTGGAGCACCTGGAGGAAACCCATTTGGACATGGGGAAAACATGCAAATTCCACACAGTCACCCAAGGCTGAAATTGAACCCAGATTCCTGGCACTGTGAGACAGCAGTTCTAACCAGTGAGTCACTGTGCCACCAAATTAGTATATATCTTTAACAAGATACACTGTAAGAATTCACCAAGACTTATTAGCCAGTACCTTCCAAACCCATGATGACTTCCGTGTAGAAGAACAAGGCAGCAGATACGTGGCAAGTTCCTCTCCAAGCCTCTAACCATCCTGATATTATCCCTTCAATTTTGCTGAGTCAAATACCTAGAACTCCCTCCCTAGACTTTGTAGGTCTACCTAGAGCAGTTCAAGGAGGCAGCTGACCACCATCCCGTCAAGGGCAACTAGGGATGGGCAATAAATGTTGGTTCCACCAGTGATGCCCACATTCTATGAATGAACTAAAATAATACCTGTGTATAGGAAAATGGGCTAGACGAGGTTGAAGATATATGAGAGAAACTGGAAGACTATTCTGGGAGAGCTGGAGCAAGTAAGCAACTGGAATAAAGCAAATAAAGAATGGGGAAAGTAAAAAAGACAAGGGAAGAAGTTTTGATTTGAAGGGATAAAAGTAAAGAAAAAAAGCAACTGTGGACAGAAGAATCTTAGCTGATCTTAAACTTCATGGTAAAGAAATCCATGAACATCTCATAAGGTTTTAGAAATGATGGTGAAGGGTACAGAAAAGTATTTTAAAATTGTGAAACAAAAATTTGCAACTTAACAGTGAATTATGTCAGTATTCTTTAAAGGTATAAGAAACAAAACTAATGCCAATCTATTGTATGAACCTAGAGTTAATTATTGACCTCAAATAATTTTGGATGACCATTAATAACAAAGATACCAGAAGCACAGCACAATTTTGTTGAGACAGCATTTCCTCAAGAGAATTAATAACAATGAATCAAATCATTTTGAATGATGGGAACATTACAAAAATGTCAAACAATTTCAGTGATGAATATGATACATTGAAAATGAAACTGCACCAAATGGCATTTAATAGATATATAATAATTCCTTCCAAATAAACCTGAAAATAATGTTTACATTTCACACAAAAACTTTTATTTACATTTTATATGCTCGACCTCATGTATATTTGCAGAATACTATTTAATGGGATAACATTGGTACCTGAACATACAATAATTTAGAACTTAACATTTCTCTCAACTTGCTGGTTTCTTCTGCTTACTCATCCTGATATTCCTTTCCTTTAAGCAGTACTGTGTACCAAGATGAATAACGGATTGATGTTTAAAATGAAGTTGGGTGAACACAGTCGGAATGGAAGGAAAGACAATTTAATCACGGCAATACAAAACCAAAAGAAAACAAAAAGGCCAAAACAATATTCACAAAATTTTTTAATGCACCTTCGATAGAAATTACTGAATCAATTCATTTCGAACGAAACGACTGTTAAGATTTCGAAATGAATAGCAATGAGGCAACAATTTTACTTAGAGTTTTTTTAAAGTGCGTGCTATCTCGCTAGAAACTTAATATGCATACAGTCTGCCTCATTGAAGACACGCCCTACATTCTTCCTTTCCTATCACTTTTTAATAAAGACACATTAAAAACAATTTTTAAAAACACATATCTAGGCCCTTTTTTTGCATTTACATGGAACAAGCTTACAGCAACTGGTCTGAAGGTGACGCAGTCCAACTGCAATCCTGTTATTAATAATTAGTGAGAGCACGCAGCTGAGCAGAGCGCGAGTGCCCACCTCCCCCCTTGTACCTCGCGAAGCCCCCATCTCAGCAACCCACTCGCTGTGAACAGCTGGCCAGGTGAATGAAGGCAGCTTCCGCGAGGGCAGCGGGCGGCGAGCTGAATGGGCGGGCCTGGGACTGCAGTCCTAACGTGAAGCGAGCGCGCTGCGCTGCACTGTGACAGCAGCCGCTCCTGGAATGAGACCGAACCAGGCATAACGTGAGAGGATGACAGGACTGCCATTCTCCCGAGTTCCGCAAAGCGTTTCTTTCGCTTCTTGCTGACTTGACACCCCACACAAATACCCACATACACTTAATACCAAACAAAAAAGGACGGGGTGGAAGAACACTCGACTTCTCCGTGATATATATAATATATATTGAAAATCACCACGGTCATGTCTGGAAATCGGGTTCAGTTCGCAGGACTCCCACCTCCGAGAGATGCACAGGATCGCCACGGAGTAGCACGTAAGTGTATTTTCTTGGGGAAGATAAAGTTTTGTCTTATTCTGAGTTTAGGCATGTTTTATTGGCAGAAAGAAAACTGTTAATCCTGCCTGTGACCTTCTCGCATCCTTAGCGAGTGGATTTGGGTTGAAGGAGTGGTGGTGGTTTAGGATATTGTGTTTTACTGAGCTTTTGCAGACTTAATCGACCGAGAGCTACTTCTAACTTTACTTCAGTGCTTTAACACTGAACAGTCTGTCACTGCGTTCTGGTATTTTCAAAGACGCTGTTTAAATTCCAGTGTTTAAGATTTATATCTGTCCTCAGCCCTATGATTTACTGTACCGAATGTACAAGTTACACATTTTATCATGTCTTACATTTATTTTACATTTAGTTTATTCTCTCTTTGACAAATTCAAGCTTATTGGAAAACAAAACATAAGGTATTTTATCCTCATTTCCGGGACTGTTCCTTTTCTATGTTGTGTATCTATGCCAATCTGCATAATTTTTTCCCCTGTGATTTATGCACATTCAACAACAAACAGCCTGGTAAGTTATGCTTCAAATTGCCAATATTTCTTTCGATAGCTTCTGTACCTGTGTAGCCACTTTTCCCAATAGAAAAAGAAAAAAAATGCCTTCCCAAATATTCTGTGACTGTTGTAAGTTAAAGTTGTTTCAATAACAACACCAAATTGTACTACTTTACACAATACTTAACATAGTAATATCACAGGATTACTGCAAACAAACATTTGACAGCAAGTAACATAACGCAGTATTGCAGTGAGTATAAAAAAACTTGCTCAAATGGATAGATTTTCAGGGGTATCTTAAAATAAGAATGAAAGGGTCAGGGAGGGTATTACAGTGCTTCAGACCTTGGCAGTTGAAAGCATAGCTACTAATAGTGAAGTTATTAAAATCAAGGAAGCTTAAGAGGCCACATTCAGAGGAGTGCCAATATGAGGTTATGATACGGAAGCAGCTTAGAGTTGGGGCAGAGTGAAGCCATGAAGGATTTGAAAACTGAGATAGCAATTTTAAAATTGATGTATTGTTTAACTAAGACTACTGTAGGTCAATGAGTACAGGGCTGATGGGTGAATGGAATTTGGTGTGAATGTTTTATTTTTATTTATAACATTGAAGTACAGAAAGAAGTTGCTCTTGTGGGTTGCATGTGTCACTCATGATCATATAACTGTTGAGTGTTAAGGTGAGAAAATTTGTGTAATGTACTGACTGATTAGTCAATATGGTGCTTGTAACTATTATGGTCCTGTACTAGTGGTATGTAACAGTTACTGGAATTATAATGAAAAGTTTTATTTTCTTCCGATAAGAACCTAAAATAAAGTTAATTTATTATTATTTGGAAAGTTAAGACTAGATAATGAAGAAATGAAATGAGATTGTTCAATGATTTGTGCTTACACGTAGAATTAACTCCATACCAGCTTCATCATTACCGAGTTTACGTTTTACCTAAGCTTTTAAAACTTTGTATTTTGAACTGCTAAACAACCAGCAAGAAGTCATACAGTCATAGTCATGCAGTCATACCCCATGGAAATAGATTCTTTGGTTCAACCAATCCATGCTGAGCATAATCCCAAACATGACTAGTTTCACCTGCCTGCTCCTGGCCCATATCCCTCCAAAACATTCTTATTCATGTACTTTTTAAATGTCTTTTTCAAATGTTGTAACACTACATTTTTTAAGGAGATTCAAGAATTTCAAATATTGAAATATATAGTTGTCTTATTTCATGCTATTTTTCATCTCACATCTAATATCCATTTGACTGATCACTCCAACTGGAAGTAATTATTTTATTTATGCAGCCGTGATTGTAATGCCAGCCATTTCCCATGATTTAAAGTGAAGGAATATGTAAAGAATTGGACCATGTCAAGAGTAACATGCATGGTTTTGACTCCCTTATTTGAATAAAGGATAATTGCATTAGATACAGTTCAGAGAAGGTTCACTGGACTTGTTCCTGGGATGAGACTTGAACAAGTTGGGTATGCACGCATTGTTGCTAAGAGAATAAGAGGCAAGCTTATTGAAACATTTAAATTTCAGGATCTTGTTAGAGTGGATACCAGGAAGATGTTTCCACGATGGCAAAACTAGAATTGAGGACACAGATTAAAATAACAGGCCTCACTTTATTGACTGAGATGGGGATGTTATTTAATGAGATCATTAAATGTGGAATTCTCCTCCCTAGAAAGCAATGGCGTCACTGAGTTAATTCAAGGAGATTAATCCACGTGATATCAAGAACTGGTTGGAGGCACTGACCAGTGCAAATTCAAGGGCCCTGATGACATTCCAAAACTTGCCATTCTCCTACCCAAGCTCTTTCAGTACCGTTAGAACACTAGTATCTATCTGATAAAGTGGAAAATTGCCCAGGTATGTCCTGTACACAAAAAGCAGGACAAATCCAACCCAGCCTGTTACTGATCCGTTGGTCTACTTTCGATCATCAGTAAGGTGACGGAAGGTATCCAAAATAGTGCTATCAATCAGCACCTGCTCAGTGATGTCCAGTTGCGGTTCTACCAGGGCGACTCAGCTCCTGGCTTCATTACAGCCTTGGTTCAAACATAGACAGAAGGGCTGAATTCCAGAGATGAGAATGACAGCCCTTAACATTAATACTGCATTCAATGAGTGTAGCATCAAGAAGCTGTAGATTAGATTAGATTAGATTCCCTACAGTGTGGAACCAGGCCCTTCGGCCCAATCAGTCCACACTGACCCTCTGAAGAGTAACCTACCCGGACCCATTTCCCTCTGACTAATGCACCTAACGCTATGGGGCAATTTAGCATGGCCAATTCACCTGACCTGCACATCTTTGGACTGTGGGAGGAAACCGGATCACCTGGAGGAAACCCACGCAGACACGGGGAGAATGTGCAAACTCCACATAGACAGTTCCCCGAGGCTGGAATCGAACCTGGGACCCTGGTGCTTGTGAGGCTGCAGTGCTAACCACTGAGCCACCATGCCACCCAAATGAGGGCTCGTCCGGGAAGTGAAACTGGAATCAATAGATATCAGGGACTGACTTTCTGCTGGTTGGAGGCATATGTGGCACACAGTAAGTTGGTAGTGGAGGTCAGTGATCTCAACTCCAGGCCATCCAGGATAGTGTCCTAGACCCAACCATCTCCAGTGCTTCAATGACCTTCCTTCCACCATAAGGTCAAAACTGGGGATGTTTGTCAATGATTGCTCAGCAGGGGAATGGGAACCTGAGGTTAATTCCAGTGCACAGAAGGGTGAGAGTAGGGAGGGCATGGACAGAATTTTACAGTAACAGGAATGTGCTGACAGATAGTAAGCTGGTTTGAAGTGTGTCTACTTCAATGCCAGTAGCATCTGAAATAAGGTAGGTGAGCTTGCAGCATGGATAGGTACCTGGGACTTCGACGTTGTGGCCATTTTGGCGACATGGAAAGAGCAGGGTCAGGAATGGATGTTGCACATTCCAGGGTTTAGATCTTTTATGAAGAACAGGGAAGGTGGTAAAAGAGGGCAAGGTCCTTGTTAGTCAAGGACAGTATAACGGTGGCTGAAAGAACTTTTGACGAGGACTCATCTGCTGAGGTTAGAAACAGGAGAAGAGAGGTCATATTGCTGGGAGTTTTCTAGAGGCCTCCACAGAGCTCCAGGGATGTGGAGGAGAGGATCATCAAAACTATTCTGGTTAGGAGTGAAAGGAACATGGTGGTCATTACGGAGGACTTTAACTTCCCCAACATTGACTGGAAATGCTGTAACTCTAGTACGTTGGATGGATCAGTTTTTGTCCAATGTTTGCAGGAGGGTTGCCTGACACGTATATCAAAGAGCTGACAAGAGGGGGGGCGGCCATACTGGATCTGGTGCTTGGTAATGAACCAGGCCAGGTGTTTGATTTAGTGGTAGGTGAGCACTTTGGAGAGAGTGACTATAATTCGGTTATGTTTAGTTAAGCGATGGAAAGGAATAGGTACATGCCAGAAGGGCAAGAGTTATAGATGGGGCAAGAACAATTATAATGTGATTAGGCAAGACTTAGGATGCATGGAATGGGGTAGCAAAATGCAGGGGATGGCGACAATTGAAATGTGGAGCTGGTTTAAGGAACAGATATTGCATGTCTTTGATAGGTATGTCCCTGTCAGGCAGGGAGGAAGTGATAAGGTAAGGGAACCATGGTTTACTAAAGAAATTGCAACTCTTGTTAAATGGAAGAAGGAGGCTTATGTGACGTTGAGACAAGATGGTTCAGATGAGGCAATGGAGAGTTACAGACTAGCGAGGAAGGGTTTAAAGAGAGAGTTAAGAAGAGCAAAGAGAGGACATGAGCAGTCTTTAGCAAGTAGAATAAAGGAGAACCCTAAAGCTTTCTATAAGTATCTGAGGAATAAAAGGATGACTTGGGTAGGCAAAGGGCCAGTCAAAGACAAGTGGGAAGTTGTGTGTACACTCTGTGGAGATTGGAGAGGTGCTAAATGAATATTTCTCATTGGTTTTCACTCAGGAAAAAGAGAATATTGTAGATTAGAAGAATGAGGTATGGGCAATTAGACTAAAATGATCGAGGTTAGTAAAGAGGAAGTGTTATAGATTCTAAAAGAAATGAAAGTAGACCAGTCCCTTGGACCGGATTCTCTGGGAAGCTAGGGAGGAGATGGTGGAGTCTTTGACTTTGATCTTTTAGTCGTCATTGTCTACAGGTTTAGTACCAGAAGACTGGAGGATTGCAAATGTGTTGCCCTTGTTCAAGAAGGACAGTAGAGATGGCCCAGGTAATTATGGACCAGTGAGCCTTACGTTTGTTGTAGGAAAGGTTTTGGAAAGGATTATGAGAGATAAGATTTATAATCATCTAGCAAGCAACAGTTTGATTGCAGGTAGTCAACATGGTTTTGTCAAGGGCAGGTCATGTCTCACAAACCTCATTGAGCTTTTTGAGAAGGTGACCAAGCATGTGATGAGGGTAGGGGAGTTGATATGGTGTACGTGGACTTCAGTAAAGCCTTTGATAAGGTCCTACGTGGTAGGTTGTTGGAGAAAATGCGGAGGCATGGGATTGAAGGTGATTTAGCAGTTTGGATTAGGAATTAGCTTTCTGTAAGAAGGCAGCGAGTGGTGATTGATGGAAAATATTCACCCTGGAATCTGGTTACTAGTGATGTGCCACAAGAATCTGTTTTGGGACCACTGCTGTTTTTTTATAAATGACTTGGACGCAGGTATAGGTGGATGGGCTAGTAAGTTTGCAGGTGATACTAAAGTCGGTGGAATAGTGGACAGTGTGGAAGAATGTTGCAAGTTGCAGGCGGACTTGGATAAACTGCAGAATTGGGCTGAGAGGTGGCAAATTGAGTTCAACACAGATAACTGAGGTGATGCACTTTGGGAAGAATAACAGGAAGGCAGAATACTGGGTCAATGGAAAGATTCTTGGTAGTGTGGTTGTGCAGAGGGATCTTGGAGTCCATGTACATAGATCCCTGCAAGTTGCCACCCAGGTTGATAGTGCTGTTAAGAAGGCATACGATGTGTTAGGTTTTATCGGTAGAGGGATTGAGTTCCAAAGCTGTAATGTCTTGCTGCAACTGTACAAAACGCTGGTGCAGCCGCACTTGGAATATTTTGTACAGTTCTGGTTGCCCCATTACAGGAAAGATGTGGAAGCAATGAAAAGATGCAGAGGAGATTTACCAGGATGTTGCCTGGTCTGGAGGGAAGGTCTTATGAGGAAAGGCTGAGAGACTTGGGTCTGTTCTCATTAGACAGAAGAAGGCTAAGAGGGGATTTGATATAGACGTACAAGATGATCAGAGGTTAGATAGAGTAGACAGAGAAAGTCTTTTTTTCTAGGACAATGACGTCAGCTTGTACTGGGGGCATAACTACAAATTGTGGGGTGATAGATTTAAGACAGATGTCAGAGGCAGGATCTTTACTCAGAGTGGTAATGGCATGTAATGCCCTGCCTGCTAATGTATTTAACTCAGTCACATTAGGGGCATTTAAACAATCCTTGGATATGCACATGGATGATGATGGGATAGTGTAGGGGGATGGGCTTAGATTAGTTCACAGGCCGGCACAACACTGAGGGCAGAAAGGCCTGTTCTGCACTGTATTGTTCTATGTCCTATGTTCCATGTTCAGCACCATTCATAACTCCTCAGATACTGAAGCAGTCCATGTTCAAATGCAACAAGATCTGGGCAATATCCAGGCTTGAACTGACCAGTGGCAAGTAACATTTACACCACACAAATACCAGACTTTGATCATTGCCAATAAAAGATAATCTAACCACAGCAATTTGACATTCAATGGTTGATTACCACCACTGAATTCCGCACTATCGGCATGCTGAGGGTTGCTGTTGACGAGAAACTCAGCTGGACTCACCACATAAACACAGTGGCTACAAGAGCAGGTCAGTCTACAAATACTATGCACCTGGCACCCACCTCCATCCCAAAGTAAACCTGTCAGTTATCTACAAAGCAGAAGTATGGAGTGTGATGGAATGCTCTCCACTTACCTGGATGGGTACAGCTTCAACAATGCCCAGAAACACCTTGATGATACCATTCGGGACAATGCAGACTGCTTGATTAGCACTACATCCACAAGCATCCACTTCCTTCACTTCAGTAGCAGCAATATGTACTAGCTACAAGATGCACTGCAGAAATTCACCTAAGATCCTCAGCTCGCACCTGCCAAACCCATGAGCACTTCCATCTAGAAGGACAAGGGCAGCAAGTACCTGAGAACACCACCATGTTCAAGTTCCTATCCAAGTCACTCACCATCATTCCTTCACTGTTGCTGGATAAGAATCCTGGAATTCCCTCCCTAATGGTCAACCCACAGCAGGTGGACTGGAGCAGTTCAAGAAGGCAGGTCACCACCTCAAGGGCAATAACTGCTGCCCAGCCAGCAATATCCACATCTCGTAAATGAATAATAAAAAAAGTGCAGAGGCAGAGTTAGTTTATTTTTATCTACAAGAGAGTCTAGGTCTAAATGAAGACAGGGAGGAAAGTAGAGTTGAGACCACAACCAGATCAGTAATGTATGGATTTCCTTTTAGATTTTGCAATTACTTGAAATAAATCATGTTAATTTATATTGCTATCAGGTCCTTAACCTGTACCAACATGCTTCATGGGAAATGGATTAATTCTAAAGTGTAGTAACTGTTTTTTAAGTAAAAAAGCAGGAGTCAGTGGTTTTCCCCCAAGGATGCTTAAGGTTTTCTTGAGAGCTACTTTTGGTTTTTGGGATTTTTTAAAATCTTATTATATACAGAGTCCGTAATACTATTTTGTCCCCTAGTTCCTTCATAGGTTATCTCAAATTTGGATTGTAAGTAAATTTTCCAGTTTACAATAATAAACTAAGATCAGATTCATCTCAAATTCTAACTATTTGACACAATGAAACATAAATTGCTCAGCTATAAGCAAAACAGCATGGTGTAAAATCTACAGAAAAAGTTAACATAAGGAGTGAGACTTCATGTTGTATTCCAGTTCAGAAAGTCACTGACAACTTGGATTTTTTTTCCTCAAGTGCAGTACAAAAAACATGCTTGTCAATCAGTTGTGCTTTATGGCAGCTTTTTAGAAATGTCAATTCAAAATACAAAGTCACTGAACAAATTTAGCAAGGGAACAAATGCAGGACAGAATGCAGAGCCAACAGCAGCTCCTCCCTGACTGACAGCAACCTCAACAGCTAGTACCTGCACTTCTGCATTCATTGGCTAGTGCACAAGAGTCAGTATATCAAGGGTGCTGTCCCTACCTAGTTGACTGCTATTGAGTTCCTGGAGTCGGCTGCCAATATGGCAGAGGACAAGAAAAAGACCCACGTCATCTCCCATGATTTCCAACTCAGCATCTGCATGTTTTAAAGAAAATTATCCTACCTCTCGAAACATTAAGTCTGTCTGTTCACAGATGCTGCCAGACCTGCTGAGTTTCTCTACTTCAGGATTGTCTTAAGGTAAAATTGTCTTAAGGAGGGGGAGTTACATTTTTGATTAGGGAGAACATCACGGCAGTACGAAGAGAAGACATTTTTGAGAGTTCTTCCACTGAGTGTAAATGGGTAGAACGGATGTTGGGGAAAAAAAGGTGGCGATCACTTTGACAGCCCCCCAGTAGTCAACAGGAGATTGAGGAGCAAATATATAGGGAGATCAGTGATAGTTAGAAGAATAATAAGGTTGTAATAGGGGATTTTACCTTCCCTAACATCGACTAGGACTGCCATAGTATTAAGGGCTTGGATGGAGATGGATTTGTTCAGCAGGTTTAGGAAGAATTTCTCACGCAGTATATGGATGGCTCGACTAGTGTAGGGGCAATACTTGACCTCCTCTTGGGGAAATAAGGCAGGGCAAGTAATGAAAGTGTTAGTGCAAGTACACTTTGGGACCAGTGATCGTAATTCCATTTGTTTTAAAATAGCTATGGACGTGCAATTCTGGTCTCCTTCCTATCGGAAAGATGTTAAGAAACTTGAAAGAATTCATAAAAGATTTACAAGGATGTTACCAGAGTTGGAGGATTTGAGCTATAGAGAGAGGTTGAATAGGCTAGGGCTGTTTTCCCTGGAGCATTGGAAGCTGAGGGGTGACCTTATAGAGGTTTACAAAATTATGAGGGGCATGGATAGGATAAATAGACAAAGGCTTTTTGCTGGGGTGGGGAACTCCAGAACTAGAGGGCATAGGTTTAGGTTGAGAGGAGAAAGATACAAAAGAGACCTAAGGGGCAACTTTTTCATGCAAAGGATAGTATGTGTACGGAATGAGCTGCCAGAGGAAGTGGTGGAGGCTGGTACAATTGCAACATTTAAAAGGCATCTGGATGGGTATATGAATAGGAAGGGTTTGGAGGGATATGGGCCGGGTGCTGGCAGGTGGGACTAGATTGGGTTGGGATATCTGGTCGGTATGGACAATTTGGACTGAAGGGTCTGTTTCTGTGCTATACATCTCTATGACTGTGTGACTAAAAGGATGGGTCTGCCCCATGAGTTAAAGGTCTAAATTGGGGCAAGGCCAATTTTGATGGTCTCTGAAAGGAACTTTCAAAATTTGATTGGGGAGGCTGTTTGTAGGCAAAGGTTTTCTGGTAAATGGGAAGCTTTCAAAAGTGAGTTAATGAGGGTTCAGTGCCAGCATGTTCCTCTTAGTGAGGAGTAAGGCTGGCAGGAGTAGGGAACTTCGGATGACTAAAGTTATTGAGGCCCTGGTCAAGATAAAGGAGGAGGCACTTGATATGTATAGGCAGCTGGGATCAAGTGAATTCCTTGGAGTATAGATGATGTCAAAGTCCTCTTGAGAGAAATCAGGAGGGCTAAAAGGGGACATGAGATAGCTTTGGTAAATAAGGTACAGAAGAATCCAGAGATTCTGCAAGTACATGAAGGGCAAAAGAGAAACTAGGGCCACTTAAAAATCAAAAAGCTAGGCTGCATGAAGCCTCAAGAGATCAGTGAGATCCTAAATGAATATTTCTTGTTAGTATTTACCATCGAGAAAGGCATGGATGCTAGCAAACTTGGGGAAATAAATAGTGATGCATTGAAGAGAGTCTACATTCCAGAAGTGTTGCTGAAAGTCCTAAAATGCATTAAGGTAGATAAATCCCCGTGACCTGATGAAGTGTATTGCTCCTGTGGAAGGCTAGGGAGGAAATTGGGGTGCCCCTAGCAGAGATATTTTTATAATTGACAGCCCCAGGTGAAAATTGGAGAGTGGTTAATGTTGTCATTATTTGAGATGCTGCAGGGAAATGCCTGGGAACTACACACTGGCAAGCCTAAAGTCTGTGGTGGATAAGTTGTTAGAAGGGAGTTCTGAGGGACAAGATCTCTAGGCATTTAGAGAGGCAAGGACTCATTTGGAATAGTCAGCATGGCTTTGTGCATTTGAAATCTTGTCTCTCGAATTTGATTGAGTTTTCTTGAAGGGGTGACCAAGAAAGATGAGGGCAGTGCAGTAGACATTGTCTACGTGGTTGTTAGCAAGGCCTTTGATAAGGTACTGCATGGTAAGTTTATTGAGTAAGGTTAAGTCTCAGGATCTAGGGAGAGCTAACTAATTGGATACAAAATTGGCTTGACGGTGGTGGGCGAGGATTTTTTTTTCAGACTGAAGGCCTGTGAGCCAAATGGATCAGTGCTGGGTCCACTGTTATTCATTATCTATATAAACGATTTAGATGAGAATTTAGGAGATATGGTTAGTACGTTTGCAGATAACACGAAAAGTGGTGGGATAGTGGACAGTGAAGAAGGTTGTCTGAGAATGCAGTGAGATCTTGATCAACTTGGCCAGCGGTCTGAGGATTGGCAGATGGAGTTTAATTTAGATAAATGCAAGGTGTTGCATTTTGATGTGTCAAACCAGGGTCAGACTTATATAGTCAATGGCAAGGTCCTGTGGAGTGTTAAAAAACAAACAGATATAGGGGTACAGTTTCAAAGCTCCTTGAAAGTGGAGCCACAGTAGACAGGATGGTGAAGATTTATTAGAATGCTACCCGGAACTGGAAAGTTTGAGTTATGAGGTTGCACAGGTTGGGATTTGTTTTCCCTGGAGCATAGGACACTGAGAGGTGATTTTGTAGAGGTCGATAAAATCATGAGGCATAGCCAGCAGCTTTTTCATATGGTAGGGGAGTCTAAATCTAGACGGCGTAAGTTTTAAGGGGAAAATGGAGAGATACAAAAGGGTCCAGAGGGGCAGTTATTTCACATAGAGTATGAGAAATTTCTAGAATAGGTTGTTGAAGGTAGTGGTGGAAGTGAGTACAGCTTTGTCATTTTAAGAAACATTTAGACAGGTACGTGGATGGGATAGATATGAAAGGATATGAACCAAATGCAGACAAATGGGGCTAGTTTAAATTGTGAAATCCAGGCGGCATGGGCAATTTGAGCCAAGGACCTCTTTTTATGTTGTAGGCCTCTTTGACTTTGACTCTATAATGATTTGAAACTTTGAATACTGAGAGATGTAGATAGAGTGGACATGAAGACACTTACATTGTCTTAAGGAATCACTGAGTCAGGAAATTGTTTGCATTATGATTCCCCAGGATTAGGGCATTCACATTTATATTATCTCTGAGGATGACCTTATCCTACCATTATACCTGGGGTAACATGTGGTTATGGGGGGGGTGGGGGGGTGGGGAGCTGGCCAGAGTATCTGTGAGCATTACCAACTGACCTGTCTAAAGGAGATGTGTTTCCTATGTTCGGGGCCTCTTTGACTCAACTTCACACGGCTACGAAGAGGGTCAAAGGGGTCACCTAGCTTGTACAAGCTTTAATAAACTTTAACTGTTTGCAGAAGTTGGTGTGTGCATATTGCACCTTGTGTGTGAAACTTCTGGAAAAGAACGGAACATTCTAAGCATAGTACAGCCAAGAAAATACTACTTGAAGCATACTGTTCCAGTACATTTTGAACTTTCAGTTAGTACTTTAACATTTTGATTAAAATGACTACTCTAACTACAGGTCCTTCAGTATTCTTTTTTACTCTCTAATCAACCTGTTCAGAATGTTATTACTCACCTCCAGGAGCAGGTGGTACTTGAACCTAGGCCTCATAGTCAATGGGTAGAGATGTTACCACTGCACCACAAGAGCCTTCCTTTGGCATTCTAAGCTCCAAACAGTCCTGAGACTCTGGCAAATACCTAATTAAGTGGAGACATTCACATTTGAGAAATTCGCACCTATCTTTGGTGACCTATCCAGGAAACAAAAGTGATACAATATACCAGCTGGCTTATTTTTCTGTTTCATCATGAACAAAGGAAACATCAAAACTCAACGTACTTATGGTGATTTCCCTCCACTAATCTAGATTGAGTGAACTGCAAACTGTTGAAGGTCAACACAGGAATTATAATCTATACGCTAGTTTTTTTCCTCTGGAAAAAAGACTATGAACTTCTACAAGTCACACGAAGAGTCATTTTGTTGCCTACTTTTAAAGTAAAAGCAATAATCTGCTCTGTGGAGTTCCATCATTGACATCGAAGGTTAGACAAGTTAGTAAATAAACAGTAATACCTTGAAAGCAGGAGAAAGGTTTCCTTTCCCACAACTACACCATCTCACCCCTCCCACACCAACCCCACCTCAAATTGTTCCAACTTTGAGTTCACCCGTAAATCATGCTCTTAGAAATTCAGCTACTAAAAGCCTTGTGGCTTACTAATACTTGTCTGCTTTAAAAGATCATTCACTTTAATTAAAGCATTAGAGTCTTAGAGTCCTGTAGCACAGAGACAGGCCCTTTGGCCCAAAATGATTCATGCTAACCATTAACTAAAACTACAAGCTTGCCACAAAAGAGACTCATAACTTTTCTTTTAAAGTCATCGGGATCTAATTTTGTGATACTTTGAATAAGGTATCATAGTTCAAACATGTGTGATTTTTTTTTAAATCTTGGAAGTCAAGCTTTCTGCTGTAAATTATTTAATTGACAGTCACTCTGAGGACAAGGAAATAACACCCCTTACTTAATATACATTCTTCACAGTAAGCAAAAACACATTTTGTCCATGATAAAATGGAGCAAATACAGCAACTAATTTGCATATGGCAACTTCATGTAAATGGAAATATGACTGGCCAGGTAATCTGTTTATTGGAAAAACTCAGCAGATATGGCAGCCCTTACAAAACTTTTAATATTTGGAGTATGTTATCTGCAGTGTTTTATTATTTTTGAGAAATTTCCACCAAGATATAATAGTTTCTGGCCTAAAGTCCTGTTGAATTGATGATGTACAAGGGCATCTCCTTTCCTTTTAATAGAAAGGGCTAACTTTGCTTCCAAATGGGGACTTTTCAGTAGCGTTTATCTATTTTTGTTGATGATACATTCCAGGAAATAGACTTCACTTATCCTGACATATGGAATTGCTCATTATTTGACTTGTAACACATTGGTCATTTGTTATTCATCCTCTGTCCTACTAAGAGAAAAGATGAAGGGAGTTGTATGCAGATTTCAAGAATATTCAGGTCTCACTGTCATATTTGTTAAACTGCCTATTTCATTTGACAAAGAACTGCTTGTTGTCATGGGAATAAGGTTAGTCTGTGGAGATAGAGAAGTTACTGCTAATTTGCATCCAGGCAAAGCCCAAACCCATGGCATTTTTCTAGCAGAGCGTATCTAACAAATGAGCACTTTTTAAAATCTTCGTGATTCTTAATTTTAAAATAAATCTTGTTGATATTATAATGGTTGTTTGATCTTTTTAAGTTATGATGTCAGTAGTTTAACAGATTATAAAACTTTTTCTGTTATCTTAGTCAATAACTGCATTGGTGCAAGTCTCTAAGTGTTCAATAAGGATTTATAATTTAGTGCATACAGCATGAAAGCAAAATCAAAAATAACCATGTGGTAGTGGCATGTTTTTTTTAATACATCCTGGTTACATTTGTGGTTTTGAATCTTTCCTGTTGACCTGAACAATAAATGCCCAGACTGCACATTGCATGTGTCTATTTGAGTTATGAATTAATGAACCAACAGGATTAACTTTAAAGTAATTTAAACACGAGCATCACAGAGAGCCTGAAAACAGTTCTGAAAGAAAAGCTGTACATATTTTTAAAAGACAAGTGTTTTATTCATCCCTGTACTTAATTATGTTCTGTATAGAATTCCATAAATAGTTTGATTTCTGTTCAAATTAAAACTATTAACTTTAAATCAGCTGCTTTGGATCATTTCAGAATAAGCAGCAAAAGTTTGTTTTTTGACAATCTTGAATGACATTCTATGTAATCGCAATGAAAGTAAACTTACGTCTGTAAGATGTAGTAATAGAAGTGGGCCATTTGGCCCATTGCATCTGCCTGCACCATTCAGTTAGACCATGACTGATCTGATAATGCTCAACTCAACTTTCCTGCCTTTTTCCCCCAAAACCTTTGATTCCCTTACCCATTAAATATTGGTCCATCTCTGGCTTGAACATTGTGACTCAGGTGAGTAGTATCAACTGATCCACAGCTAATGGTATGTCTTCAACTGATTGCCTTTGGCTCTGGAATTCCCCCTCGTAAACCCCTCCAAACTCTTCTATAATCTGCTATAAAAGCCATGGCAACAGTTGTTGGACTAGAGTTATGCATTGGGACTATGCAGAATCCCTGTAACAGACTCCATGGGAATTTCCCAGGGATTGGAGATTCCAAAGGGAAATTCACTTGTTTTTGGAACCATCCAAGAAAGTGTGTTTAAAATTGCGGAGTTCCAGTTCAGTTAAGAAAGTGGTTATCCAGGAAAGGCTAGAGGATTACAAAACTTACTGTAACTCCTGAGTAACTATTGAACTGAATACACCACTTGCTATTCACTCCATGACTACACCCTCTAGTGACCTCTAACAATAACCCTCCTGACCAGATCCCCGTTCCCCAGCAAACAGAATTCCACATTGTCCTGGGACAGCTTTTAACCTGACCCTTCTGTGTGACATCCCATGCTTTTGGACCCAACAGCTACTCAATTCTACTGGTCTCACACCACCAAGGAGGCAATACCTAATGGAATTATCACTGGACTTTTAATCCAGATACCCAGATAATGTTGAGAACCCAGATTTGAAATGCATGACTGATAGTGGAATTTGAATT
Organism: Chiloscyllium plagiosum; assembly: GCF_037043375.1. Lineage (NCBI taxonomy): Eukaryota > Metazoa > Chordata > Chondrichthyes > Orectolobiformes > Hemiscylliidae > Chiloscyllium > Chiloscyllium plagiosum. The sequence continues at coordinate 86,713,931 of NW_028270143.1, forward strand.
CAATAAATATCTGGAATTAAGAGTCTAATGATCACCATGAGTCCATTGTTAATTGTTTGGAAAAAAAACCCATCTGGTTCACTACTGTCCTTTACGGAAGGAAACTGCCATCCTTACCCAAACCGCCCACATGTGACTCCAGACTCTCAACAATATGGTTGGTGTTTAACTAGCCTCTGGGCAATTAGGGATGGGGACAATAAATGGTGGCTGGTGATGCACTCATCCCATGAATGATTTTCAAAGAAAACTCCGAGCATTCAGCCACTTATCTGGCAAACTCATCCCACATTTGCTTTACTTTGCCTTTCACAGGAAACTGTCAACATGACTATGCTGCTGGACATTGAAATCATAGAATATGATGCATTATTGATATCAATGTTGGTATTGTTTCCATAGTTAATTTTTTCAGTGCTGAAATGGTGGATTCCTAGACCAATTCGTAACAATAGGCCCTTATGTTGGAATCTCCAGCACAGAAGTCATCTAATGTTAACTGCCTAAGACTTGTTCAATCAGAGAAATAATAGGTCCAACATTCGTTTTTGATCAGTAGGGGAAGATTTTGGGGAAAATGCAGCAAAGTAGATATGAGGAATGTCAAATCAGCCATGATCATCTTGAATGGTGGAACAAGCTTGAGGGGTCAAATGGCTTACTTCTGTACCAATTTTTCATGGGTTTGTGCTTCCTTAAGTGCAAATTGCTTTGAGTTTTTTTTGGAGGGATCATGCCATGAAACCCAGTGTGCAATTCTGGTCTCCCTTCTTTAGGAAAGATGTTGTGAAACTTGAAAAGGTTGAGAAAAGATTAACATGGATATTGCCAGGGTTGGAGGTTTAAGCTATAGGGAGGGACTGAATAGGCTGGGGCTGTTTTCCCTGGAGTGTCAGAGGCTGAGGGGTGACCTTATAGAAGTTTGTAAAATCATGGGCATGGATAGGTTAAATAGACGCATCTTTTTTTCTCTGGGTAGGGGAATTCAGAACTCGAGGGCATAGGTTTAGGGTGAGGGGAAAGATTTAAAAGGGACCTAAGGGGCAACTTCTTCACTCAAAGGGTGGTGCATGTATGGAATGAGTTGCCAGAGGAAGTGGAGGAGGCTGGTACAATTACAACATTTAAAAGGCAACTGGATGGGTATATGAAAAGAAAGGGTTTAGTGGGGTATGGGGCAAATGCTGGAAAATGGGACTAGATTAATTCAGGATATCTGGTCGGCATGGACGAGTTGGACTGAAAGGTCTGCTTCTGTGCCGTACAGCTCTATGACTGAGTAAAATCTCTGGATCTTAGCAAACTCATCTCATGAAGAACCTACCATATTGGTATGGTACCCTTCTCATCCGATTCTATCCCCACCTTACCACATGCAATTCCTGGAAGAACTTGCCACTCACAAGATCTCTAAAAGACTAGCGTCCCTTGTGCCTGCTCTATCTTTAAAAAGCACTGTTTGTAAGTGTTGGCAATTTGTTTTTGCCCATCACCAGCATTATAATGATACTCAATCACAAAGTCACTCTGTTTGTGGCACATAGCTGGCATGGCTGACTTGCGCGCACACACACACACAGCCCGATTCTCCCACCCTTGTCACTGCTTTCTTTTATTCATTCATGGGATGAGGGTATTGTCAGCTGGGTCAGTATTTATTGGCCATCCCTAATTTCCCAGAGGGCAGTTAAGAGTTAACCATGTTGCTATGGAGCTGGAGTCACATGTAGGTCAGACCAGGTAAGGATGGCAGTTTCTTCCCTAAAGGGCATTAGTTTTAATCATTACACCAGACAGTTTATCTGTCATTAGCTACATTTCAACTAAACACCCTGTCTACGTCCCTACTACACAGTCTCTTACCTGCAGCCCGCATCTTGTCATTGTCCAATAAGGGAACATATCACATTCAGGCAAACAGATGGTCAATTCCAAACAGGAATGTTTATTTACAGCCAGCAAAATTAAATAAAAACCAGGTGAATAGAGGCTGCAAGTCCTGTCCACAATGCAGACCAAATACTTGACTAAGTATTATTTTACATCCATGATGTTCTGCTTGCATCTACTGGAAGCACCCCTCAATCATGTACTGCCTGGCTTGTAGTGTCCAATGACAATGTTTTCCGTCTTCTAATGAGGAGAATGTTCCCCTTCCAATTCCTCAACACAGATCGCCTCATTGTGTCCCGCACAATTGGAGTGAGCAAAATGCGAGGAGGATCTAGAGGCTTTTTCTAGACTATTGTGGAGGCCCATCTCCAGACTGGTCAGAGCAGTAGGACTGCCTCTTCAGCATCCCAATTATCTGCTCCATCATGGCCCTAGTTGAAGCATCGGCAGCACGTTGCAACTGCACTTTGTTTCAATTAGTTTCAGATCTGTGATTGCAGCGGGCAGCCATTATCCTTATAAGACACCTGGACCCTCGAACACAGCTACAAGAGAGTGCTCCAGGATGTAGGCATTGTGACAGCAACCAAGGTAGGAGGCACATACCCCCAGGAAATATAAAGATGATCATGGATGACCCAAACGTGAATTGAATCAAAAGTAGGGCAGAGGCTAAGCATCTTAGTGAGTAAGTTTCCAAAGTCTATCCGCAATTTACAGAGTACAAGTCAGGAATGTGATAGAATATTCCTCACTTGCATGTATGAGTGCAGCTCTAAGAACACTCAATAAGCTTGACACTATCCAAAACAAAGCAGCTTGTTCATTGGCACCATATCCACCAACATTCATCAGTGCGGAATAGCATCAGTGTGTGCCAGCTACAAAATGCACTGCAGAAATTCATCCAGGTCCTTAGACAGTAACTTCCAAATCCATGACGGTTCCCATTTTGAAGGTCAAGGGCAGCATCACCATCTGTAATAAAAACCGAAAAAACTACTGATGCTATAAATCAGAAACAAAAACAGAAGTTTCTGGAAAAGCTCAGCAGGCCTGCCAACCTGTGAAGAGAAATCAAAGGAAATGACTCAGTCCGGTGATCCTTGTTCACCTGATGGTAGCTAGGAAGGTGTCTGTTTATATGCAGCCGATAGGGGATAAGGAGCAAACGATAGGTGGGGATAGAGCTCAGAGAGAGGAGAACAGTTGGACAGACAAAGGAGTAGGTAACAATCTAGCTGGGATGGTGAATAGTTATTAATGGAGATTGTTAGTGGCTAACAATAGGTAGTGTGCAATAGCAGACTCTGATTACAAGGCTTGGTATGTGTGGTGGTTCAGGCCCGAAAATTATTGAATGATGTGTTGCTCTTCCAGCTTGTACTGAGCTTCGCTGGAGCACTGCAGCAAGCCTGAGACTGAGATGTTGGCCAGAGAACGAGGTGGCAGGCAACTGGAAGCTCAGGATCTTTTTTGCGGACAGAATATAGATGTTCTGCAAAGCGGTCACCCAGTCTAGGTTTCGTTTACCCAATGTAGAGGAGACCACATTGTGAGCGGTGAATGCAGTAGACTAGATTGTGAGAAGTGCAGGTAAAGCTCTGCTTCATGTGGAAGGTATATTGGGCCCATGGATACAGAGGAGGTCGGAGATAAATGAGCAGGGGTTACACCTTCAGCGATTGCAGGGGAAGGTGCTTTAATGGGGTGTTGGGAGCGAGGGAAGAGTGCAGAAGGTAGACGAGGGAGAGGGAGGGAATATGTGTCTGGTGGTGACATCTCGCTGGCGGTGGCATGACTGATGATCTTCTGAATATGGATGCTGGTGGGATGGTAGCTAAGGAAAATAAGAATCCCTCCACTGTTGCAGGAGAGAAGACAATGGGTGAGGGGGGAAGTGCAGGAGATGGGTCAGGTCCGGGTGAGGGTCCTGTCGACAATGGTGTTGGGAAATCCTCAGTTGAGGAAGAAGGTGGACATCACAGAGGCTGCTTTCTTGAAGTTGGCCTCATAAGAACATGTGCGTTGGAAACAGGAACTGGGAGAATGGAATGGAGTCTTTACATCCTTGTACCCCATTTCCTGTATAGTCCGGGTAGCTGTGGGAGTCAGTGGGTTTATAGTGCATATTTGTGACCAGTCTATCTTCCAAAATGGAAACAAATGTTGAAGAAGGGAGGAGTCAGAGATGAACCAGGTGAAAGTGAAGGCGGGCTGGAAATTGGAAGCAAATTCAATTAAACCCTTCTAATTTGGGGAGAGAGGGAAGCAGCACTGATGATCTCAATATATCTGAGAAAGAGTTGTGGGTGGGGGCCAGAATAGGACCTGAACAAGGAATGTTTCAAGTACTCCTCAAAGAGATAGCCATAACTGAGGCTGATGTGGGTACCCATGGCCACCCTGTGACCTGAAGAGTTAAGAGAAGTTGAGGGTGAGGACGAGCTTGGCCAGGTGGAAGAGGATGGTGGTGTATGGGGACGGTTCAGGCCTCTTCTCCATGTAGGAGCAGAGAGCCTTGAGACCCACCTAGTGAGGGATGGATGTGTAAAGGGATTGCATATCCATTGTAAAGAGGAGGCTGCTGGAGTCTGCAAACTGGAAATTCTGGAAATGGCATAAAACATCAGAGGAATCATGGATTTATATGGGCAAGGACTGGACCGGGGAGTAAAAACTGACTCAAAGTAGGAAGACACTAGGAGAAAGTGAGTACTGCAGATGCTGGAGATCAGAGTAAAAGAATGTGGTGCTGAAAAAGCACACATGATGTGGAACTTTGAATTACTTGGAAATATTATGAACTATGAGATGGATAGTACAAAACTTTCAAAAGCAGGTTGGTTGACTAGACAGACAAGTGGTAGCTGGAGTTTAAAGCAGAGAAGTGCAAGGTACATAGAAGTAGTATTGTTTTGGGTTTATCGTGTTTTTTTTCCTGCAAGGCAAGGTTGGAGACTGAAGAGGCTGTTTCTTCCAGCAGCCAAGGCCAAGGGGTATAAAGGCCATTAGAAACTTCCTGAGTTGAATTTGGTAAGCAGAAATTATTATTGGGTCCATGTGTAAAATGAAGATCCAAATTCACAGATCAACAATGGAATCCTTGCAGAGAAAGTGACCTCTTGAAGTTTAAGGCAATTGGACAACTGAAGAGAAGCAGTGAATTCTTGAGAGTTCCACCACACCTTGCCCCAGGGGAAGGGACACATTCCTCAGTGCTGGAATATATATGGAAACTAACGAGGCGAATGCAAAGTGGTGATACGTTAAACATTCTGTGCTGAAAAATGTTAACAAAATGTCAAGTTAAATCAAAATATTACTAGCCTTATGTAATTCTGATTACAGTAAAAAACAAAGTTTAAAATGTGGAATTTTGTGGTGCCACTGTTTCAGGAATTAATTGGGAATTAATGATTTTTGAGAAGACTTGTAGCTCAGGTTGAGGTTCTGGATGTAAGTTTGCTCGCTGAACTGGAAGGATCATTTTCAGATGTTTTGTCACCATACTAAGTAACATAATCAGTGAGCCTCCTGTGAAGCACTGGTGTTATATCCCACTTTCTATTTATGTGTCATGGTTTCTCAAGGTGGGTGATATCACTTCCGGTTCTTTCTCAGAGGATGGTAGATGGGTCCAAATAAATGTATTTATTGATGGAGTTCTGGTTAGAATGCCAGGCCTCTAGAAATTCTTGTGCCTGTCTCTGTTTAGCTTGTCCAAGGATAGTTGTGTTGTCCCAGTCAAAGTGGTGTCCATATTTGTCTGTATGTAAGGATACTAGTGATAGTGGGTCATTTCTTTTGGTGCTGGTTGCTGTTCATGTAGTCCTAGCATGGTATTTTGTAAATAACATTTGTTTTGCTGGTTGTTTCTATGGGATTCTTTTAGGTTCATTAGTTGATGTTTGCATGTTGGTAAGTTTGCGGGCTCCCATGACGTTCAGGAGTCAGAGTAGTCTGAAAGTCATTTCAAAGATGCCTTTGTAAGGTAATATGGCTAGAGTTTCTGGGCACATTGTATCTGCTTGTTTGGGTGTTGAGAAATCGGCAGACCGTGTTTACTGGGAACCTTAGGGCGGCACGGTGGCACAGTGGTTAGCACTGCTGCCTCACAGCACCAGAGACCCGGGTTCAATTCCTGCCTCAGGCGACTGACTGTGTGGAGTTTGCACGTTCTCCCTGTGTCGGCGTGGGTTTCCTCCGGGTGCTCCGGTTTCCTCCCACAGTCCAAAGATGTGCAGGTCAGGTAAATTGGCCACGCTAAATTGCCCGTAGTGTTAGGTAAGGGGTAAATGCAGGGGTATGGGTGGGTTGCGCTTTGGCGGGGCGGTGTGAACTTGTTGGGCCGAAGGGCCTGTTTCCACACTGTAATCTAATCTAATCTAATCTAATCTATTCTTCTTGAATATGCTGTGTAGGTATTTTTCTTCTGTTCATGGTTCTTGGGTGCTGCAGTGTGTTGAAGAAACCAGATACACAAATAGAAAGTGGGACATAACACCAGTGCTTCACAGGAGGCTCACTGATGTTACCTAGTATGGTGATAAAATGTCTGAAAATGGTCCTTCCAGCTCAGTGGGCAAATTTAAGTCCATTAATTGGGAGTGTTAATGCTCTCACCTTGAAATCATAGGTTCAAAGAACCAATGCAAAGAGAGGGACTTTGGCGCATATGTATTTAAACCTTTGAAGATTGGAAGTCTGATTGAGAGCTTCTAATAAAATATTTAATAATCTGAGTTTTAATAAAAGGGCCAGAATGTTAACACTCACTGGGAAACATGCTTTCAAAAAGCTTTGTGTTCAACAGAGTGCAGAAAAGATTCATGAGAATTATTTGAGATCAGGAACTTCAGTTACGTAGAAAGGTTGGAAAAACTGAGACTGTCCTCCATGGAGGAGAGGGGATTTGATAGAAATATTGAAAATCATGGGGGGAGGCAGGGTTTGAAGAGTAGATAGGGAGAAAAGCTTTGCTTCTTAGTGGAAGAATCCAGAACCAGAGGGCACACATTTTCAGGTCATTGATTCTTGATCCAATGATAACATGAGGAAAATCTTTCTTTCGTGCACAAATGGTTAGGATCTGGAGTGTGGTGCCCAGATAGATGTAGACAGTTAGTTGAGGGTTTCAAATAGAAAGTAGTTGTTAGCAGAAAAAGAGATGTTTCCAGGGTTAAAGATAAAAAGTTGAGAAACCGCATCAAGTGATTTACTCCTTTAGCAACCAAGCACAGATGCAGTGGGAAGCATCGTCTTCTGTTCTGTAACCGTCTACAATTTCAACTGTTGGGGTAGGGACTAAGATTGTGATGGATAGGTCATATATAATCTTCAGCAGTTAGCAAAACTTACATCATGCCTTTAAATTAGATGTTACACCTCAAGTAATCAAAGATGGATGAGGTAATCCAAGATGGAGGATGGGAAAAATTTCTGGCTGTAACAGCTGCTCCTTTTTTGAGGTTTTTTGCTGGAGGTGATTCTTCGAATTCTAGGAGCAGTAATTACTGTTTTATATGCTGTTGCATTGTTTTGGAACTTTGGGGGAAAAAAAGTCAAAACAACAGCAGTTTTAAAAGGAAGAAGTACAGACAAAGGAAGCACATGGTGAGGTCAGTGCAGGAGAGAGAGAAAGAAAGAAAGAAATTGACACCACAGTGAACCTGTACAGTACTGCCTTTGCTGTATGAATTCATGTATTGCTGGACATCGGAGTGCGTCTGGGAAAATTAACAAACAGTGAAATTCACAACTGATCTTGGAGGAACTGTTTGGGCGAAGTTCACAGCGCAGAATCAGATAAGTTAATTGCTTTAAGTGGCCTACAGAAAGTCTACAGTAGTGAGTAGAGTGAGTTCTTTCTTGATTGTATGTTTTTTGAGATCTGTCTCTTGATTAAACTTAAAATATAAGCCTTAACTATTAATCTAACCTGGGGCAGTGTTTTGAGGGGGCTAAGACGGTGTTATTTTCTGGGTCTATAGATTGTGAAGGAGCAAAAATGGCCTTTAGTAGAGTGATATGTGCTTCTTGTCAGATGTGGAAGTTTAAAGAGAGTTTAAGGGTTATTGCGGATTGTATCTACAATAAATGCTGTTGGTTGCGAATCTTATCAGATCGAATGGATTGATTGGAGAGACAGAAGCAATGAGGAATTTGCAACAGCAACAGTCTGTGATGGCTGGCAGTTACAGGAAGGGGGGAATGTCTCAGATACAGTTACATAGATGGGTTAACTCCAGGAAAGGTAAGAGTGGTAGGCACCTAGTGCAGGTGTGTTCTGTGGCTATACCCATTTCAAGCAAGTATACTGTTTTGGAAAATATAGGGGGTGACAGATTCTCAGGGGAACGTAGCACAAACAGCCAAGTTTCTGGTATTGAGACTGGCTCTAATGCAATGAGGGGTACGTCGGGTTTCAAGAGATCAATTATGAGAGAATTCTCTAGTCCGAGGTACAGACAGATGTTTCTGTGGCCAGCAGCGAAAAAGCAGAATCGTGTGTTGCTTCCCTGGTGCCAGGATCAAGGATGTCTCAGCGAGGGTGCAGAATGTTCTCACTGGGGAGAGGGGCCAGCAAGAGGTCATTGTCCACATTGGAACCAACAACATAGGAAGGGAAAAGGTTGAGATTCTGAGGGGAGATTACAGAGAGTTGGGCAGGAATTTAAAAAGGAGGTCTTCGAGAGTAGTAATATCTGGAATACTCCCGGTGCTACGAGCTAATTAGGGCAAGAATAGAAGGATAGAGCAGGTGAATGCATGGCTGAGGAGCTGGTGTATGGGAGAAGGATTCCAGGATACAAATGCTACAGGAAGGACAGAAAAGGAGGCAAGAGAGGAAGTGGAGTGGCGTTTTTGATAAGAGATAGCATTACAGCTGTACTTGGGGAGGATATTCATGGAAATACATCCAGGGAAGTTATTTGGGTGGAACTGAGAAATAAGAAAGGGATGATCACCTTATTGGGACTGTATTATAGACCCCCTAATTGTCAGAGGGAAATTGAGAAACAAACTTGTAAGGAGATCTCTGTTATCTGTAAGAAGAATAGGGTGGTTATGGTCGGGGATTTTAACCTTCCAAGCATAGACTGGGACTGCCATAGTGTGAAGGGTTTAGATGGAGAGTGTGTGTACAAGACAATTTTCTGATTCAGTATGTGGATGTTCCCACTAAAGAAGGTGCAAAACTTGACCTACTCTTGGGAAATAAGGCAGGGCAGGTGACTGAGGTGTCAGTGGGGGAGCACTTTGGGACCAGCGACCATAATTCCATTAGATTTAAAATAGTGAAGGAAAAGGATAGATCAGATCTAAAAGTTGAAGTTCTAAATTGGAGAAAGGCTAATTTTGACGGTATTAGACAAGAATTTTCTAAAGCTGATTGGGGGCAGATGTTTGCAGGTAAAGGGGCGGCTGGAAAATGGGAAGCCTTCAGAAATGAGATAACGAGAATCCAGAGAAAGTATATTCCTGTCAGGGTGAAGGAAAGGCTGGTGGGTATAGGGAATGCTGGATGACTAAAGAAATTGAGGGTTTGGTTTAAAAAAAAAGAAGGAAGTATATGTAAGGTATAGACAGGATAGATCGAGTGAATCCTTAGAAGAGTATAAAGGAAGTAGGAGTATACTTAAGAGGGAAATGAGGAGGGCAAAAAGTGGACATGAAATAGCTTTGGCAAATAGAATTAAGGAGAATCCAAAGGGTTTTTACAAATATATTAAGGACAAAATGGTAACTAGGGAGAGAATAGGGCCCCTCAAAGGTCAGCAAGGTGGCCTTCGTGTGGAGCTGCAGAAAATGGGGGCGATATTAAACGAGTATTTTGCATCAGTATTTACTGTGGAAAAGGATATGGAAGATATAGACGGTAGGGAAATAGATGGTGACATCTTGCAAAATGTCCATATTATAGAGGAGGAAGTGCTGGATGTCTTGAAACGCATAGAGGTGGATAAATCCCCAGGACCTGATCAGGTGTACCCTAGGACTCTGTGGGAAGCTAGAGAAGTGAATGCTAGGCCTCTGGCTGAGATATTTGTATCATCAATAGTCACAGGTGAGGTGCCGGAAGACTGGAGGTTGGCTAACGTGGTGCCACTGTTTAAGAAGGTTGGTAAGATCAAGCCAGGGAACTATAGACTGGTGGGCCTGACGTAGGTGGTGGGCAAGTTGTTGGAGGGAATCCTGAGGGACAGGATGTGTGTATTTGGAAAGGCAAGGTCTGATTAGGGATAGTCAACATGACTTTGTGCATGGGAAATCATGTCTCACAAACTTGATTTGAGTTTTTTGAGAAAGTAAAAAAGAGGATTGATGAGGGCAGAGCGGTAGATGTGATTTATATGGACTTCAGTAAGGCTTTTGACAAGGTTCCCCATGGGAGACTGATTAGCAAGGTTAGATCTCATGGAATACAGGGAGAACTAGCCATTTGGATACAGAACTGGCTGAAAGGTAGAAGACAGAGGGTGGTGGTGGAGGGTTGTTTTTCAGACTGGAGGCCGGTGACCAGTGGAGTGCCACAAGGATTGGTGTTGGGTCCGCCGCTATTTGTCATTTACATAAATGATTTGGATGTGAGCAAAAGAGGTACAGTTAGTAAGTTTGCAGATGACACCAAAATTGGTGTTGTAGTGGACAGCAAAGAGGTTACCTCAGACTACAACAGGATCTTGACCAGATAGGCCAATGGGCTGAGAAGTGGCAGATGGAGTTTAATTCAGATAAATGTGAGGTGCTGCATTTTGGGAAAGCAAATCTTAGCAGGACTTATACGATTAATGGTAAGGTCCTAGGAGTGTTGCTGAACAAAGAGACCTTGAAGTGCAGATTCATAGCTCCTTGAAAGTGGAGTCGAGGGTAGATAGGATAGTGAAGAAGGCGTTTGGTATGCTTTGTTTTATGGACCAGTGTATTGGGTACAGGAGTTGGGAGGTCATGTTGCAGCTGTACAGGACATTGGTTAGGCCACTGTTGAAATATTGCATGCACTTTTGGTCTCCTTCCTATCAGAAAGTTGTTGTGAAACTTGAAAGGGTTCAGAAAAGATTTACAAGGATGTTGCCAGGGTTGGAGGATTTGAGCTATAGGGAGAGGCTGAACAGGCTGTGGCTGTTTTCCCTGGACCGTCTGAGGTTGAGAGGTGACATTATAGAGGTTTACAAAATCATGAGGGGCATGGATAGGATAAATAGACAAGGTCTTTTCCCTGGGGTCGGGGAGTCTAGAACTAGAGGGCATAGGTTTAGGGTGAGAGGGGAAAGATATAAAAGAGACGTTGCAACGTTTGCAACATTTTAAAAGGCATTTGGATGGGTATATGAATAGGAAGGGTTTGGAGGGATATGGGCCGGGTGCTGGCAGGTGAGACTAGATTGGGTTGAGATATCTGGTCAGCATAGACAGGTTGGACTGAAGGGTCTGTTTCCATGCTGTACATCTTTATGACTCTAAGAGCTTTTGTATTCCACTAATCATTTTGCATTTCTCTTAAAGCGTGTTCGGCAAGCTTGAATTTAGTAATGTGACACATTTAAGCATGAAAGGGCTTATTGTATATTCTGTTCAATTGAAAACAAAACATCCTGGTGTCAAAAGCATGTGGGCCTTTTCCTGTGGCTGTGTGTTGTCAAAGAAAGGATAATCATGTGGCCTCAGGTTAATAGACTCCTTGCTGAAGGAAACTTGCTTTTTACAATTCATTTGACTTAAAAATTGTCTTGGAGAAAAACTTTTAAATTAGTTTAGTTTTGTAACTACAATACTTGATATTTAAATTATATAATTAGCTTTATATAATTTCTTAATTTAGATTGACAATTGGTAAGATTTGGTTCCTGATATTGTGGTATAGTCTGTTGAGGAGACTCATGTTATATGAGCTGAAAATGTGTTGCTGGAAAAGCGCAGCAGGTCAGGCAGCATCCAGGGAACAGGAGAATCGACGTTTCGGGCATAAGCCCTTCTTATGCCTGAAACGTCGATTCTCCCGTTCCCTGGATGCTGCCTGACCTGCTGCGCTTTTCCAACAACACATTTTCAGCTCTGATCTCCAGCATCTGCAGACCTCACTTTCTCCTCATGTTATATGATACCTACCTCTGGAGGACAAAGGAAGACTGTAAAAGATGATGCTGTTTTTAAAGTGACAGTTTGGGGAATTAACCAGGAGAAAATAGGAACTGATATCAGTAAGATAATCTTGAACTCTTAAGAACCTAATCACACATTGGCTAGTCAATTTGAAAGTAATCACATACTGTTCATGCATTGGTATGGCATTTAAGATGCCTCCAATATTTTACTTGATGTAGCAACCCTATATTATCTCAAGTAACATAAATTTAGATGTAAATATTATTACTAAAGATTTATTAATAAAATTAAACTTATTGTTTACTATATTTACATCTCTATTAGCAATGTGTTATAGTAAGCCAGGCAATTAACTTAGTGGTGTTTCGTGTTTTCTTACCCAGCTTTTTCTCATTTATCTAATTAAAAGTTCTAATTCCAAAACCCATGAATCATGAAATTAAAGTTCCATAACACTTGTTACTATTATAGCTAAAAGTCACGTACAGACATCGCATTCAGATCAGTGTCAGGTTATCATTAAGCTATCAAATTAATATTAGCATCATGGCGCTTACTATTGACCAGAAATGAACTGTATTGACCAGAAAATAGGCTGTATTCACCGTGTAAATACTGGGGCTACAAGGCCAGATCAGAGGCTAGAGATTTAGCAGCAAGTAACTCTTCTTAACTCCTCATCATCAATAATGCATGAGTCAGGATTGTGATGGAGTACTGCCCACATGTCTGGATGAGTGCAGCTCCAACAACACTCAAGAAGCTTGACACCGTCCAGGATAAAACAGCCCACCACATCCACAAATATTCACTTCCTCCATGATTGACACTCAGCTGCAATGTTTACCATCTACAAGATGTACTACTGAAATTCATGAAGGCTCCTTAAACAAAATCTTCCAAACCCAAAACTACTTCCATCTCGAAGCAGCAGATAGTGGGAACCTCACCACCACCCTCTCAGCCTCTGATCATCCTGACTTGTAACCATATTACCATTCCTTTAGGGTCAAATACTGGAACTCTGTCCCAAACAACATCTAACTACAGCACGTGAACTTCAGTGGAGCAAGAAGTCTAGTATGGATAGGACTGTACAACTTTATGGGATCGTTCATTTCCCTAGAATCAAGTGCAAGCCATCTATATGGCATAGAGGTATCCACCCATGTAAGGAAACATCTCCAGCTTAGGGTTCCTTTTTCAGGTCATTCGCTGCCCTGACTTGGAGATATCACAGTCATTGCTCAAACTTGAAACTCCCTCCTTTAAAAGCACTTTAGGTGCACATGGACCAGTGGATAGCAATGGTCCATGTGCAGCTGGCCTGTCTCCACCACCTTCTCAAGGGTAATTATGGATAAGTAATAAATGCTTGTGTTGCCAGTGATGCTTAAGTTCAAGATTGAATAAAGTCTGCATGAAAGGGTATTTATTCCACTTAATGTTCAGTTAATACCCAAGAATCATCCAAGGTTAAAACTTGATGAGAAAGAGGTTGTTACAAAACTGTAAGCCTGTGATATTTGTCTCACCTTTAATTTTTGCAGTGAAGAAAATCAAAGAAATGGATGACATCTAGGTGACAAACTATACTTGTTATTCCTATGGTGAATAACCCACACTGTCTAAGAGTCAGTGTATCCTGGTCGCAAGTATGGGAAAAGAGTGGGAGGGGGGAAAGCACTAGTGAACCCTAATGAGGTTGTTCAACTCTTTTCCAGCAGCAGTGATCAAAAGTTTTGTGTGCGAGTAAGTTTGTATTTTGTGAAGATTCCCTGCAGATGGCCTGATTTACATTTGTGCAAGATGATTCCTGCGCCATGTCTGCCTTCAGTTTTGAACATGGAAAGATTGGAGGTCTACATTTGGAATGTTGTGCATTCTTCCTGATGTAGAGCTACTGTCTTGGTACAGATTGCAAATGTATGGTCAGTTGCTTTACAAGCATCGCAGTAGTATTGTTGAGACATGCAATAATATTAGAAAAGGAGAATTGTGCACGATCCCTCCAATCAATTTGTTGCCCAATCTACGCCTGAAGATTGCATTTTTTTAAGCTGCACAGAAATTTCCATTTAGTTATTTTGTTTGTGTTCATTTTCTGTGGGCTTTTAAGCCAACTGAGTGCAAATGAGTAAATCGAAGAAGCCTTTTACAAATTTCTCTACAGGCCATGGGACATGCAACCTTTAATTAATTTCAAGGAAATTTGAAGTTACAAGATTAGTTTGTATTATAAGCAGGGCTGGTCCTGCAACTAGTAACATTAAAACCATGAAATGTATATTTCTAAAATATTAAGCTATCTTTTGTTTTTAAAGATGCCAACTAGCCTGTGTGTGTGAAGTACAAAAAGTTGGATAAAAATTATATATGCAAAGAGTTTGTTTATAAGAATTGACTATAATCATTGAGGAAGGATAATCATGAATTATTACTTTTAACTGTTATGATCTTGCCAGCATTTCTGTTTTCTTTCTGGGAAACAAAGTTGACTTCAGATCTATTTATGCACACCATTCAAAAATGTTTCTGCAAAATTCAGTACTATTCAGAATTTTGTAACTTAATACTTTGGAATCTGTCCACTACTGGGTTAGTGAATTCTTAGAAGAATGCATATACTGTAGTTTGTTTTTTGCTGAAACTGCATGATGTCATTCTTACTGGTAAAGAAATGCACAGTGAAATTGGCATAGCATCTCAGGCTTTCAATGAATTGAAGTTCACTTTTTAAAAAATTTTTGCTCACCATTCCTGAGTTCCTCTTTCATTCATAAATCACAAAGTTATGGGTTTAAATTCTTTTCAAGAGACTTGGCACATAATCTTGGTTGACACTTTGTGCAGCAATCACTCACTAATGCACTTGCCAGAGTTGATTTAAACATTAAACCAAAGCTTGTCTGCCCTTTTTGGGTGGACGCAAACTATTTCCTGGTATTGTTTGCAAAAAAACGGGCATTTTTCTTCTGCTGGCCAAAATTTATTGCTTAACTAACATCTGAAACAGATGATCTGGTCTGTTACTTTATTACTATTTGTGGAACTTTGACTGAAATGTTGGCCTGTTTTTCCCAAATTAATACAGTAAATATGCTACAACAGTACCTCACTGCTATAAAGGATTTATGGGACTTCCTGAGTGTGTAAAATAATCTGTAGAAGTTTCTTTGTTGTCAGTTTGGAATGCTTTGTGTTAGCTTGTTTTTCTCACCATGTGCATTTGTACGCTTCCACTTTTGTGATTTTTGTTTGGTTTTATGAATAAAGTTTTCTTTTATGTTTTTAAATGTAAACACTTGTGGGTCATGAAGCTAGCAAAGAAACTTTCTGTACCTATTCGTAGCGCATCTTTCATTCATTATAACGTACAGACCTCAGGACCAACATCTGACCATTAATTTGCAGGAAAAAAAGACAATTTCCCTTTTTCTTTTGTCTTGCACAAGCTTGAGATTAGTGTTATAAATGTTACCTCCACTTGATTTGCAGGCAATGACATTCCCCACAATAAAACTCAACTAAAATCCTTTGACATTTAGTGACATTACCATCACCAAGCTCCCACCATCAATATCCAGCATGACCCCATTGATGAAAGGATGAAGAAAACAGTTACAGAAATTTAATGACGACAACAGGTCAGAGATTGGATACTCTGGCAAATAGAGGATTGATTAGGGAACAGTGGCGGACATGATCTATATGGACTTCAACAAGGTTCCTCATGGTAGACTGGTTGGCAAGGTTAGATCATATGTAATACAGGCAGAACTTGCCATTTGGACACAGAACTGGCTCGAAGGTAGAAAACAGATGGTGGTGGAGGGTAGCTTTTCAGACTGGCGGTCTGTGGTTAGTGGTGTGCCGCAAGGATTAGTGCTGGGTCCACTGCTTTTTGTCATTTATATAAATGGTTTGGATGTGAACATAGGGGAAATAGTTTGTGTATTTGCAGATGACACCAAAATTGGAGGTGGAGTGGACAGCAAAGAAGCTTACCTCAGAGTGCAATGGGATCTTGATGAGATGTGCCAATGGGCCGAGGAGTTGCAGATGGAATTTAATTTTAGATAAATGTTGAAAGTAAATAGACAAGATCTTCTCCCTGAGGTGGGTGATTTCAGAACTGGAGGGCATGGGTTTAGAGTGAGAGGGGAAAAGATATAAAAGGGACATATGAAGCAACGTTTTCACACAGAGGGTCTTGCTTGTATGGTATGAGCTGCCAGAGGAAATGGTGAATGCTGGTACAATCACAGCATTTAAAAGGCATCTGGAGGAGTATATGAATAGCAAGGGTTTAGAGGGATGTGTGTCAACTGTTGGGAAATGGGACTAGATTAATTTAGGATATCTAGTTGGCATGGACAAGTTGGACGGAAGGGTCTATTTCCATGCGTATGTCGCTATTTCTCCATGGCTCACTTGTCACTTCCTTGTGACTTTTTAACCATCCATGCATCAAAAGTCAGGCACATGATGGAGTATTCTTGACTTGCCTAGGTGAGTGTAGCTGTGACAATATTCTAGACACTTGACGTTATTCAGTACAAAGTAGTCCACATGATCAGTTCAGTCTCTTCTTTGTATATTAATTTTTAAAACTGTGATGCAGCAACTCACTACTGCAGCTATTTCAAAAGTATCCTTAAACAACTGACCTTCACCACCTTTTGAAGGACAAGAACAGAAGATGCTCTGAAATGTCTTATGCCAACCTGACTTTGATAAATTGTGAAGATGCATGAAATTTGTTTATTTTTTGAGGATCTTGGTTATACTGGAAGGTCTTTTGTAACTTCTGTGCTGAGAATTTGCATCTTTCAATAACTAATTTCAGAAATTTCCAAAATTTACATTGAAGAATCGTACAGCTATTTCGCATAGATACCAATGTATTCATGCCTCTCACCCAGTTTATATAAGTTGGTTCATCGCCATCCATTTTCTGATTTGGGAAACCCTAATGTTGAACAGCTGTTTTCTAATACTTCCCCAGAGAAAACTATACTGGAACAAATACTGAGCATATTGCGATGAATCATCACTTGTTTGTTTTATTAGTTGCTTGCAAAGTATTAGAAATTTTTTTTTTTTAGAGGTTATACTATGTAGAAAATAAATACATGTTGACACTTTAAGTAGTTGGGTTTGTATTTCTCAATGTATTTATTT
This sequence comes from Chiloscyllium plagiosum, assembly GCF_037043375.1. Classification (NCBI taxonomy): domain Eukaryota; kingdom Metazoa; phylum Chordata; class Chondrichthyes; order Orectolobiformes; family Hemiscylliidae; genus Chiloscyllium; species Chiloscyllium plagiosum. Next base: position 86,731,118 of record NW_028270143.1, read on the forward strand.
GAACTATATAAGCATTTCCTGGGTGTTTCCATAGAATGCTGCTCGTGTCCATTTTTGTCTTTTAGATGTGTCTAGCATTATGACTAAAGCAAAATTGGCACACTTGGTGTGTACCTCCATGATGTGTTTGTCATTATTTTACTATCTTGTTTCTCTTGCTTCCCCATTCCAAAATATTGATTTTGAATTGAGTACAGCCTCACAACTAGATGCTATCTCTGTTATCTTGCCAAAAGCTTGATTCACACCACTTCCACTCCCTCCACCACTGACTCAGTAGCAGCAGTGTGTACCATCTAAAAGGTGCATAAATTCACAGAGGCTCCTCAGATAACATCTTTCAGTCTGATGAACATGTCCATCAAGATGGAAAACGGCAGCAGACACATACGAATACTACCACCTGCAAAGTCCCCTCCAAGCCATTCCCCATCCTGAATTTGAAATCTACTATCAAGGGACTGCAGTGATTCACGATGGTGGATCACCACTACCTTCTCAAGGGTGACTAGCAATGAGTAATACATGCTGGCCTGGCTAGTGACATCCATGTCCCATGAGTAGAAAAAAAAGTTATATTGCATGTTTAAACTTGTGCATCCCTCATACATTTTGTCATGAGGGAATCACAGCTAAGCTCAGTCCTACCCTTGCTTAATGTCCACATGTGAGTACAATTCTATCAAAGCTCATTGGACTAGTTAGTTTGCATTTGGAATATTGCGAGCAGTTTTGGGCCCCAATTCTAAGGAAGGATGCGTTGCTATTTGAGGGGATCGTAGAATCGTAGAGATGTACAGCATGGAAACAGACACCACGATCCTAACTCATTTATGCCAACCAGATATCCCAACCCAATCTAGTCCCACCTGCCAGCACCTGGCCCATATCCCTCCAAACCCTTCCTATTCATATACCCATCCAGATGCCTTTTTTAAAATATTGCAATTGTACTAGCCTCCACCACTTCCTCTGGCAGCTCATTCCATACACGTACCACCCTCTGAGTGAAAAAGTTGCCCTTAGGTCTCTCTCATATCTTTCCCCTCACACCCTAAACCCATGCCCTCTAGTTCTGGACTCCCTTATCCCAGGGAATAGACTTTGCCTATTTATCCTATCCATGCTCCTCATGATTTTATAAACCTGTACGAGGTCACTCCTCAGCCTCTGCTGCTCTAGGGAAAACCGCCCCAGCCTATTCAGCCTCTCCCTATAGCTCAAATCCTCCAACCCTGGCAACATCCTTGTAAATGTTTTCTGAACCCTTTCAAGTTTCACACATCCTTTCGATAGGAAGGAGACCAGATTTGCATGGAATAATCCAAAAGCAGCCTAACCAAAGCCCTGTACAACCGCAACATGACCTCCCAACTCCTGTACTCTTTAGTCTGACCAATAAAGGAAAGCATACCAAACGTCGCATTCACTATCCTATCTACATGTGACTCTACTTTCGAGGAGCTATGAACCTGCACTCCAAAGTCTCTTTGTTCAGTAACACTCCCTGGGACCTTACCATTAAAGGTATAAGATTTGCTTCAACAAAATGCAGCACCTCACATTTATCTAAATTAAACTCTATGTGCCGCTTCTCAGCCCATTGACCCATCTTACAAGAATGATCCTGTGGGTGAAGGGCTTGTCATTGAGGTGTGGTTGAGGGATCTGGGTATATATTTGATAAAAACTTACAGAATACTGAGAGGTTTGAGTGTAGTGGACATGGAGAAGGTATTTCCATTGGAGAAGAGATTAGGACCCAAGGGCACAGCCTCAGTGAATGGATGACCCTTTAGAACTGAGATGACCAAGAATCTTTTCAGCCAAAAGGTGTTAATATGTGAAACTCATTGCAGAAGAGGGTTCATTGAGTATATTTAAGACAGATGGGTTTCTCAACCCATTCCCCTTAACCCATGATCCCATTACCAATGAAGAACCTATCAGGTTAGACTTGATGGGCTGCTCCTATATCTTGCTGTTTGGTACCGGGAATATTAGTACTTATATTTGTTTCTTTCTTCCTTGCTCTATTCCCTAACTGAAGGGAGCTGCTACTGATTTAGTGTTCCTTACCAGCTGCCGTGACATCAACAAACAGCAGTCAGAATTGAACTTGGAACCAGCCTTACATTCATGTTTTAGCTAGTCATTAGAGACACGTGGTGAGCTATTGGAGGGAATGAAAGATGTTGTAACTTTCATTCAAGAAGTATTCAATTCTTAGTGATCAGCAGGAAACTTAGCTGGTACATCGTGATCCTTGGTCATGTTGGTTCTTTAGTAAACTGAAATCTGTATGGATAGGGAATGGAAATATCAAGCTGCAGAAAATGACATTGGGGGCTGTGTATAGACCCCCAAATGGTAATGAGAGGAAAGGCATTAAACAGAGTATTGTGTACAGTTCTGGTCACTGCATTATAGGAAAGACGTGGAAGCTTTGGAAAGTGTTCAGAGGTGATTTATGAGGGTGTTGCCTGGTATGGAGGGAAGGTCTTATGAAGAAAGGCTGAGAGACTTGAGGCTGTCTTCATTAGAGACAAGAAGGTTGAGAGGTGACTTAAACGAGACATATAACATAATCAGAAGGTTAGATAGGGTGGACAGTGAGAGCCTTTTTCCTTGGATGGTGATGGCTAGCTTTAAATTGAGGGGTGATGGATATAGAACAGGTGTCAGAGGTGGCTTCTTTACTAAGCGTAGTAGGGGTATGGAACACCCTGCCTGCAACAGTAGTAGACTTGCCAAGTTTAAGGGCATTTAAGTGGTCTTGGATAAACATATGGATGAAAATGGAATAGTGTAGGATAGATAGGCTTCAGATTGGTTCCACAGGTCAGTGCAACATCGAGGGCCGCAGGTCCTGTAATATGCTATTATGTTCTATGAACTTAGAGACAATGATTGAATTCAGGCTGAGGGAAAAAAGTCCTTTTGGCCTATTTCCTCTCATCTGGCTGCTAGTTAGCTTACTTTTAGCATTGACAGTGAGTCTGCAATGTGGGTGACTTTAGGATAGTTCTTCACCTATGACTTTCACGGCACAATAATACTCAAATACAGGCTGGTGCACACAGCCATTCAGTCCACTAGCATACTGTAGTGGAACTGAAACTGATGCTTTAATCCCTGTTCTTAAAAGAAAACACACAATGTGTTTTGTATTTTGGAAAATAATCCTCAGGGAGTGGCTTGCTGTTGAGCAGTGCATCAGCAGCCCTTCATTATCTCTTCATTCGCAAGATCACAATTCAGTCTGTTTTGACTTGGCTGTCTTCTCTCTCTCACTCCTCCTCCTGCACCTTTTTAAAATGCTGTTGCTTGATGTTCACTTTGCATCCATAGCCTGTATACTCCATGGGCTTCTCTGTCCAGACAACCACTTAATTTATATTCACAGTCACTTTTAGCTGTATCAGCCCTCTTTTTAAATTGAAAGTTAAAAACAATTATCCTGAACTTCGGGATCGTGATGCTCATGACACAGTTCTGTAATTCAGTGCTTGTGAAAGTTTTTCCTTTTTAAATATGTATGATATGTAAATTCATTTCTACTTCACTGGCATGTAAATTTTTTTCAGTGTATAATGATTAGAGAATTAGTCTCATATTAACTGCAAGAACGGCCTGCTCACACTATGAATAGGAAATAACTGTCAAATGAAAAGTCCAGTATGAACATATAAGCATTATGCAATTGTTATACATTGGTTCTGAAATTTTAAATAGTGGTCTTAATAGCTCAACTATTTCAGTTACTTGTCACTGCTGAGAGTTTAATATTTCAAAAGTTAAAAAATGGTTGAATGCTGAGCAAGTTGACATGGGTAGGCTATGAATATCACCTTGGGCTTTAGTTGAATTCTTGTGTTTAACCTGTTCCTACACTAGCTGAAAGCACTGTAATAATATTCTTATGTAATTTAAATGCAATCCGAATGAGATATGTAGATTATATTTACTTGAAGATCTCTAGTAGGTTTATTTGCAGCTAAACTAAATACATCGAATACAAAGTAATCTTCATAAGAAGTCTGTGCTCAAGTGCTGCAGTGCAGAAAGCCTGTAGCATGTTACAACATTTGGGGACTTGACTCATTTGTATGTTGATCTCTTAAAGGTACATCATTTCAATTGTGATAACATAATAAGCATATGTCTATCCATCTGGGAATGCTGAGGAAGTTCTAGAGATCCAATGAGAGGTTCAGTGGTGATTTGAATGGAGTGATAGTGAGGTAATGTTGCAGAACTGGTGTTAGATGCTGCTGATAATGAATTGGGTTGGGATCTTGGCATTTGAGGCTGCTCCTTGTCTTGTTCAGCCTGAGCTATTTGTGTTGAGATTTTAGCAGGAGCTTAGCAAAATAACTTTGATTATGTTGGATATGTCATCACCTTGAACAATGGTGATGGTGAACTTTAAAAATGGTGATAAAGTGGAGCCAGATATTGAAGGATATGGAAACTGACTTTGCTCCTATAGATTGTTAATTTGATAGAAATCAAATTCATTTAAAGCATCTGAAAACTCCTCACTTCATGCCAGCTTTGAATACCTGTTATACAGCTGGATTTGATTAATAAAATTTTTAAATTGTTGCTTGGTTCCTTGCTAATCTTTCAAATAAAAAAATTCTCATGACGTGTAGGGGGACGAAACACATGCATTTAAGTAATATCTTTCACAACTTCAAGGTGTCTCAAAGTAATTGAGAACTTTGAAATTAAAACAAATTGCTGGAAAAGCTGAGGTCTGGCAATATCTGTGGGGAGAAAGAGTTAATGTTTCATGTTTAATGATTCTTCATTGGAACACTTTGAGTGTAACTGCTGTTGTACTAAAAGACACACAATTATTGCCACAGCAAGCTTCAACAAACAGCAAATTAAACTAAACCAGATAGTCTTTTAGGGGTGTTGATTGAAAGATAAATATTGGCCAGGGCACCAGTGATAACATGACCTGGTTTAAGATATTGACTTGGATGAATTAAATTGTGGAGAGGGTATAAGGAGTATGCAAAGAGATTTAATTAGGTTGAGTGAATAGGCACATTTTGGCAAATGGAGCAGAATGTAGAAAAATATGAACTTATCCACCTTAGCAAAACAAAAGTAGAAAAGCAGTATTCTTTGAATGGAAAGAACATCACAAATCTATGGTACAGAAGTGACCAATTAAATGAGTCACAACAGTTAGTATGCAGGCTCAGCAAGTTCTTTTTTCTTTTTAAATTCATTTTTTTGTGGGATGTGGGCATCGCTGGCTGGCCAACATTTATTGCCCTTCCCTAGTTGCCCTTAAGAAGGTGGTGGGGAGCTGCTTTCTTGAACTGCTGGAGTCTACCTGCTGTGGGTTGACCCACAGTGCCATTAGGGAGGGAACTCCAGGATTTCAACCCAGCCAGCACCAATATATTTCCAGGTCATGATGGTAAGTGACTTGGAGGGGAGCTTGGAGCTGGTGGTGAGCCCATATATCTGTCAAGTGTCTTGGGTATTGTTGGGGCTGTGCTCATCCATGCAAGTGGGGAGTATTTCATCACACTCCTGACTTATCCCTAGATGGTGGACATGCTTTGAGGAGTTTGAAGGTGAGTTACTCGCTGCAGTATTCCGAGCTTCTGACCTACTCTTGTAGCCACTGATTCCAGTTGAGTTTCTGGATAATGGTAACTCCAAGAATGTTGCTAGTGGGGGATTCGGTGATGGTAACGCCATTGAATGCCAAAGGACGGTGATTAGATTGTCTTTTATTCGTGATGGTCATAGCCTGTCATTTGTGTGGCGTGAATATTACTTGTCAGCCCAAGGCGACAAATAATTCAGATCTTGGTTGCATTTGAATGTGGACTGCTTCAGTACCTGAGGAGGCGCAAATGGTGCTGAACATTGTGCAATCATCAGAGAATATATCTCCACTGCTGACCTTATGATAGAGGGAAGTTCATTGATGAAACAGCTAAAGATGACTGGGCTGAAGGCACTACCCTGAGGAACTCCTGCTGAGATGACTGACCTCCTACAACGACCATCTTCCAATGCGCATTAGGAAGATCATATTATCATTTATAACAAAGAAAGTGAAAGAGGTTAATTTTTTTTAAACCAACCTGTTTTTTCATATTATGACAACTGCCAGAGGCAGATTGGTTTTGTGTCTGAACATTTTAGTGTCCTTAGTTCTGGACTATCACTGTGCCGCAAAATATATTTTTTAATCCACCTGCTCAGTTATGTTATTGTACAGATGAGATTTGAAACCAGGCATCCTGTCTTAGAGGAAGGGACATTATCATAGATAAGAACCCTCACTATACCACAGAATTAAACTGGAGAAGATTTGCGACAACTGTGCAGGGTCTTAGACAATCCGAACTGCTATTGGCAGTTTTGCTCACCTTTAGTTAAGAAAGGATGTGCAGTAATTGCATTAAAAGCCATCCAGAGAAGGCTGTCCAATGAATCCTGGGATTAAGGAGTTGATTTGAAGAAAGGTTGAGAAGTTTTGGCTGATACTCCTTCATGTTTAGAAGATGGGGATGTGATCTTTTTAAAACGCCAAATTCCTGAGTGGACTTGACAGTTAGATGGTGGGAGGGTGGTTCAATTTACACTGAAGAATCAGTCCACTTTTCTCAAAAGCTACAGTCAATATTATCTTTTCAGATTTGTCATAGATTTATATTGAATTTCAATTTTCCTCATTTAGCAGTACATAGTAGGAACACATTTAGATCGAACAGCAATAAAGTTATAAAAAGAAAAGCCTTAGTGAAGCACTTCGTTGCAAAGAAGTAGAATATGTATGGTGTTCCAAACAGTGATAGGGTCATAAACCTACCATCAAGTACCTAAAAGCATATTTAGGTAACTGGAGAGTAATCATAAATATCATGGGATGTCCATGTCTAGAACGCCCCTTTAAAAACAAGCAGTCTCTGGAGTCTGAGACAGTTTTGTGCGCTCTGCAAAAGAATATAATCATATTTTCAAGGTTTAGTACTGTCCTTTATTGGGATGGCAAAGAGAAAAATTATCATTGATAATTTGCAGTTCCATCTAATGAATTGCCATTTCACCAAGTTTGGATAGAAACAAGTAAAATGCTCACATTTTATGCAGCAGTCCCTCAAAATTTGTTCTCAACCTAGCCACTTATCTCCATTTTTCAGTTGTCTGGTCACCAATGATACTTACCTGCTAATAAGTAAACAGCATTAGGTTGGCTTGGACATGACTGATGATAGAAGATTTAGAGCGGAGGTCAAATGCTATTGTAATCATCCGAAATAAACAATTTGTAATACTCCAGACCCCTGTTCAAGATTGACCAGATAGCAACATTCATTAGAAATCCCGTGGTGTAGAAGGAAACAAAGGGATACTTGCGCATGGAGCTAGAATTCTTTATACTTAGTTCGACACACAGATTAAAAATAGAAACATTTTAAAATTGGAGCAGGAGAAGATGAGACGTCCCATCAAACCCATTCCACCATTCAATATGGCAATTAAAAGACTTCACAAACTAGGGGGGTACAATCTGTCCATACTCCATGACAGTTACAGATTCCAGGCATCCATTTCTTAGACATACATTCAGTGACCCGGCCTCCACAGCCTTCTGCAGTATAGAATACCACAGGTGAGCCATCTGAGTCAGGAAATTTCTCCCAATCAGTCCACAGTGGCATATAGCAAATCCCAAGACTGAGCCTCTTGTTCTAGACCTCCTAGCCAGGGAAAACATTATCTCTGTCAATTTTATCCAGTCCTGTCAGAATTTTAAATGTTTGAGAGATCCCCTGTTCTTCTCCTAAACATCAGAACTGTTTGCTGTACTTGCATGCTTTCTTTCAGTGACTGAAGCACTAGGACACCAGGGTCCCTTTGTACTTCAACATCTCGTATTATACTCTTGCACTCTTTTTCCTCCTGAAGTGGACAACTTCTCACTTAGGGGAGAAAGTGAGGACTGCAGATGCTGGAGATCAGTGCTGAAAATGTGTTGCTGGAAAAGCGCAGCAGGTCAGGCAGCATCCAAGGAACAGGAGAATCGACATTTCGGGCATAAGCCCTTCTTCAGGAATGAGGAAAGTGTGTCCAGCAGGCTAAGATAAAAGGTAGGGAGGAGGGACTTGGGGGAGGGGCATTGGAATTGCAATAGGTGGAGGGAGGTCAAGGTGAGGGTGATAGGCCGGAGTGGGGTGGGGGCGGAGAGGTCAGGAAGAAGATTGCAGGTTAGGAAGGCAGTGCTGAGTTCGAGGGTTGGGACTGAGACAAGGTGGGGGGAGGGGAAATGAGGAAATTGGAGAAATCTGAGCTCATCCCTTGTGGTTGGAGGGTTCCCAGGCAGAAGATGAGGTGCTCTTCTTCCAGACGTCGTGTTTTGCATTTAGAACATAGAACATAGAACAATACAGTACAGAACAGGCCCTTCGGCCCACGATGTTGTGCCGAACATTTGTCCTAGCTTAAGTACCCATCCATGTACCTATCCAATTGCCGCTTAAAGGTCACCAAAGATTCTGACTCTACCACCCCCACAGGCAGCGCATTCCATGCCCCCACCACTCTCTGGGTAAAGAACCCACCCCTGACATCTCCCCTATACCTTCCACCCTTCACCTTAAATTTATGTCCCCTTGTAACACTCTGTTGTACCCGGGGAAAAAGTTTCTGACTGTTTACTCTATCTATTCCTCTGATCATCTTATAAACCTCTATCAAGTCACCCCTCATCCTTCGCCGTTCCAACGAGAAAAGGCCTAGCACTCTCAACCTATCCTCGTACGACCTATTCTCCATTCCAGGCAACATCCTGGTAAATCTTCTCTGCACCCTCTCCAAAGCTTCCACATCTTTCCTAAAGTGAGGCGACCAGAACTGCACACAGTACTCCAAATGTGGCCTAACCAAAGTCCTGTACAGTTGCAACATCACTTCACGACTCTTGAACTCAATCCCTCTGCTAATGAACGCTAATACACCATAGGCCTTTTTACAAGCTCTATCCACCTGAGTGGCAACTTTCAAAGATCTATGAACATAGACCCCAAGATCTCTCTGATCCTCCACCTCACTAAGAACCCTACCGTTAACCTTGTATTCCGCATTCTTATTTGTCTTTCCAAAATGGACAACCTCACACTTGGCAGGGTTGAACTCCATCTGCCACTCCTCAGCCCAGCTCTGCATCATTTCTTGCGGTTGCAGGGGAAGGTGCCGGGAGTGGAAGTTGGGTTGGTGGTGAGCCCCGCCCCTCCAACCACCACCAGGACAGAACCCCACTGGTCATCACCTACCACCCCACCAACCTCCATGTACAACGTATCATCTGCCGTCATTTCCGCCACCTCCAAACAGACCCCACCACCAGGGATATATTTCCTTCCCCTCCCCTATCAGCGTTCTGAAAAGACCACTCCCTCCGTGACTCCCTCGCCAGGTCCACACCCCCCACCAACCCAACCTCCACTCCCGGCATCTTCCCCTGCAACTGCAAGAAATGCAAAACCTGCGCCCACACCTCCCCCCTTACTTCCCTCCAAGGCCCCAAGGGACACTTCCATATCTGCCACAAGTTCACCTGCACCTCCACACACATAATCTATTGCATCCGCTGCACCCGATGTGGCCTCCTCTATATTGGGGAGACAGGCTGCCTACTTGCGGAACGTTTCAGAGAACATCTCTGGGACACCCGGACCAACCAACCCAACCACCCCGTAGCCCAACACTTTAACTCCCCCTCCCACTCCACCAAGGACATGCAGGTCCTGGGACTCCTCCATCGCCAGACCATGGCAACACGACGGTTGGAGGAAGAGCGCCTCATCTTCTGCCTGGGAACCCTCCAACCACAAGGGATGAACTCCGATTTCTCCAGTTTCCTCATTTCCCCTCCCCCCACCTTGTCTCAGTCAAATCCCTCAAACTCAGCACCGCCTTCCTAACCTGCAATCTTCTTCCTGACCTCTCCGCCCCCACCCCACTCCGGCCTATCACCCTCACCTTGACCTCCCTCCACCTATCGCAATTCCAACGCCCCTCCCCCAAGTCCCTCCTCCCTACCTTTTATCTTAGCCTGCTGGACACACTTTCCTCATTCCTGAAGAAAGGCTTATGCCCGAAACGTCGATTCTCATGTTCCTTAGATGCTGCCTGACATGCTGCGCTTTTCCAGCAACTTCTCACTTAGTCACATTATCGGACATCTGAGAAGTGAATACCCATTCCTCAATCTGTCTAAATCACCCTGAACTCTACATCCTCCTCATCATTCACAATCTCACTAAGATTAGTGTCATCAGCAAACTTTGGAAAAATCGTGATTTGATTCCTCCATCCAAATTGTTGATACCTATTGCAAATGCTAGGACTGGTAAGTTTCTTCTGTATTACCTCTCATTTTTTTTAAATTTCAAGTTTCCAATATCTGCAAGAGTTTGGTTTTACAAGATTGTCTGAGTTGTTCATACACTAATAAGCCAATTATAATTCAAGATGCCTCATCATTCTTCGAGGGCAGTGGGTGCCTAGGGTTAATATGTATGGGTTTTAACCGTTTGATGCATGAGAAGACAAAAAGAGAATTTTGGGGTCCTCACTCATGAATCAACAGAGCAGGAGACCTGTGCCCAGTCATCCAGTGTCGCAAATTAGCATCCCAAAGTGGATAAGCAGAATGCCGTGCTTTCATGCAATATCATTCCGCTTGTACTTGATATAATAATCATAAGATGAAGGAGAGTCAATAAAGTCTGTTCCAAATTTAATGAGATTGTGGCTGATCTGATACTCCTCAACTCCATTTTACTGTTTTTTCTCCATCACCCTCCATTTTCCACCGATTAAACATCTTTCTCAACCTTGAATATACGTAACAACTTAATGTCAACAGCACTCTGTGGTGAAAAATTCCACAGATTCACAACCTCAGAAGAAATTCCTCTTCATCTTTATTAAGAAGGTGTGACCTTTTTATTTTGAGATTATGCCTTCTGGTCCGAGACTCTTCCACATGATGAAATAGCCTTTTTGGATCTACCTTGTCAAGTTCTCAGAATTGTGTATGTTTTAATAAGGTTACCTCTCATTCTTCTCTATTCCAATGAGTACAGACCCAATCCACTCAACCTTCTTTCTTTGGACTGCCTCCAATGCTAGTATATTCTTCCTTTCAGTTAATGGACCCAAATTTGCCTAATGCATTGACTGGCTTTAACAAAGCCTCCCTATTTTCATATTCCATTCCCTTTGAAATAAAGACCAGAATTCCATTTGCTTTCCTTTTTACCTGCTGAAATTAGGTGATAGCTTTTTGTGATTCATTAGTGAGGACTCCAGAATTATTTTGTTTGATAGCCTTCTGCAATCTTTCTCCATTTAAATAATGTCCAGTTCCTCTATATTTTCCTGTCAAAATGCATAACCTCACATTTTCCCATATATTTGATCAGCCAGTCATCCTATCTATATCCTCTACAGACTATGTGTCATCCTCGCCACTTGCCTTCCTGCCGCCAAATTTTTGTCGTTGACAAATTTGGCTGCAGTATATTTTTCCTCATCCAAGTCATTAATGTAAAGAACTGTAGCCCTAGCACTGATTCCTGAGGCACTCTGGTTATAGGTTGCCATCCTGAAAATAACGCTTTATGCCAACTCTGTCTTCAAATAGTTAGCCCATCCTCTATTCATGCTAATATACTATCTGCAACACCATGGGCTCTTATTGTAATAAGTAGCTTAATGATTGATAAGGTACCACACACCTTCTGAAATTACAAATTACATATATCTTAGTCTCCTTGTTACTACTTAAAACCATTCTAGTAAATATGCCAGGCAAGATTTCACCTACTTGAAGTCATACCAACTCTGGTATGCTTTTCTAGATGTTCTGCCATTACATCCTCTACAATAGACTCAAACATCTTCCAGATAATAGGCCAGTTAGCTTAATGTCTATAATTACCAGGTTTTATTTCTCTCCTTTCCCTTTCAAATAAAAGCATTGGCAGTTTTAAGATTCTCAGGGATTTTTACAGAATCTAAGGATTCTGAGAAGATTACTACAGGTAGACAACCTTTTATCCAAAATCTGAAAAGCTCCAAAGTCCGAAGGTTTTCTGGTGAAGTTTTTTTTCTCATTAGCAAGGTTGTTTGGAGTGCAAACAGTTAACCCAAGTTGACAACCACTCAATGCGTGTCACTCAGATGTGACGTGGGTGGGCATGGCCTAGCACTGGCAGGCCTTAATTCTGTTTCAGGGCGTGTTTTACTCTGCGAGTCTGCTCTGCTCCTCCAGCAAGGTTTTAAAAATTTCACTATGAAATTGTCTGAAATTTGAAAAATTGACTTCCGCAAACCAGCTGGTCCTGAGCATTTCCGATAAAGGATTATGCACCTGTACCAGTGTTGCTTTATTTTTGTAGCCACTTCCTTTTAATATCCTTGAATGTATCCTATCAGGTCCATGGGATTTCTCAGTCTTTTGCCTCATTAGTTTTCCTCACACTATTATTTTAGTGATAGCTATTGTATTTATTTCTTCGATTCCTTTTGCCCTTGAATATATAGTAATTTTGTAATGCTGTTATTATCTTCAACTGTGAAGACTGATGCAAAATATTTTGCAAAAACTCTTGTACCATTTCCAGAGTCCTCATTTCATTTCCCTCGCCTCATTCTCTGGGGAATCTACGTTCACTTTGGCATAGATTCTATAAAACTTGTGAAAACGTGTTTGTACTTGAAATAGTCCTGTAACTAATAGAGTCATAGAGTCATAGAGATGTACAGCATGGAAACAGACCCTTCGGTCCAACCCGTCCATGTCGACCTGATACCCCAACCCAACCTGCCAGCACCCGGCCCATATCCCTCCAAACCCTTCTTATTCATATACCCATCCAGATGCTTCTTAAATGTTGCAATTGTACCAGCCTCCACCACTTCCTCTGGCAACTCATTCCATACATCTACCACTCGCTGTGTGAAAAGGTTGCCCCGTAGGTCTCTTTTATATCTTTCCCCTCTCACCCTAAACCTATGCCCTCTAGTTCTGGATTCCCCGACCCCAGGGAAAAGACTTTGTCTATTTACCCTATCCATGCCACTCATAATTTTGTAAACCTCTACAAGGTCACCCCTCAGCCTCTGGTGCTCCAGGGAAAACAGCCCCGGTCTGTTCAGCCTCTCCCTATAGCTCAATCCTCCAACACTGGCAACATCCTTGTAAATCTTTTCTGAACCCTTTCAAGTTTCACAACATCTTTCCGATAGGAAGGAGACCAGAATTGCATGCAATATTCCAACAATGGCCTAACCAATGTCCTGTACAGGTAAAAACAAGGACTGCAGATGCTAGAAACCAGAGTCTAGATTAGAGTGGTACTGGAAAAGCACAGCAGGTCAGGCAGCATCTGAGGAACAGGAAAATCGACGATATACTGTAAGCCGCAACATGACCTCCCAACTCCTGTACTCAATATTCTGACCGATAAAGGAAAGCATACCAAACGCCGCCTTCACTATCCTATCTACCTGCGACTCCACTTTCAAGGAGCTATGAACTTGCACTCCAAGGTCTCGTTGTTCAGCAACACACCCTAGGACCTTACTATTAAGTGTATAAATCCTGCTAAGATTTGCTTTCCCAAAATGCAGCATCTCACATTTATCTGAATTAAACGCTATCTGCCACTTCTCAGCCCATTGACCCATCTGGTCAAGATCCTGTTGTAATCTGAGGTAACCCTCTTTGCTGTCCACTGCACCTCTAATTTTGGTGTCATCTGCAAACTTACTAACTGTACCTCTTTCATCCAAATCATTTATGTAAGTGACAAAAAGTAGAGGACCCAGCACCAATCCTTGTGTCACTCCACTGGTCACAGGTCTCCAGTCTGAAAACCAACCCTCCACCAGCACCCTCTGTCTTCTACCTTTGAGCCAGTTCTGTATCCAAATGGCTAGTCCTCCCTGTATTCCATGAGATCTAACCTTGCTAATCAGTCTCCCATGGGGAACCTTATCGAACATCTTACTGAAGTCCATGTAGATCACATCTACTGCTCTGCCCTCATCAATCCTCTTTGTTACTACTTCAAAAAACTCAATCAAGTTTGTGAGACATGATTTCCCATACACAAAGCCATATTGACTATCCATAATCAGTTCTTGCCTTTCCAAATACATGTACATCCTGTCTCTCAGGATTCCCTCCAACAATTTGCCCATCACCGACGTCAGGCTCACTGGTTTATAGTTCTCTAGCTTGTCCTTACCACCCTTCTTAAACAGTGGCACCACGTTAGCCAACCTCCAGTCTTCCGGCACCTCACCTGTGACTATCGATAATACAAATATCTCAGCAAGGGTCCCAGTAATCAGTTCTCTAGCTTCCCACAGAGTTCTAGAGTACACCTGATCAGGTTTTGGGGATTTATCCACCTTTTCCCATTTCAAGACATCCAGCACTTCCGCCTCTGTGATATGGACATTTTGCAAGATGTCACCATCTATTTCCCTACAGTCTATATCATCCGTATCCTTTTCCACAGTAAATACCCCTGATGCAAAATACTCATTTAGTATCTCCCCCATTTTCTGTGGCTTCACACAAAGGCCACCCTGCTGATCTTTGAGGGGAGAAAGTGAGGGCTGCAGATGCTGGAGATCAGAGCTGAAAATGTGTTGCTGGAAAAGCGCAGCAGGTCAGGCAGCATCCAAGGAACAGGAGAATCTTTGAGGGGCCCTATTCCCCCCCCCCCCCCCCCCCCCCCTTGTTACCTTTTTGTCCTTAATATATTTGTAAATCTCTTTGGATTCTCCTTAATTCTATTTGCCAAAGCTTTCTCATGTCCCCTTTTTGCCTTCCTGATTTCCCTCTTAAATATACTCATAATTCCTTTATACTCTTCTAAGGCTTCACTCGATCAGGAGCCATATAGCTTTATAGTGATGCTTTCAAAAGACCACCTAAAATTGCAATTGACGTAGAATCACAGAATAGTTAGTGCTGAAGGAAGCCATTCGGCCCATTGTGTTTGCTTGGTTCTATTATCTGATGCCAACCAACTACCTGCACACTATTTCTATCTGAATAATCATCCAACGCCCTATCAAATGCCTAAATTGAACCTGCTTCCACAGCATTTCTATGCAGTGCATTCCTCACTGAGAAAACGTTTTATTTATTCTATCCAGCCTGCTTATGATTTTAAAAATATCTATCAGATCTCCCATCAAATGCATTTTCTCTAGATAGAATAGTACCAAATTCTTCATTCTAATATCATAACTGTAGTTTCTCAATTCCAGAACCATCCTTGTAAATTGCTTCCGCACCCTCTCCAATATATTCACATCTTTCTTATAATGTGGTGACCACAACTGCACACAAAATTCTAGCTGACATAAGGATCTTTTACAATTTCAATATCATCTCCTTGCTCTTGTACACTCTGTGTTCCTATTGACAAAGTCAAGAATGCTATAAATTATTACTGTTGACTCCACTTGTCCTGTCACCTTCAATGATCTGTGCACATATACAGCCAGTCTTTCTGTTCATGCAACCCTTTATAATTGTACCCCCATTTTGTAGTCTTTTCATGTTCTTCTGACCAAAATAAATCACTTCACACTTCTCTGCATTGAATCTCTTCTGCCACCTACCCACTCATATTAGGTGCTTCAATAAACGTGCACCACAGTACCTTCGACTTCCAATCAGATGCCACAGCACAGCACCTGTAGACTAAGGTCAGATCTTGGAGCAGGAGATTACTTTTAGGCAAATAAAGGCATGCTACAAATATCAATAACTGCTACTGTAGAGGTCACTACACTACATCCTCCTCACAACAGAAGCAGAAATGATAGTGTTAGTCTGTTTACGACTAATCGTTTTCAACTAACAGTAACAAGCTGTTCTGAAGAATGGTCACTGGACTCAAAATGTTAGGTCTGTTTCCTCTCAGATGCTGCCAGACCTTGAGTTTCTCCAGCAATTTATTTTTATTTTATTTATTTATTATTCTCCCAAAAGGCAAGACTTAGCTACAAGTTTGAGATTCTCATGTCACTGCAACTTTAGTGGGAGAATTAATGCATTGGAAAGTGAGTTTTAAATAATTCAGTGATATTCTTTTGTCCTTGAAGCTGATTTTTCATAAGAGATTGCTTTCAAAAGGAGAAACAACAGTACTACACTCAATCTAATGATTAATTATATGCCTGTCTGCTGAGCACCCATGAGTTCAAAACACCATTTCAATCAATGGGGTTTCTAGTATGGTTGAAACTATAATATTGAATGCAATCACTGTTGCACCAAAAAAAAACAAAGCATGAGCCTGCTCTGCCAGTTTGATAACTTCATGGCTGATCTGATTGTGGCCTCTACAGCAGTTTCTTGTTTGCCCCTCATGACTCTCAACACCATTACCAATCAAACAAATCTCTCTAACTCAGCCTCTAATTCAATGACGCAGCCCACAATGCTATTTGGGGAAGATAATTCAATAAAGGAATGATCCCTAAGAAAATATTTCTGTTGGTATTCATCTAGAACGGGAGAATCCTTTTTTTTTAATGTGTCACCTAGTTCTAGAGGAAAGTTGAAGGAAAAATACGGAAAATACATCAAATCTACTTGGGTAAAATGGATCAAATGATAATGCTTCAGAATGAGTGAAAATTCAATGCTTTAGAAGGGAAGAAAAATTACTTGGTGCTTAAGCAAATTTCATAAAGAATAGATATGCATATCTTCCATCTTTTGGGTACGAATTTATCTTCCATGCGAGTTCTTTAATCAAGATCCTGTTTGTCTGCACAGGTGTAGGCAAAGGTATCTATAGTATAATTTAAAAACAGCAGGTGTTTTTCTGAATCTTTGACAATATTCACCTTCAACTAACACATTTTGTTTTTTGAGAAAAGTTATTTGGTTTTGCATCTTATTTGTGGGGGCTAGCTGCCATGGATACCTACAAACCATTGACTGTATTTTAAAAGAAATTCATTTCCTGTGACTTGACATTTTTGGGTGCAAATCCATTTGTTTTTAATTGCTTTGCTCCTTTTGAGGCTTGAATCTTTCTGCTGGTATATATAATGCTTTTTTTTACCTTGGATCACCATAAATTGGTGGAATGTTTGAGATCAATCCCTGCAATTCCTAAACTGTATGGGAATTGTGTAACCATGTATGCAATAAATGCCTCCTGCTGCTTGAACTTCACCTTGAGTTTGAGTTTTAGTGGTTGGGATCGTTTGCAAGACAGGCTGTGCATTTTCTGGGATGGACAACCCACATCTATAAAGTGTTCAGGACCAGAAGTAGGCAGCTTTTTTTTTTGAGGGGTAGGAGGTGGGGGTAGGAGGTGGCAAGAAGTTCAGGAATCCTACTGGAACATGATGTTTATTAACTGATTTTCACTATTGATGTGAGGGTGACTCTGCCTTGAAGGATTGCAGTCCATAGGGCACCTTGAGTAAATTATTTTATGCAGAGGGATAGAATAGTATAGGAATGCAGTGTTCTCGGCAATTCAATAGGTGAGACAGACAGACAGGGTGTGCTGCAGTGTCTGATATACATGTTACGTGCTATGTTGTCTACCTGGTTCTAGGACAGCATTGTGATAAAATAGAACATTTTAATGGAGAGCAGCTAATCTCTCTGGCAAACATTCAAATTAATGACTTTCTAAGAAAAAAGAATTGGATCCTGCAAATCGGTTTTGGGTACTAGAGAGGAGGTTTAAATCATTGGACCCCAAACCTAGTAATCCTTGGATTCATCCCCTTGTAATGTGCTAGTGAAGATTAAATGTTGTTAAGTAATTGGTCATAGTTTACAAAGGAATGTTGGTGCCCCTTTCCATTAAAGAGGGGCAATTAGTTATATACAGCTTCAAGGCCATTACTTCACAAACATGAGGTAATATAGGAACACTGAAATAAGGTAAAATAAAGGTATTTGCAGCAATGGTGAAAGGAGGAAAGCTTTCTGGGACAGGAGAGACCTGGCCAATTTGAACAAGTTGTACCTTTCGAACTGGAAACTAATTCCCTGTGAGGAAGCTACCTGATACAGTGGAGAAGGTTGCTAATTTGCTATGGGTTACAGACTTGAAACATTAACATTGTTTTCTATCCACAGGTGCTGCCAGACCTGTTAAGTTTCTCTAGCAATTGCTATTTTTTCCAATTTGCCATGGGGATGGGCACAAGAATAGAACTTGACAGGATGTTCATAATGCATAGAAGACTGAGAGAGAGAGAAATAGCCCAAGAGTAAATAAATTTTAAATACATTTTCAGATTGTCAGAGGGAGAAGACAAGGGGCAAATGCAAGGCAGTAAAAATGGTTGAGTACATGTATGTTAATGTACACAATGTGATAAATGTGCTGGGTATGGATTGCTATGTGTTACTTTAATTTTGTGAACAAAGCTGGCTCCAAAAAGGAGAATATTAGGAACTCTTTCTAGCCACAATGTGCTTGGGAGAGATAGTGAGGGAAGACTGGAGAGAGGTGGCAGGATTAATTGAAGAAACACAATCCTGAAAGGAGATGTAGGTGAGGATCCAACGACAGATGTTTATAGAGTCATAGAGATGTACAGCGCAGAAACAGAACCTTCAGACCAACTTGTCCATACCGACCGGATATCCTAAACTAATCTAGTCCCGGTTGCCAGCACATGGCCCATATCCCTCTATACCCTTCCAGATGCCTTTTAAATGCTGTAATTGTACCAACCTTTTCCACTTCCTCTGGCAGCTCATTCCATACAAGGACCACCATTGTCCCTTAGGTCCCTTTTTATATCTTTCCCCTCTCACCCTAAACCCATGCCCTCTAGTTCTGGACTCCACTATCCCAGGGAAGAGACTTTGTCTATTTATCCTATCCATGCCCCTCATGATTTTATAAACCTCGATAAGGTCACCCCTCAGCCTCCGACACTCCAGGGAAACCAGCCCAAGCCTATTCAGCCTCTCTCTATAGCTCAAATCCTGCAACCCTGGCGACACTCTTGTCAATTTTTTCTGAATCCTTTCAATTTTCACAACATTCTTCTGATAGGAAAGGGACCAGAATTGCATGCAATATTCCAAAAGTGGCCTAACCAATGTCCTGTACAGCCACAACATGACATCCCAACTCCTGTACTCAATACTCTGACCAATGAAGGAAAGTGTACCAAAAGCCGCCTTCACTATCCTATTGACCTGGAACTCTGCATTGAGGGGCCCTATTCTCTCCTGAGTTACCCTTTCGTCCTTAATGTATTTATAAAATCCCCTTGAATTCTTCTTAACCTTATTTGCCAAAGTTATCTCATGTTCCCTTTTTGCCCTCCTAATTTCCCTCTTCAGTATACTCCTACTACCTTTATACTCTTCTAATGATTCATTCAATCTCTCTTGTCTCAACCTGACTTTTGCTTCCTTTTTGTTCTTAACCAAAACATCAATTTCTCTAGTCAACCAGCTTTCCCTACACCTACTAGCCTTTCCTTTCACCCTAACAGGAATACGCGGTCTCTGGACTTGCATTATCTCATTTTTGAAGGCTTCCCATTTTCCAACCATCCCTTTACCTGCAAACATCTGCCCTCAATCATCTTTGCCTAATACCGTCAAAATTAGCCTTCCTCCAATTTAAAACTTCAGCTTTTAGATCCGGTCTATCCTTTTCCATCACTATTTTAAAACTAATGGAATTATGGTAGCTGGCCCCAAAGTGCTCCCCCACTGCCCTGCCTTATTTCCCAAGAGTAGGTCAGGTTTTGCACCTTCTCTAGTAGTTACATCCACATACTGAATCAGAAAATATTCTTGTTTACACTTTTAACAAATTCCTCTTCATCTAAACCCCTAACACACTGACAGACCCAATCTATGTTTGGAAAGTTAAAATCCCTGACCATAACTACCCTATTATTCTTACAGATAGCTGAGATCTCCTTACAAGCTTGTTTCTCAATTTCCCTCTGACTATTAGGGGTCTATAATACAATCCCAATAAGGTGATCATCCCTTTTCTTATTTCTCAGCTCTACCCAAATAACACTCTGGATGTGTTCCCAGGAATATCCTCCCTCAGTACAGCAGTAATGCTATCCCTTATCAAAAACGCCACTCCCCCTTCCCTCCCCTCTTGCCTCCTTTCTGTCCTTCCTACAGCATTTTTATCCTAGAACATTAAGCTACCAGTCCTGTCCATCCCAGAGCCATGTTTCTGTAGTTGCGATGATATCCCAGTCCCATGTTCCTAACCATACCCTGAGTTAATCTGCCTTCCCTGTTAGGCCCCTTGCATTGAAATAAATGCAGTATAATTTATCAGTCCTACCTTGTTCTGCGCTTTGTTCTAGCCTGCCCTGACTGTTTGACTCACTTCTTTTCCTAAATGTACCAGTCTCAGATTGATCTCTTTCCTCACTAGCTCCCTGGGTCCCACCCCCCCCACCTTACTGGTTTAAATCCTCCTGAGCAGCTCTAACAAAGCTCCCTGCCAGTATATTAGTCCCCTTCTAATTCAGGTGCAATCTGTCCTTCTTGTACAGGTCACTTCTACCCGAGAAGAGATTCCAATGATCCAAAAATGTGAATCCTTCTCCCCTGCACCAGCTCCTCAGCCATGCATTCATCTGCTCTGTCCTCCTATTCCTGCCCTCACTAGCTTGTAGCATTGGGAGTAATCAAGATATTACTACTCTTGAGGACCTCCCTTTTAAATTCCTGCCTAACTTTCAATATTCTCCCTTCAGAATCTCATCTTTTTCCCCTCCTATATTGTTAGTTCCATTGTGTACAATAACCTGCTGGTCCCTCTCCCCTTTGAGAATATTGTGCACCCTCACTGAGATATCCTTGATCCTGGCACCAGGGAGGTAACACACCATTCTGATTTTTCACTGCTGGTTGCAGAAACATCTGCCTGTGCCTCTGATTAGAGAATCCCCTTTCACAATCGATCACTTGGAACCCAACGTACCCCTCATTACATTAGAGTCAGTCTCCATACCAGAAACTTAGCTGCTTGTGCTACATTCCCCTGAAAGTTCATCAACCCCTACATTTTCCAAATCAGCATGCTTGTTTGAAATGGGGATAGCCACAGAAGATTCTTGCACTGCCTGCCTACCCCCTATCTTTCCTGATATTAGCCCATCTACCTGACTGTGTATCTGCAGCTTTTCTCCCTTCGTATAACTGCCATCCATCACACCCACTAACTCTTGTAAGTTCCTTATTGCCTCTAACTGCCGCTCCAAATGATCCATGTGATCTGATTCACAACCAAAGATATTTCCTGCAGACACAATCATTTATTCATGGAAACTCCCTAAAATCCCATATTCAACAGGAAGAGCATATCACTCTACTGAAGGCCATCTTTGGTCCTTCACAATCTACAAATCCAGAAAATATCACCATCTTTTTGCTCTAAAAAACAATGCTTCAGGCTAACTTAGTACTCATGGTTTATATTTTTTAAATTTAATCAAGACAGATCTCAATAAAACATAAAATCAAGAAAGAACCCACTCTACTCACTGCTGTTGACTTACAGCAAGATTACACTTAAAACCTAAGCAATTATCTGTTCCTGTGCTGTAAGCTTTCCCACACAGGTCAGCTGTGAAGTTCGCTGTTTGTTCATTTTTCCCAGGTGCACTCCAATGTCCAGAGATACATGAACTCAAACAGCAAAAACAGTAACTGTGCAGATTCACTGCTGTGTCGGTTAGCAGTGTAGGTTTCTTTCTCTCTCCATCACTGACAATGTCACCTGAACTATTTCACATTCTGCATTTATGCCAACACCAATTTCTCTGATTGGTCTCTTCAGCCACTTGTACAAGTACACCATACATTTGCTATATGTTCACAATCTTGCATAAATGGAAAGATGCTAACAATCATTCCTTGCCTCACAGTGCCAGGGACCCGGTTTCGATTCCAGCCTCTGATGACTGTCTGCAGGAGTTTGCACGTTCTCCCTGTGTCTCCGTGGGTTTCCTTCGGGTGCTCTGGTTTCCTCCCACAGTCCAAAGATGTGCAGATTAGGTGAATTGCCCATTTCAAATTCCCCCATAATGTTCAGGGATGTGAAGGTGAGGGCCGGTGTGGACGTATTGGGCCAAATGGCCTGTTTCCACTCCAGGGATTCTATGAATACACTGGGTTCAATCCCAATCTCAATTGTTAGCATCTTTCCATTTATGTAAGATTGTGAATGTATTGCAAATGTACAGTGCACTTGTACTAATGGCTGAAGAGACCAATTGGAGAAATTGGTCTTAACTATTTCACATACAGCATTTATGCTATCAGGTGATGTTGTTTGTGATTTTGCATGCTGGCACTTGTTGCCAAGCTGCTATAATAGTTGATCAGCATGATGATCCTTGTTAGCTCTCAGCTGATTTTTTTTTTGCTATTTTCCTCTGTCCTCAGCTAGTGTCTCCCAGGCATGAAAATGAATGTTTTAAGGCCCTAATGCCATGCACCTTTGAGGCAGAGCTTGGACATCCTACTTGTCTGCTGGCTCTGGTTACAAAGCAAATTTCTACGTATGCAACCCTTTCCCTCCTGTAAGTGTGACCAAGAGTGCAAAGTCTCCTTCACTTGATAAGATACATGGGAACTTTGCCTTTGAGAGGATTGCTGCACTCCTGACATTGTCCTTTCATCAGATATTATGAATTTGCTGCCCGTAGAAAAGGTGGAATTTGAGCTGTAGATCATATATATTTGGTAGTCAGACGGGGTTGTCCGAAAAGTCAGCTTGATGCTACTCGTTCCATACGTGTTTCGCCAGGCGTCCAAAGGTGGTGGCTGCTTATATGCATTCCGTTTATTTTTGGTCACCATGGACCCAAAATGACAGAATTTATTAGTCTCTTTCAGCAGCATGTTTTTTTTTTAATTGTGATCAAGAGTGGGTATTTGATGTATTGTTCCATAACTATAGTCTTGATGATTAATCATTGAGAAGAACAAGCTATAGATATGGGAGAAATGATCCATGAGCCTTTGTTGAGTTTCTATGCAAGTGACTAGCACGACGTCAGCAGTGTGCTTTTCCCAAGGTGTGCTGTATTTTTGTTTTCACTTTGTCTGGATGGTTTGTAGATCATGCTCTCTGTCCTAGTAGTCATGTAAAGCCACCTTCCAACCTGTACAAAAATCAAGGATTTGGATCATGGAGAAGGAAAATTGCTGAAAAATGCCTGTCACCCCATATAATAGTTATTCCCTCTGGTAATGATGAAGTGGTCGCAACAAGCTTAGGAGTCATAGAGTTACAGAGTTGGAGAGTTGTACAGCAGGGGAACAGACGCTTCAGTTCAACTTGACCATGCCGACCAGATATTCTAAAAAAAATCTAATCCCATTTGCCAGTATTTGGCCTACATCCCTCTTATACCCTTCTTATCCATATACCCGTACAGATACCTTTTAAATGCTGTAATTGTACCTGCCTCCACCACTTCACCTGGCAGCTCATTCCATACACGCACCACCCTCTATGAAAACGTTGCCCCTTAGATCCCTTTTCAAAGGGATTCCCCTTTCTGTAACCAAATGGCAGTTCTCCCTGTTTTCAATGTGATCTAACCTTGCGAAGCAGTCTACCATGAAGAACCTTGTCGAATGCCTTGCTGAAGTCCATATCAATCACATCCACTGCTCTGCTCTCCTCAATCCTCCAAAGATCACTAGTAGCTAGTAACATTGCACAGTGGGATTATGGGTTGTGTGGGAAGGGAGTGGACTATTGGGGCTCTGCAGTATTAAATTTTTAATAGCTTAACTTCAATGCTGTTATAGATAGAATGGGACAGATCTTACTGATCGCTTAAAGAAACATTTGGTTATAGAGTCAAACCAATGGTCCTTTTCAGGATCACTGGTAATTGCTATTGAACATTTTCTTGGGAGTCTTTGTGGGGTCAGAGGGAGCAGGAATGTTTGTGGCTCATTGCTAGCTGCTAGTTAGGCAACACCTTAATCTTGATGCTCTTTTGTCCTCCCACTTTGAATTGCTAACTTTCCTAGGTGACTCACTTATGTTTCCCCTGATGATCAATGAGCACTATTTATTACATTATATTCCACTTACATCAGAATCTGAAAATGCTTCAGGGTCTCCAGATGTTTCGGGCAGCAAAAGTTGAACCAATTTCATCAATTTTACGTTTAAAATTGTATTCTATTTGTTTCTGCATTTCGCTTTGCTTAGGTTCCTTCTCTTGGTATTTACTTTTGTTTTATCACGGATGCTGGTCTTTAACCAATTTGACATGATAGCAAGAAATTGTTGAAGGCACTGGATGCTGCAAAGGTTGTAGACCTGACAACATTCCAGGAACAGTGCTGAAGACATGGGCTCTAGAAATAGCCAAGGTCTTAGCAAAGCTGTTCCAGTGCAGCTAAGATGTTGTTATCTCCAAGACAATGGGAACAGTCTACATATGCTCTGTGCATGTAATGCAGGACAAATCAAACCTGGCAGAAGTGGGTACTGCAGATTCTGGAGATTAGAGTCAAGATTAGAGTGGTGCTGGAAAAGCGCAGCAGGTCAGGCAGCATCCGAGGAGCAGGAAAATAATTCCTGATGAAGGGCTTTTGCCTGAAACGTTGATTTTCTTACTCCTTGGATGCTGCCTGATTTGCTGTGCTTTTCCAACACCACTCTAATCTTGACACAAATCGAGCCTGGGCAACTACTGCCCTATTAGTCTAGTCTTGATCATCAACAAAAAGCTGGAAGAGGTCATTAGTCATATAACCTCCTCTCTGACATCAAGGCAGACATTATTGAATACAACATTATTGAGCCCTAGCAAAACTCGAGTCAATGTGAATCTGGGTTGGGGGAGGGGGGAGGAGTCGGGATGTAAATTTCTGCTGTTTGGAGTCAAACCTAGCACAAAGGAAAATGTTTGTGGTTGTTGGAGATCAGTCATCTTGGTCTGGGAACATCACTAGTAGAGTTACTTAGGCTCAACTGTCTTCTTTCCATCATAAGATAGAGTTTGGGATATTCACTGCAATGTTCAGCACCATTTGCAACACTTCAGATACTGCAACAATCTCTGTTCTAATGCAGCAAGACCTGGACAACATAGGCTCAGACTGCCGAATAATAATAACTTTTGCGCCATATAAATAATGGGCAATGACCATCACCAAAAGCGAGAATCTAATAAATACTGGCTTAACCAGTATTGCCCATTTCTCATGATCAAATAAAACTCTGTAAAGAAATAAACTTGCAATTACTTTTAACTAAAGATATGGTTTAACATTTGTGATTATTTGAGTTGTAACAATTAGAATCATAGAATCCCGACAGTATGGAACAGGCCCTTTGGCCCAACAAGTCCACACCAACCCTCCAAAGAGTAACACACCCAGACTCATTCCACTCCTACTCTACATTTACCCCTAATTCATGTGCCTAACCTACACTATGGCAATTTAGCGTGGCCAATTCACCTAACCTGCACATCTTTGGATTGTGGGGAAAATCCAAATGGACACAGACAGTTGCCCGAGCCTGGAATCGAACCCAGTTCCCTGGCGCTGTGAGGCAGCAGTGTTAACCACTAAGCCACCATGCCACCCATATGGTCTGCAACACTGTCAACATTACAAGGTGCTGAAACTTGGTAATTAACTGTAAAACTCTTTGAGAGGCTCAATACTTCTGAAACGCAAGATATAATTGCAAGCCCTTTTTTTTTCAAACAAACATCCCAACAGACCGTAACTTACCTTCATGAGATTTTTGAGATCGTGGGACTGTTGGGTATTGCTTTAAACTCAGCGTATTTATATGTATGTTGCAACTTGTCTCATCTGAGTGAGAAGCTGATGAGTGCAATCAAATCCAGCAGTGCTCCTGCTGACATGACTTATGGGAGCCTCCGGGAATTAAGTCCCTAATTGGCATTGGACACTATGTCTCTGGGAAAGCTGGGGTGGGGCACTGAAGTGCTGCATGTCCCTCAGTGGGGCAGGGGTCCCTACCCTGAGTGTTTGTTTATTTCTGGCAGTGCCATCAGGAGCGGTGGCTGCTGTTGCTCATTCCTTCAGGCCAGGTATCATTGTCAGAACTGGAGCAAAAGGTAAGAAAGAACAGGATGGGTCGTGGAGGTAAAGGATGCTGTTGAAGATTGGGAAATAATTATAGGACAAGATGGGCTGACTGTCAAAAGGCTTCCCCTCTTCTTGGGGCTGGTGCCCTTGGTCAGAATAGCTTTGAATGAACTCCATGTCCCTCTTCCCCAACCATTAGGCCACCAGCAAACTCATCAGGGTTTCTTGGATGGCCTCCTGCTTGGTGGGAATCCTCTCCCTGCTCCTGGGGATTGAATACCAACCGCACTGGGACGAGGCCCTTAAGTGGGCATTACTTGCAAAGTTAAAAGGCCTCAATTGGCATTTACGCAGGAAGGCAGCCTGCAAACTGATCACAGGCCTCCATCTGCATCTAAGCTCCCTCGGGGCAGGCCATTAGACACTACCCAAAGCAATCATTCAGTTCCCTCTCAGAAGTTATTAATGAATCAGTTTCTGTCATCCATTCACATTGTGATATGCCAATCCTGCTGACTCGTGTGAATTTTCTTAAATCTGTGCTTTGGTTAGCTACAAATCTGACAACAGTTTCTTCATATATGATAATAACATATCATGACATTTTTCATCTAGTTCTTGATTCTGAGAATGAGAGCGTGAATTTAGGAAAATGTATTTAAAAATTCTTTGACATTTTCACAACTATACAGACTTGAAGAAGGCATGATTTTAGCTTTACAAAATGTTCACATTTCTTGAAATTATAGCATGTGGTGCATTTGGAATGTTTACTTTTGACAATAAAAATTTATGACACCAGCTTGAAGCTGTGATTTTTTTTTTAGTTTTATTATCCAGGCTGGTGAATTCATGTCGAAGAAATCATTGCAAGTTGCTTAAATTTTTAATGGTTAATTAAAAAAAGAGTGAAAACTGTTCAAATGCATTAGCAAAAATAATGGTCTTTAGCACATGGATGAAAATTGAAATGAAATCTCCTTGATGTGTTAAAGTGAGTTGTGCAAAAATTCATCAAATAATTTATAATGGAGAAAGAACAGAGCATCAATTTTCAAGCTCAGGAATATGAAGTGAACAAAAGTGAATGTGTGTGAGAAAATGTAATCATGCCTCATTGACAAAGCTAAATTGCCAAAGGAAAGGGTCTTTATGTGCTTAAAGTATTAGTCTAACATAAAGAATGTTTTAGATGTTAATCTAATTGGATTAAGACAATTGTGGCATAATAACATATGCAGCAGAGAAATCAAAAATGCATTACAGTATTACTACATTCAATTCAATAGTGTCATTATTAACTGCATTTCAGTTACAGCTCTAGAATTGCATTTAAACTTTGATTTTATGAATAAACAAAAGCACTGAAATCATTGCTTTCTCTGGTCCTACATAACTGCGGTTATTTAATATATTTATCCCATTCATATGGTCAGCACATCTTATGATAACTAATTACTTATGGTAATTAGTATGATCTCTCTTCCAGTTAAAGCTTTGGATAGATTAATCCACTGGAAACTTCTGCAGAAGCATACACTTTGGCTTCCTTCATTAATGAAATGGAACTCGCAGGGTTTTGTACGTCAACTGTTAAATTGGATTAAATTGTTTTACTTGTGCATTTTAGTAACAACATACATTGAAGAATTATAAATAGAAGCACTAAAAAATATTGCACATACTGCAATCTGAAATAAAACAGTGTTTTGGGTTTGGACGGCAAATAAGGAGAGGAAAACCGAATTAATGTTTCAGGTTTTTAAAGGTCACAGACTTCAAATACTCTTGGTGGGGGTTAAGTTGCAAGGTGTATGTTTGTAATATTTTTATCTATAAATAAACTTAAGACTGAGGAAAGAAAATTAGTATTGTTCGCCAACTGGCTTTCTAGTATGTAACATTAGATATCTTAAAATCTGCAGTAGAAATTGAATAACTACTGCAAAGGAGTTTCTATTTCAGTTTAGATTAGAATATCAGCATTCTGTTTCTTGCAGTGATTCTGTCTATAAAACTCAGAATCATATGATATAGGAGAGGCCCTTTGTACCATAGAAACTATACTGCTGAAAATACGATGCCACCTCCTTGTACCGCTTCCCGGCCTGAGGCCCGCAGCCTTGAATCTTATGACACTTCATGTGCTCAGCCAAGTACATTTTTTTAAAGGGTGTGTTTTTTTTTGTCAAATCCCTCTAAACCTTCTATCTTTCACTTCAAAATTATGCCCCCTTGTTATTGACCTTTTTGTCTAAGAGGGACAGCTGCTTTATATTCACCCTGTCTAGTCCCCTCATAATCTTGTACACCTCAATCAGGTTCCCCCTCAACCTTCTCTCCTCCAAAGAAAACAATCCAATCTTATGACTAAAGGGCTGACCCTTTAGAATAGAGATAAGGAGAAACTTCTTCAGCCAGAGAGTAGTGAATCTATGGAATTCACTGCCACAGAAGGCAGTGGAGGCCAGGTCATTGAGTATATTTAAGAATGGAGATAGACAGGTTCTTTAGTATCTAGATTAGAGTAGTGCTGGAAAAACACAGCAGGTCAGGCAGCATCTGAGGAGCAGGAAAATCGACGTTTCGGGCAAAAGCCCTTCATCAGGAATAGAGTAGGTATCACTGGGGTCAAGAGTTACGGGGAGAATGGGGTTGAGAAACTTGAGCCATGATTGAATGGTGGAATGACTCAATGGGCTGAATGGCCTAATTTCTGCTTCTATGTATTATGGTCTTATCCAGCCTCCCTTTATAATTAAAATGCATCATCCCAGGCAGCATCAGAGTGAATCTCCTTTGCGCCCCCTCCAATGCAACCATATCCTTACTGTAGTGAGGTGACCAGAACTGCACATAGCACTCCAACTGTGGCCTAACCAAAGTTCTGTACAGCTCCAATGTGAACTCCCTGTTCTTATAATCTATGCCATGACTAATTTAAAGTTAAATGTCCTGTATATTGTCTTAACTACCCACTTAACCTGTTCTGACACCTTCAGGGATCTTTGAACAAGCACCTCAATATCCCTGTGTTCCTCTGTGCTTCCTAGTGTCCTGCGATTTGTTGAGTACTCCCTTGTCTTGTTCCTTCAAGAGTTCATCACATCATATTCATCAGAGTTAAGTTTCATCTGCTACTGATCTAGCCATGTGACTAATCTTTTTATTTTCTCCTGTAACCT
The DNA here is from genome assembly GCF_037043375.1 of Chiloscyllium plagiosum. NCBI lineage: Eukaryota > Metazoa > Chordata > Chondrichthyes > Orectolobiformes > Hemiscylliidae > Chiloscyllium > Chiloscyllium plagiosum. The sequence continues at coordinate 86,760,461 of NW_028270143.1, forward strand.
AATATCTTTTACTCACTGTCAACTACTCAACCAATCTTTTGAGTCAATTGCAAACTTGCTTATTATTTTACCACTTCCCTCACTCCCCCACAGTTTCATCTGCATCATTTTTGAATATCACAAACAACAGGGTCCCAGCACTGATCCCTTGGTACTCTACCACAAACTAGGCCCCAGTTACACAAAGCCTACTACCACCACCACCATCACTAAGTGATCCAACTCACCAACTTACTGGATTCCATGAACTTTTACCTTTTTCATCAGTTTCCCATGTCAAAAGTCTTGCTGAAATCCATATAAATGATGTCAGCTGCTCTATCCTCATTTAGTCACCTCCTCAAAAACTTCCACCAGATTTGTTAGGTGGGACCTCCCTCTGACAAAGCCATGCTGACAATCCCTGTTCAAACTTTGCCTCTCTAAATGGACTTTAATTTTCTCCTTCACCGTTTTCTCCAATCGCTTCCCTACCACTGATGTTTGACTCACTGATCTATAATTCCCTGGTGTTCCCTGCATATACTGCACTTCATTATGCTTAGCTTTTTTCCCCATGTCCAATATTTGTGTTTGTATTTAACCTACATGACAAAATAACATTACCATTTCCAGTAGTATTAACATCTGGAATACACTGTTCTTTTGTAAATAGAGATAATAAAAGTTTGGATGCAGGTTGTTTAGCTCATATATTGCAATTAATCCCATGTTCGCAAGAGATGAACTGAGGAATTGCCATCTATTTCTGTTAGTTCCACCTTTGAACTAGCACTTAAAATATATACAATGGTAATTCCTTACTCACCTTTTCCTGTGCCTTCAGAGCAAGGAAATAAAATTTAGAAGTAAGAGTGTATTATGTAGGAAATTATAAGATGAATCTGCCAGTCCATTGGGTGGTACATTTCTAAAACCTCCCTTCTAAATCGCACTTAAACTATCAGTAACAAGAAATGAATTCTCGAATACAACATTAGATGTAAAAGCTTCTTTCACAACCAGTGGAGTAAAAATACTTTATAGTGTTGGCATTTCTATACCAAAATAATTTACATTTTTGCTACCCCTTTGGGATGTATGATCTTCCGTTCTTTTTGTTTGAAATTAAATTGCTGTTATAAATATCGTAGCTAATAGTTTTATAGAAGCTTCATGAGGGTTGTACAATAAATGCTGTCAATAATGCACTGGCCTCTCCTTTGCTACAATTTGTTTTGGCATCAAGTAAAGTCCCTTAAACAGGGGGGTTACATTAGCGATTTTCCAGTCCTCTGGGATCCTCCCTAACTGCAGTGATTCATGAAAGATCACCACTCATCCCTCCACTATCTCTTCTGCTATCTTCTTCAGAACTCTTGGTTGTAGCCCATCTCATCCAAGTGATTTATCCACCTTCAGATCCTTACGTTTTTCTAGCACCACCTCCTTGGTAATGACCACCGTACCTGCCCTCGAATCTCTCAATGTTTTGAGATATTACTTGTGTCTTCCACTGTGAAGACTGATGCAAAGTACTTATTCAGTTCCTCAGCCACTTCTTTGTTCCCCACTGCTATTTCTTCAGCATCATTTTCCAGTAGTCCAATGTACACTTCTGCCTCTCTTTTGCCCTTTATATATGTGAAGAAACTCTTGCAATCTTTTATGTTACTGGCTAGTTTACCCTCATCTTTAATCCTCTTCCTTCGTTTATTGTATTCTGTTGGTCTTTGTAAGCTTCCCAATCCTCTGGCTTCCCAATGCCCTTTGCCACATTTTAAGCTTTCTCTTGCTTTTATGCATTCCCTGACTTCCCTAGTCAGCCATGGTTCCCTCATCCTCCTTTACCATGCTTCTTTTTCCTCAGGATAAATCTCTGCTGTGTCTCATGAACTACTCCCAGAAACACCTGCCATTGCTGTTCCACTGTCTTTCCTGCAAGGCTCCTCTCCCAGTCAGTTCTACCCAGCTCCTCCCTCATGTCTCTGTAGTTGTCTTCATTCAATTGTAATACCCATTGCAATTTGAGAAGTAGAAGGTGGAAGCAAATGTAGAGTAAATTCAATCATATTATGGTCACTGCCTCTGAGGATTCCTTAACCATAACTTCCCTTATCTAGTCTACTTCACTGTGCGTTACTAAATCCAGAAATGCCTGTTCCCTAATGGGCTCTACCATCAGCTGCTCCATTAAGCCATCTCCTAGACATTCCACAAATTCGCTTTCTTGAGATCCACTATCAACCTGATTTTCCCAGTCTACCTGCTTATTGAAATCCCTCATGCTCAGTGTAACCTTACCTTAAACGTCTTTTATGTCTCTTGATGTATCTTGTGCCCCAAATCCTGACTGCTGTTTGGAGGCCTGTACATAGCTCCAACCATTGGTTTATTTACCTTTTTCAGTTTCTTAACTCTCCTCACACAGATTCGACGTCATCTGATCCTACTTAGTTTCTTACAATTGACTTAATTTCATTTCCTACTAATAAAGCAGCCCCACCCCCTCTGCTCACCTGCCTGTCTTTTTGATGGAATGTATACATGAGTCATAGAGATGTACAGCATGGAGACAGACCCTTCGGTCCAACCCGTTCATGCCAACCAGATATCCCAACCCAACTGAAGGGAATTTATATTTGCCAGGAATTGGTGTTGGAGAGACTGTTAGATCTGAAGGCTGATAAGTCCCCGGGGCCTGATGATCTGCATCCCAGAGTACTGAAGGAGGTGGCTCTAGAAATCATGGATGCATTGATGATTATTTTCCAGAGTTCGATAGATTCAGGATCAGTTCCTGTGGATTGGAGGGTGGCTAATGTTGTGCCACTTTTTAAGAAAGGAGCGAGAGAGAAAGTAGGAAATTATAGACCAGTTAGTCTGACCTCAGTGATGGGAAAAATGCTGGAATCAGTTATAAAGGATGAAATTACAACACGTCTGGATAGCAGTAACAGGATAGGTCAGAGTCAGCATGGATTTATGAAGGGGAAATCATGCTTGACAAATCTTCTGGAATTTTTTGAGGATGTAACTCTGAAGATGGACAAGGGAGATCCAATGGATGTAGCGTACCTGGACTTTCAGAAAGCCTTTGATAAAGTCCCACATAGGAGGTTAGTGAGCAAAATTAGGGCACATGGTATTGGGGGCAAAGTACTGACTTGGATTGAAAATTAGTTGGCTGACAGGAAACAAAGAGTAGTGATAAACGGCTCCCTTTCAGAATGGCAGGCGGTGACCAGTGGGGTACCGCAGGGATCAGTGCTGGGACCGCAGCTTTTTACAATATATATTAATGATATAGAAGATGGTATTAATAGTAACATTAGCAAATTTGCTGATGATACAAAGCTGGGTGACAGGGTGAAATGTGAGGAGGATGTTAGGAGATTACAGGGTGACCTGGACAGGTTAGGTGAGTGGACAGATGCATGGCAGATACAGTTTAATCTGGATAAATGTATGGTTATCCACTTTGGTGGCAAGAACAGGAAGGCGGATCACGACCTAAATGGAGTCAAGTTATGTAAAGGGGCAGTACAAAGAGATCTGGGTGTTCTTGTACATCAGTCAATGATGGCAAGCATGCAGATACAGCAGGTAGTGAAGAAGGCTAATAGCATGCTGGCCTTCATAACAAGAGGGATTGAGTATAGAAGCAAAGAGGTTCTTCTGCAGCTGTACAGGGCCCTGGTGAGACAGCACTTGGAATATTGTGTGCAGTTCGGGTCTCCAAATTTGAGGAAAGACATTCTGGCTATTGAGGAAGTGCAGCGTAGGTTCACGAGGTCAATTCCTGGAATGGCGGGACTATCTTATGTTGAAAGATTGGAGTGACTGGGCTTGTATACCCTTGAGTTTAGAAGACTGAGAGGGGATCTGATTGAGACGTATAAGATTAGATTAGATTAGATTAGATTACTTACAGTGTGGAAACAGGCTGTTCGGCCCAACAAGTCCACACCGACCCGCCGAAGCGCAACTCACCCATTCCCCTACATTTACCCCTTTACCTAACACTACGGGCAATTTAGCATGGCCAATTCACCTGACCTACACATCTTTGGACTGTGGGAGGAAACCGGAGCACCCAGAGAAAACCCACGCAGACACGGGGAGAATGTGCAAACTCCACACAGTCAGTCGCCTGAGTTGGGAATTGAACCCGGGTCTCTGGCGCTGTGAGGCAGCAGTGCTAACCACTGTGCCACCGTGATTATTAAAGGATTGGACACTCTGGAGGCAGGAAACATGTTTCCGCTGATGGGTGAGTCCCGAACCAGAGGACACAGCTTAAAAATAAGGGGTAGGCCGTTTAGGACAGAGATGAGGAGAAACTTCTTCACCCAGAGAGTGATGGGTGTGAGGAATGCTCTGCCCCAGAAGGCAGTGGAGGCCCAGTCTCTGGATTCATTTAAGAAAGAGTTAAATAGAGCTCTCAAGGATAGTGGAATCAAGGGTTATGGAAATAAGGCAGGAACAGGATACTGATTGAGGATGATCAGCCATGATCATAATGAATGGTAGTGCAGGCTCGAAGGGCAGAATGGCCTACTCCTGCACCTATTGTCTATTGTCCAATCTAGTCCCACCTGCCAGCACTCGGCCCATATCCCTCCAAACCCTTCCTATTCATATACCCATCCAAATGCCTCTTAAATGTTGCATTTGTACCAGCCTACACCACATCCTCTGGCAGCTCATTCCATACACGTACCACCCTCTGTGTGAAAAAAGATGCTCCTTAGGTCTCTTTTTATATCTTTTTTCCCCTCTCACCCTAAACCGATGCCCTCTAGTTCTGGACTCCGCGACCCCAGGGAAAAGACTTTGTCTATTTATCCTATCCATGCCCTTCATAATTTTGTAAACCTCTATAAGGTCACCCCTCAGCCTCTGACGCTCCAGGGAAAACAGCCCAAGCCTGTTCAGCCTCTCCCTATAGCTCAGATCCTTCAATCCTGATAACATCCTTGTCATCTTTTCTGAACCCTTTCAAGTTTCACAACATCTTTCCGATAGGAAGGAGACCAGAATTGCATGCAATATTCCAACAGTGGCCTAACCAATGTCCTGTACAGCCGCAACATTGCCTCCCAACTCCTGTACTCAATACTCTGACCAATAAAGGAAAGCATACCAAACGCCGCTTTCACTATTCTGTCTACCTGCGACTCCACTTTCAAGGAGCTATGAACCTGCACTCCAAGGTCTCTTTGTTCAGCAACACTCCCTAGGACCTTACCATTAAGTGTATAATTCCTGCTAAGATTTGCTTTCCCAAAATGCAGCACCTCACATTTATCTGAATTAAACTCCATCTGCCACTTCTCAGCCCATTGGCCCATCTGGTCCAGATCCTGTTGTAATCTGACGTAACCCTTTTCGCCGTCCACTACACCTCCAATTTTGGTGTCATCTGCAAACTTACTGACTGTACCTCTTATGCTCGCATCCAAATCATTTATGTAAATGACAAAAAGTAGGGATATTCGACTCCTAATCCTGATCCCCTTGCTGCCATGTCTCTGTGATGCCCACCCCATCTTTCCTGCCAATTTTGATCTGCGGCACAAGCTCATTTATCTTGTATTCTGCACACATTCAGATACAACAACTTCAGTCCTGTATTGACCGTCCCTCTTCTCATTGTCATTCGTTTATCCAGCATGCTTGAAGTTTGATTCCTGGTTTATATGCTGGAGACTTTAATAACCCCTCCTGAATTCTCCTTTCCTTTCATTTTTTCAAAGGACTCCCAATGTAGAAAAATTACTACTGTCAAGTGCCATTTTATGGCATGTCTTCTCTCTGTTCTAGAGCGTGCTGTTGTTAATGGCAGATATAAAGATTTGGCAAGATCTGGTTAATATTATCCACTGAAAATGGATGTGTTCTGCTACATTGATGTTTGAATATTGAGCTGATGCTATCACGCTGCTTAAAGTTTGCAATAATGAAAGGCTCTTGCTGTACTTGAATGTGAATTATAATACATAATTGCTGCTACTTTTGCACCTTAGGCAGTCATAGTGGACAACAGGTTCTATTACAGGTCAGCAGAATTCAACATCTTTGTCTGTATATTTTGAATAATACATACATAATCCATGAATGCATCCTGTCATGACCAGAGGGCATCAAGAGAAATCCCAAAAAAAAACATATTCTCCTTTTATATTTTAAGGCTTAGATTCTGTTGCTTTTTTAAAATGGTCTCACATAGATGAAGCTAATCAAAAGATTGTATTCTTAGAAGTTTCTGAAGCCCCTAGATTGTATAGATATTCATAACTCCATAAGGTATAGGAGTAGAGTTAGGCCATTTCACCCATTGAGTCTGCTCTGCCATTTGGTCATGGTGAAATAACTCCACAGAGGTTGATATCCCGTCACCAAGTTACCTTTTTTATTTATACATGGAAACACTGATGCAGTTCCCTCAGAGTCAGCTCTGAGTGTCAGGATGTCTGACACTCTTGTTTTTTTTTTCTTTTTTTCTCATTTTCCTTTAACCCCCACACTACCACCTAAGTGCGGTAGTGCTTATTTTATCCCCAGCACCCATGGTGTGTGTGTGCAGGTGTGAGACACAGTGGAAGACACAAAGTGCACCAATCTTTATTCAATTTCCACCACCAGGAAGATAGGAAAACACCCGGGTGGCCAGTGACAAACACTGCCCTTCACATCAAAGGGCGACACTCTTGTTTTTATCGGTCAGCCAGGACTTCCTGATTGGGACTGTTAATCTGCTCCAATCAGGACACTCTTCTTCTCTGATGTCCACCTGGCTGACCTCATTACAATCAATACACAGGGTTGATTTGGAGATGCTGGTGTTGGACTCAGGTGTACAAAGTTAAAAATCACACAACACCAGGTTGTGCTTCTAATTAAACCTGTTGGACTATAACCTGGTGTTGTGTGATTTTTAACTTTGTACACAGGGTTGATTTGTTTCTCAACCCATTCTCTTGCCTGTAATCCCCAATCTCCTTAGTCAAAGGGGCTGCAGATGAGCTTTCTGCTTATAGCCAGCTCTGGACAATGGTAAACATCAATATTCATTGTTCTAAAATGAGTGCTGATGCTTAGTTTTCTCTTCACCTCATAATGGAATGCCTAATAAGGGAGGTAAAGCCACACCGTTAGCTTAATGACTTTCCAATTGGTCTACAAGGTATACATGATGTGCTTGAGCGCAGCAGGTCAGGCAGCATCCAAGGAGCAGGAGAATCGACGTTTCGGGCATGAGCCCTTCTTCAGGAATGAGGAAAGTGTGCCAAGCAGGCACAAATATCATTTCCTGCATCCGCTGCACCCGATGTGGCCTCCTCTATATTGGGGAGACAGGCCGCCTACTTGCGGAACGTTTCAGAGAACACCTCTGGGACACCCGGACCAACCAACCCAACCACCCCGTGGCTCAACACTTCAACTCCCCCTCCCACTCCACCAAGGACATGCAGGTCCTTGGACTCCTCCATCGCCAGACCATAGCAACATGACGGTTGGAGGAAGAGCGCCTCATCTTCCACCTAGGAACCCTCCAACCACAAGGGATGAACTCAGATTTCTCCAGTTTCCTCATTTCCCCTCTCCCCACCTTGTCTCAGTTCCAACCCTCGAACTCAGCACCACCTTCCTAACCTGCAATCTTCTTCCTGACCTTTCCGCCCCCACCCCCACTCCGGCCTATCACCCTCACCTTAACCTCCTTCCACCTATCGCATTTCCAATGCCGCTCCCCCAAATCCCTCCTCCCTACCTTTTACCTTAGCCTGCTTGGCACACTTTCCTCATTCCTGAAGAAGGGCTCATGCCTGAAATGTCGATTCTCCTGCTCCTTGGATGCTGCCTGACCTGCTGCGCTTTTTCAGCAACACATTTTTAGCTCTGATCTCCAGCATCTGCAGTCCTCACTTTGTCCATACATGATGTGCTTGTCTTTGTCTGATCACTGAAATCTAATATACAGAGGAACCTCGATTATCTGAAGGACGTGGGTGAGGAGTATTTCGTTTGGCTAATCGAGGCTCTTCTGTAATTGAATTACTTCAGCATCCAATTCTAGATTTCTACGTCCGTTGCTGTTTCTCCTCCAGAGAGAGAGCAGGAGCTGAGTTGGCAGCCTGCAGCAGATCCTACATCTGTCTCCAAGCTGCTGGCTGGAAAGAAGCCTTCACTTTGCCTGTAGTAGTAAAATGACTTGGCCCAGTTCAACAAGGAATCTATTGGACATTGACCTCTTGGATTTAAAACTACTTGAGGAAGTTATTATTGGATACTGGCCTCTGAAATTTTAACTTCATTGAACTAATTTTAAATACCATTGCATTTACCAGTACTTGGATGTACCAGTGTTGGACTGGGGTGGTTAAAGTTAAAAATCTCACAACGCCAGGTTATAGTCTAACATGTATATTGGAAGCACTATCTTTTTGAGTGCCACTCCTTCATCAGGTGGTTGTCGAGGTTAAGATCATGCTCACAGAATTATAATGGGATATGCTAGTTTCTGTTCTTTGATATGTAAATCCATGAACTACTTTTAACTTAAATTCTCAAAATAGCACAGCTTTTTAAACAATAGGTGTGAAGTCTGTCTGTGTCCCAATGTTGTCAGACTGACAAACCCTCTTATAGTTTTTGAGTTTCACATGGATTCATGCAGTTTTTGAGCAAAATAAAATGTAACTCTGTAAAACAAATTCACCCCATAAGCTTATATATGTGTGCATGTAGGAGTGACAGATTGAGTGTGTTTGCGCGTGGGTGTGAGTGAATGTGATAGTGTGCGTGTATATATGTGTGTAAGCTTGGTTACGTGTGTGTGAGATGGGGTATGTATGAGAGGGGGTGTGTATGTGTGTGTATTATGCAGTTGCTGCACCTGTAGTGTGACATGAGTCCAAGATCCTGGTTGAGGCCATTCCCATGGGTACCTAACGTTGATATCAGCCTCTGCTCAGCCACTCTGCGTTGTTGCTTGTCCTGACGTCCACCTTGGAGGATGGTTACCCGAAGGTACGAGGCTGAATGTCCCGAATAGCTGACGTGTTCCCCGATTGGGAGGGAACAGTCCTGCCTGGTGATTGTTGTGCAATGTCCATTCATCAGTTGTCATAGCATCTGTTCGGTCTCGCCAATGTACCATGCCTCTGGGTATCCTTGCCTGCAACACATGAGGTAGACCACATTGGCTGAGTCACATGAGTATTCTGTCGTACATGGTGGGAGGTGTCCCCACGTGTTTCTTACAGACAAACTTCACACCTATTGTTTAAAAAGCTGAGCTATCTTGAGAATGTAATTTAAAAATAGTTCTGGGATTCACATATCAAAGAACAGAAACCAACATATCCCATTATAAAAGATGAAAGTTTTAATCAAAGATTGTTTACTGTATCACATCTCCATGACACTGGACTCCTTTGGCTATAAATTCATGATCTTAACCTCCACAACCACTGATGGAGTGGTCCTCCAAAAACTAGTGCTTCCAAATAACACTGTTGGACTCTAACCTGGTGTTGTGATTTTTAACTGCATTTACCAACATTTGTAATTTGCAACCTATCTCCTGTCCTCTCATCCTTGAATTTCTGGAGGGCTTGTACATGTGAATGGACTACCAAAGCACGTTTATGTTTTCAACTTGTTAATAAGTACTATTTTTTTTCATTGTAAAGCATTTTGCTGTGGATTTATTTCAAAAATTGGAATCTAAAATCTGAAAACCAGGATATCAGCCAACCTCGGTAAAGGACAGAAGTGAAAAGGGAAAGGATTAGATCAAACAATACGTCCATCTTCCCATTGCAATTTCAAAACTATCATAAATTGAATTTGCCCCATTCTTCCTTGTCTGTGACAATCCATTGAACATTTAGATATCATTCAAGGGTATTTACAGCACATAAATAAGCTGTCACTCACAACCTATCTGTCCTTATTCATTCAAACCCATAAACATCCTTTTCTCCCTTGTGATCTTATCTAACATTCCCTGAAGTGCAACTATGCTGATCACCTCAGTTACTAATTGTAATTAAAAGGCAAATTATGTTTAACTAACTTGAAGTTTCTTCAGGTCATAATTAAAGTACTGTGCAATAGACCTTTATGAGCGAAGTTATAATCCATGGAATAAAAGGGACAGTTGTGACCTGGATCCAAAATACATTACTGGTATCCAGCAATGTGGAAATTTGTTCAGGCATGTTCTGCACACAAAGCAGGACAAATTCAATCCAACCGATTACCACCCTATCAGTGTATTCTTGATCATCAATAACGTAACGGAAAGGACTGTTGTTGATCCTATCAAACTGTATTTACGAAGGACTAACCTGCTCACTGATCTGAAAATGTGATTATTGGACTCTGAGTTAGCTCTGTTCCTCTTTCCCCAGATGCTGCTCAATCAACTGAGTTTCTTCAGGGTTGCTTAACTACTGATCTCATTGCAGGTTGGTCCTAACATGGACAAAAGATCTGAAGTGCAGAGTTGTGCTGAGTGTGACTGCGTTCAACATCAAGGCAGCATTTCATAGAGTATGGTATCAATATTGATTTTCACCAGTTTCCTTATTTCACCTTCTTCCCTCCAACCCGCCCCCCACCTTATCCCAGATCCAACCCTCTAACTTGGCACGCCCTCTTGAACTGTCCCCCACCTTCATCTACCTTTTGGATTCTCTGCTACTTCTTCCCTCCAGGCCCCTCATTTATCATTCAGCCCTCTTGCGCCCCCTCCCCCCATTCCTGATGAAGAGCTTATGCTCAAAATGTCGACTTCCTGCTCCTTGGATGCTCCCTGACTTGCTGTGCTTTTCCAGCACCACACTTTTTGACTCTGATCTCTAGCATCTGCAGTCCTCGCTTTATCCCATCAAGGACCCCTAGCCAAACTGAAGTCAATGAGAATTATGGGACTTGGGTGTGGACCTAACTACTAAATAAAGTCTCACTGAACATGAAGAAAGAAGATTGTGATTGTTGGATGTCAACCATCTCCATGCAAGGACATCACTGCTGGCATTCCTCAGGGTAGTGTCCCAAGCCCATCTGCTCTCTCCACTTTCTTTTTCTTTTCAATTCATTCACAGGACTTGGGCATTGCTGGCTGGGCTAATGTATATTGCTTATTGCTCATCCTCAAACGTGGTGATGAGAGCCGCTTTGAATTGCTCAATTCTTTTTCTGTAGCCAACCCCAGAATATGTTTGGGGAGAGCATTCCAGGAGTTTGACCCAATGACACTGAAGGAATGATGTATTTTCAAGTCACGATTGTGAGGGGTTGAGAGAGGAATATTCAACTGTTTCATTAATGACCTTCCCTCCAAGGTTTCGGTCAGAAGTGCAGATGTCCACTGATTATTCCACAATGGTCAGCCCCTTTTACAACTCCTTCGTCCATGTCCAAATGTAGCAAGACCTTTCAACATTGAGATTTAATTTGATAAATGGCAATTCAATCCATACTAGTATAAGGCAATGACTATTTCCACCAGAATAGAATCCAAACTTTTTTTGTCCTTTTTGTTCAATAGCATTACCAATACTAACTACCCTAGGATGAGTGGAATCCCATAGTGGTCTGTGCTGGACTGTCAACTTTTGAACTCAATACTCTGACCAATAAAGGAAAGCATACCAAACACCTTCTTCACTATCCTATCGACCCGAGACTCCACTTTCAAGGAGTTATGAACCTGCACTCCAAGGTCTTTGTTCAGCAATACTCACCAGGACCTTCCCATTATGTGTACAAGCCCTGCTAAGATTTGCTTTCCCAAAATACAGCACCTCACATTTATCTAAATTAAACTCCATCTGCCAGTTCTCTGTCCATTGGCCCATCTGATCAAGATGCCGTTGTAATCTGAGGTAACCTTCTTTGCTGACCACTACACCTCCAATTTTGGTGTCATCTGCAAACTTACTAACCATACCTCTTATGCTCACATCCAAATCATTTAAATAAATGACGAAAAGTAGTGGACCCAGCACTAATCCTTGTGGCACTCCACTGGTCACAGGCCTCCAATCTGAAAAACAACCCTCCACCACCACCCTCTTGTCTTCTACCTTTGAGCCAGTTCTGTATCCAAATGGCTAGTTCTCCCTGTATTCTGTGAGATCTAACCTTAGTGGGCGGCACGGTGGCACAGTGGTTAGCACTGCTGCCTCACAGCGCCAGAGACCCGGGTTCAATTCCCGCCTCAGGCGACTGACTGTGTGGAGTTTGCACGTTCTCCCCGTGTCTGCGTGGGTTTCCTCCGGGTGCTCCGGTTTCCTCCCACATCACAAAGATGTGCAGGGTCAGGTGAATTGGCCATACTAAATTGCCCGTAGTGTTAGGTAAGGGGTAAATGTAGGGGTATGGGTGGGTTTCGCTTCGGCGGGTCGGTGTGGACTTGTTGGGCCGAAGGGCCTGTTTCCACACTGTAATCTAATCTAATCTAAAAAAAAGATCGAACGCCTTACTGAAATCCATATAGATCATGTTCACCGTTCTGCCCTCATCAATCCTCTTTGTTAATTCTTCAAAAACTCAATCAAGTTTGAGACATGATTTCCCACACACAAAGCCACGTTGACTATCCCTAATTAGTCCTTGCCTTTCCAAATACATGCACAATGACTTGCCAACTACTGACTTCAGGCTCACTGATCTATAGTTCCCTAGCTTGTCGTTACCACCTTTCTTAAATAGTGGCACCACGTTAGCCAACCTCCAGTCATCTGGCACCTCACCTGTGACTATCAATGATACAAATATCTCAGCAAGGGGCCCAGCAATCACTTCCCTAGCTTCCCACAGAGTTCGAGGGTACACCTGATCAGGTCCTGGGGATTTATCCACTTTTGGAGTTTCAAGACATCCAGCACTTCCTCCTCTGTAAAATGGACATTTTTCAAGATATCACCATCTATTTCCCTATATTATGTATCTTCCATGTCCTTTTCCACAGTGAACACTGATGCAAAATACTCGTTTAGTATCTCCCCTATCTCCTGCAGTTCCACATATAGGCTGCCTTGCTGATCTTTTGAGGGGTCCTATTCTCTCCCTAGTTACCCTTTTGTCCTTAATGTATTTGTAAAAGTCCTTTGGATTCTCTTTAACTCTATTTGCCAAAGCTATCTCATGACAACTTTTTGCCCTCCTGATTTCCCTCTTAAGTATACTCCTACTTCCTTTACACTCTTCTAAGGATTCATGTGATCTATCTTGTCTATAACTGACATATGCTTTCTTCTTTTTCTGAACCAAACCCTCAATTTCTTTAGTCATCCAGCATTCCCTACAACTACCAGCCTCTCCTTTCACCCTAACAGGAACATACTGTCTCTAGACTCGCATTATCTCGTGTTTGAAGGCTTCCATTTTCCATTTACCTGCAAATATCTGCCCCAATCAGCTTTTGAAAGTTCTGGAATAATACCGTCAAAATTAGCCTTCCTCCCATTTAAAACTTCAACTTTTAGATCCGGTCTATCGTTTTACATCACGATTTTAAAACTAATAACATTATGGTCACTGACCACAAAGTGCTCCCCCACTGACATCTCAGTCACCTGCCCTGCCTTATTTCCCTGGAGTAAGTCAAATTTTGCACCTTCTCTAATAGGTACATCCACATACTGAATCAGAAAGTTTTCTTGTACACACTTAACAAATTCTTCATCAAAACCCTTAACACTGTGGCAGTCCCAGTCTATGTTTGGAAAGTTAAACTCCCCTACCATAACTACCCTATTATTCTTACAGATAACAAAGATCTCCTTACAAATTTGTTTCTCAATTTCCCTCTGACTATTAGGGGGTCTATAATACAATCCCAGTAAGGTGATCATCCCTTTCTTATTTCTCAGTTCCATCCAAGTAACTTCCCTGAATGTATTTCCGGGAATATCCTCCTTCAGTGCTATCTCTTATCAAAAACGTCATTCCCCCTCCTCTCTTGCCTCCCTTTCTGTCCTTCCAGTAGCATTTGTATCCTGGAACATTAAGCTGCTAGTCCTGTCCATCTCTGTAATCACTATATATCCCAGTCCCATGTTCTTAACCATGCCCTGAATTCATCTACCTTCCCTGTTAGGCCTCTTGCATTGAAATAAATGCAGTTTAATTTATCAGTCCTACCTTTGTTCTCTGCTTTGTCCCTGTCTGCCCTGACTGTTTGACTCGCTTTTTTGCTCAATTATACCAGTCTGAGTGATCTCTTTCCTCACTATCTCCCTGGGTCCCACCCCCACAACTTACTATTTTAAATCCTCCTCAGCAGCTCTAGCAAATCTCCCTGTCAGTATATTAGTCCCTTTCAATTTAGGTTCAATCCATCCTTCTTGTACAGGTCACTTCTACTCCAGAAGAGATTGCAATGATCCAAAAATGTGAATCCTTCTCCCATACACCAGCTCATCTGATTTTGTGCTGCTGGCCACAGAAACGTTTATCTGTGCCTTGGACTAGAGAGTCCCCTAACACAATTGATCTCTTGGAACCCCTATAAGCATAGTTTCATGAGCAAGAGAATAAAATAAAAAGATGACTTCGAAGGTGGTAATCTCAGGATTACTGCCAATGTCACATGCTGTAATAGAATAGTGTTTGGAGAGATGGTATAGGTGGGTGGGATTAAATTCTTGAGGCATTGTGACTGATTCTAGGATCTAAACAAGCTGGAAGAGTTGCATCTATCAGGACCAGAATCATTTACCTTGCAGGGATATTCACAAGTACTGAGGAGAAAAGGTTTATGCCAGAGTGACAGGGGGGATAGGTACTTGAGTAAGGGGACAAGAGTGAGGGAAACAAGGATGGAAATGAAAGAAAAATGGAAAGCAGGGGAAACCAGAGCTAGCAGCAAATAGGGCCATACTACATAAAATGCAAAAATGTTAAGACAAATCAATCTAAGAGTAAATATCCAATGCCTGGAGCATTTAAAATAAGATGGAAGAATCAATAGCACAAATAGTTATAAATGACTGATATGATGGTGATTATGGAGACATGCCTGCAGGATGACCAGGACTGAGAATTGAATATTCAAGGATATTCAATATTTAAGAAGGACACGCAAAAGGGAAAAGGAGGTGAGGTAACATGTGTTATTAAAGGATAAAATCAGT
This sequence comes from Chiloscyllium plagiosum, assembly GCF_037043375.1. NCBI lineage: Eukaryota > Metazoa > Chordata > Chondrichthyes > Orectolobiformes > Hemiscylliidae > Chiloscyllium > Chiloscyllium plagiosum. The sequence goes on from NW_028270143.1 coordinate 86,775,598, forward strand.
GCAAGAGTGAGAAATTATCTTGGTTCTAAAATGTAAATGTGGAGCTAAGAAACCACAAGGGGTGGAAGGCATTCATCAATGTTGCCTTTGGGCCTTCAAATGGGAGTTGTAAGGCAGAGGATAATCTGAAACAGGAAATTAAGGCTTTAAGTAACAAGAGTGCTACAGTAATCCTGGCTGACTTCAGTCTACAAATAGTATAAGCAAACCATAGTGGTGGATGAATTCTTGGAGTTTATTCAAGGAAGCTTTTTTTAACCAGTATAGCATAGTAATTTATTGTTACATGTATTTTTGAAAATACAGTAATGTGTTTGTCACCATAATTAATCTAGCATCATTTTAATTACATTAATTATAAATAAAAACACAAAAAGTTAAGACAGATTTCATTTTCTGTTCCAACCATGATTTCATAAGTGGCTCTGGAACACTCCTTGCTCCACAGCCATCAAAGCTGTCCCTGAGGCTGCAACACTAAGGAGGAAGCACGCTGAAGCAGGCCCTGCTGCTGCTGACCAGACCCAGAATGTCACCTCTGCCAAAGCTCATTGTCACCGATATGCCAACTGCCACCATAACCAGGAGACTGGTCCTCCAGAGTTGGGACAATGGACCATCCAAATTAACTCCTGAGGATTGAGGGATCATTCACACCGCTGCCATTGCAAACACCACTGAAACACTGTTGCAAAAGAACCAACCCCAATCTATCAGTGCTGAAACAGTTGCTCAGCTTGTGACTGCCATAGCCACAAGGACTGAACTGGATCCGCTGCATAACCATTCCCTGCAACCTCTTTCCACTACCATAGTCACAGAAAGAAGAAAACATGAATTTGATTAAAAAATTAAATGAAGAAAAATTGAACTAAATGGATGCAATCAGTCACGTATAAGAGAGCGGTCAGACTGAGAACCCAAAAACCATCTACTCTGTCGCCTCCACCATTTTGAAATGTTCTATGAAAATGTTTCATTAAAGCATAAATATTTTGTGCTGTACAATAACTACTGGGGATAAATTAATGGAAATCACAATTCATGCAGAGGAATGGGATGTAAGTGAAAAAGAGTTTTTCAAATGTTGCACAGCTAGGTACTTCTGGAATGTCTTGCTTCACTGACCAGATCCAAACCAAAGAGGGCAGGGAGCAACTTACGTAACATTCAACAGACTACTGTTTCAGCAATGATTAACATTTTATTGCACAGGGAATCTTCTGCAAAATGGATGACCAGCACACTGCTTCATACAAGCACAATATATTAAGCGTCAACATATGCTGTTGGGGTGTACTTGGGGCAGATTCTATTAACACCATTCCCTTTCTACAAGTCTTGGCTGATTTGTTGAACTAAGCATTTCCCAACAAGGCTGTGATTCATTTCACAGCAACTGAACAATTAGGTGGACAATTTTTAGAGGAAGTGTTGTCTTAAGAGAGTGGGAGTGAAACAGTTTTAAGGTTTGATTCATTATGCATTTGTCAGAATTCACTGAAGGGCTTCATTCTTTGCCAAAGACACTCTATAATTGAATAAATCAAATCAACTTAACATTAATATTTTTAAAAGGCATCTCACAGCAAGCATAAAATTACTGGAAGCAAAGAACAATTTCAATGTACTTTGAAATATTAAATCATCATTGGTTTGTAATTACGCTGTGTTTTTTTTTAACAACAAAGAATTGCCAGATCATTCCTTCGCCAGAAATTTACAGTTCCGTTCTCTGCACTTCCATTGGACTGTACCTGCCACTCATGAACCAAGCTTGTTGGTGTGCCTTTCTAATTTAGTATTTGCAATTTTAATAGACACCAGCACAAGAGGAATACTAATAATTGGTGTAGTTTTCAGCTTTATTCATCCTTTACAAAGTAGGGATTAACTTGAGGGTCAAACAGATACCAAGAGGTTCAGGAAAATCTTGGTGAAAGTAATATGTTTATTTTACCCTACCAAAATATGGTGATATCCCTTCTCGAATTCAACATTCCACAGTACATATAAACGAACAAAGCTACACAAGATGCCAGGCACTAACCATCTTCAACAAGAGATCATTTCACTCTTGCTTTTTGGCATTTAATGGTATTATTGTCACTGAATGCCCAACTGTCAACATACTGGGGTTACCATTGACCAGAAACTGAACTGGACTTGCCATGTAAGTATAGTGGCTACAAGACCAGGTCAGAGGCTAGGAATCCTGCAGTGAGTAATTCACCTCCTGACTCCCCAAAGTCTGTCCACTGGTCAGAACTGTGTTGAAAAACTTACTACTTGCCTGGATGAGTGCAGCTTCAATAGGACTCAAGAAACTTGACAATATCTAAAAAAAACAGCTTGCTTGATAGGCACCACATCCATAAGCATTTATTACTTCCATCACTGTTCAGTCATTGCAGTGTATCCCATCTACAAGATGTACTGGAGAAATTCATTAAGGTGTCTTACATGGCATTTTCCAACACCATGATCACTACAATCTGGAGGATAAGGGCAGCAGATACACAGGAACACCACTTGCTGTCCTGGCTTGGTTTCATTCACTATTGCTGATTCCAAATCTTGGAATTCCATCCCCAATGATATTGTGGGTCTATGGACACCAAATAGACTGCAGCAGTTCAAGAAGACCGGTCTCATCATTTTTTAGGTCAGAGTGGTGCTGGAAAAGCACAGCAGGTCAGGCAACATCCGAGGAGCAGGAAAATCAATGTTTTGGGTAAAAGCCCTTCATCAAAAATAGAGGCAGGAAGTCTCCAGGGGGGAGAGGGTGGGGCTGGGGAGAAGGTAGCAAAGCGTACAATAGGTGAATGGGGATGGAGGTGATAGGTCAGAGAGGTGGGTGGGGGAAGGTAGCAAGACTATAATAGGTGAATGGGGGTGGAGATGGAGGTGATAGGTCAGAGGGGAAGGTGGAGTGGATAGGTGGGAAGGGAGATTGGCGGGTAGGACAGGTCATGAGGACAGTGCTGAGCTGGAAGGATGGAACTGGGGTAAGGTGGGGGGAGGGGAAATGAGGAAACTGGTGAAGTCCACATTAATGCCCTGGGGTTGAAGTGTTCCGAGGCGGAAGATGAGGCGTTCTTCCTCCAGGCATCGGGTGGTGAGGGAGCAGCGATGGAGGAGGCCCAGGACCTGCATGTCCTCGGCAGAGTGGAAGGGGGAGTTGAAATGTTGCGCCAAGGGGTGGTGGGGTTGATTGGTGCGGGTGTCCCGGAGGTGTTCCCTGAAGCGCTCTGCGAGGAGGCATCCAGGCTCCCCAATGTAGAGGAGACCACATCGGGAGCAACGGATACAATAAATGACATTGGTGGATGTGCAGGTAAAACTTTGGATGTGGAAGGCTCCTTTGGGACCTTGGATGATGGTGAGGGGGGAGGTGCGGGCATAGGTTTTGCAATTCCTGCGGTGGCATGGGAGGATGCCAAGACGGGAGGGTCGTTTGTTGGGGGTGTGTGAACCTGACCAGATAGCCACGGAGGGAACGGTCTTTGCAGAAAGGGGTGGGGAGGGAAACATATCCCTGGTGGTGGGGTCTGTTTGAAGGTGCCGGAAATGTCGGCAGATGATGCGGTTAATACGAAGGTTGGTAGGGTGGAAAGTGAGGACCAGGGAGATTCTGTCCTTGTTACGGTTGGAGGGGCAAGGTTTGAGGGTGGAGGTGCGGGATGTGGATGAGATGCGTTGCAGGCTGCGAAGAACTATGCCATGTTCTTCGCAGCCTGCAACACATTATCAATGAGGACGAGCACCTCGCCAAGACCTTCCCCACGCCTCCACTTCTCCCCTTTAAACAACCACCAAACCTCAAACAGATCATTGTTCATAGCAAACTGCCCGGCTTTCAGGATGACACGATACAACCTGCAAGACATGTCAGAATGTCGACACAGATACCACCATTGCACGTGGGGACACCTCCCACCATGTGTGTGGCAGGTACTCATGTTTTATATCTCATACGCTGCAAGCAAGGATGCCCTGAGGCATGGTACATTGCCATAACCTCTGCTTGATCTCGCCAATGGTTGAATGGACCTTCCGGGACGTTCAACCTCAGACCTTTGGGTGACTGTCCTCCAAGGCGTTCTTTGGGACAGGTAACAACGAAAAGTAGCCGAGCAGAGGCTGATAGCCAAGTTCGGTACTCATGGGGATAGCCTCAACCGGGACCTTGGGTTCATGTCACACTACAAGAGACCCCACTGCACTACACACACTCTCACACACACACGAACACACAAATATTTACGTTTGTGGGGTGAATTTGTACTTGCAGAATTACATTTTGCTCAAAAACTGCATGAATCCATGTCAGATTCTGTAAATCTTTTTTTTGTTAGAATCTGTCTGAACATTATGGCACAGACAGTCTCACACAGGGCACTTCACAACTTCAATGCATTATCTTGACTGACATGACACCAATTGTTAAAGTTCACTTGAGAATGTAACTAATAAAGTTGTGCGATTTACATATGAAAGAACTGAAGCCAACATGTTCATTGTAAAAGATAAGAGACATAACAAACAAATCAGGTCTTTTTCAATATATAATTTCAATTACATCACATTGTAAGCTTTTGCTATAAATTCTGTGACTTATGATCTTAACCTCCACAACCACCTTATGGAGGATCAGCACTCTGAAAGCTAGTGTTTTCAAATAAACCTGTTGGACTATAAAAGCTAGTGCTTTCAAATAAACCTATTGGACTATAACCTGGTGTTGTGTGATGTTTAACTTTGTACACCCCAGTCCAACACCGGCATCTCCAAATCCTATTCAGCTGTTGACACCCTACTCACACCGTTTGACAATTCTGATCAGCTGCAAAGGCTTGTTATTCAGTCTGTCAACACTCCACTCACACCATTTGTACTATCTTTTGACACTCCTAATTACCTGGAATTATCTTGCAATGATCTCCGTATCTATAAATTCTGTGCCAAATGTCATTGTTGATGTCTCTTTATATTTTTATATGTGAAACTGGGATTTGAGGTTTGTCCTCATGTCCCTGTAAACTGTTTGAACGGTAGGGTTTGGGGCCTGGCTTTGCTTCTCCTCTCCCTTGTAAAATTGCTGTCTCTTGTGTAAATGTAACTGTTTGTTGTAAACTGTTTTTGTAATTTGTTTAATAAAAAAAAATTCTGTGCCTGTGTGCTTCCCTCCACAACCACCTAATGAAGGATCAGCACTCCGAAAGCTAGTGCTTTCAAATAAACCTGTTGGGCTATAACCTGGTGTCATACAACTTCTGACCTTTCTGGTATTAACCTGAGTGTCTAGATAACTAGTTCAAGTGACATTGCCATTTCCACTATCTTGCCATCTTTTCACAACATCAAAAAGAGTGGAAGGTACTGGGCTATTGGAGAAGGGGTGTGGGGTACATTATTACTAGAGAGAACTGTTGCAGACACAGGAGACTGAATGAATTACTTCTGTGCTGCGATTCTGTGGCAATTTGTAGTATTGAGAGTCAGGGGAACAAGGTTAATCAGATATGTGAAAGGGATGAAAGGTTTGTAATAAAAATGGCAATTAATTCCATAAATTCAGGAAATTTGAAGACATTTACCTGGATTTCAGTTCTACCTATACTGGAAGTGGAGGTAGACCTAAACTGCAAGATCTAATTTTTGCTACAAATTAAAGAACAGTGGTAGGAAGAAACAATTTGGCCCATTGATCCTGCGCTGGCATAATTTCTAACCAATTAATCTTTTGAAACCTTCCATATTGCAAATGCATTAAATTTTCAAGGCGTGGAATATATATCGTCAAGCAATGTTGCTTTTTTTAAAATAGTATAACTCATGTATACAAGGAAAAAAAACTTGTGACACTGCAGGCTTGTGATGTGGGGAGAGGTGCTAAGTAGCCAAATGGTCGAGAACCAATTTATTTTGGATATTTTCTGATCAATCAAGCAGGTGGATTTGAACCTAGGTCTGTTAACACAAATAACAGCCCTCAACCATTTTACATATTTTTAATCAACCTGTTTGGACCTGTTATGACAAGTCTCTGTGGCAGGTAGCATTTGAACCTGGATCTCCTGGCTGCACCACAAGCACCCTCAACCATTTCATTTTACGAATAGAAATTCCATAATGTTTATTCCAATTGCCAGGTCTCCTTCACCAATAGAGATTAAGTGGTAATTGATCTTTTGCTCAATACGCTCATGCTTACCTAATACAGTAGACATTGTGCACGGAGGCACCATATTACATTAAACATATCTGCATCATTGCAGCACAATCATACATTGTCTCTTACCTGATATATACATTTCTTAAAAAAAAGTTTATCTTCAAATGCTGCGTTTCAAAATGTATATCATTACTATGATTTTATCTTTATTCTGTAGAGCTAGCCACTTTTTGAGTATACCAATTTTTAAAATTCTCTCATGGGATGTGAGTGTCCCTGGTTGGCCAGCATTTATTAACAATCTTTAGTTGCATTTTGAGAAGATGCTGATGAGCTGCCTTCTTGAACTGTTGCAGATCATGTGCTGTAGGTTGACCCACAATTCCAGACTTTTGACCCAGTGACAGTGAAGGAACAGCAATATATTTCCAAGTCAGGATGGTGAGTGGCTTGGAGGGGATCATGCAGGTGGTGATGTTCCTTTATATCTGCTGCCCTTGTCCTTCTAAATGGAAGGGGTCATGGATTTGGAAGGTTCTGTCTGAGGAACATGGGTGAATTTTTGCAATGCGCCTTATAGTACACACTGAACGTCCATGATGGGGTGAGTCAATGCTTGTGGATGTGGTGCTAATCAAGCAGGGTTGCTTTATGCTGAATGATGCCCAGTATCTTGTGTGCTATAGAGCCATAAAGTCAAACAGCATGGAAATAGACTCTTTGGCCTACTCCGACCATAAGATATAGGAGCAGAAATTAAGCTGTTCAGCCCATTGAGTCTGCTCCACCATTCAATCATGGCTGATAGGTTTTTCAACCCCATTCTCCCACTTTCTCCCAGTAACCGGGGCGGCACGGTGGCACAGTGGTTAGCACTGCTGCCCCACAGTCAGTCGCCAGAGACCCGGGTTCAATTCCGGCCTCAGGCGACTGACTGTGTGGAGTTTGCACATTCTCCCCGTGTCTGCGTGGGTTTCCTCCGGGTGTTTTGGTTTCCTCCCACAGTCCAAAAACGTGCAGGTTAGGTAAATTGGCCATGCTAAATTGCCTGCAGTGTTAAGTGCAGGGGTAAACGTAGGGGAATGGGTCAGTGTGGACTTGTTGGGCCGAAGGGCCTGTTTCCACACAGTAAGTAATCTAATCTTAAAAAAAAACCCTTGATCCCCTTGATATTCAAGAACTTATCTATCTCATTCTTAAAAGATGCAATGACCTGGGTTCCACAGCTTTCTGTGGCAGTCAATTCCATAGATTCACTGCTCTCTGGCTGAAGACATTTCTCTTTATCTCCGTTTTAAAAGGTCTTCGCTTTATACAAAGGCTGTGCCCTTGGGTCTTCCCAACATCTGCTCTGTCCAGGCCATTCGGTATTCTGTATGTTTCAAATAGATCCCGTCCATCCTTCTAAACTCCATTAAGTATAGACACAGAGTCCTCAAACATTCCTCACACGTTAAGCTTTTTACTTCTGGGACCATTCTCGTGAACTTCCTCTGAGCACGCCCCAGGGCTAGTACATCCTTCCTGAGATATGGGGCCCAAAACTGCACACAATACTCCAAATTTGGTCTGACTAGAGCCTTATAGAGCCTCAGAAGTACATTCCTACTTTTATATTCAAATCCACTCAAAATAAATGCCTTCATTGCATTTGCCTTCCTAATACTGACTCAACCTGCAAGTTTACCTTGAAAGAATCCTGCACTTGAATTCCCAAGTCTGTTTGCACTTCAGACTTCTGAATTTTCTCCCCATTTAGAAAATAGTCCGTGCCTCTCTTCTTCTTCCCAAAGTGCATGACCTCACACTTCCCCGTGTTGTACTCCATCTGCCACTTCTTTGTCCACACTGCTAACCTGTCTGTATCCTCCTTGCCTCCTCAATGCTACTGGTTCCTCAACTTATCTTTTGTATTGTCCGCAAACCTAGCCAGAATGCCCTTAGTTCCTTCAGCTCGGTCGTTAATGTATATAGTGAAAAGTTGTGGTCCCAACACTGAGCCTTGCAGAACACCACTTGACATTGGCTGCCATCCTGAGAAGGACCCTTTTATCCCCATTCTTGCTTTCTGCAAGAGAGCCAAGCTTCTATCCATGCTAGTATTTTGCCTCTAACACCATGGGCCCTTATCTTAATCAGTAGCCTCCTATGTGACACCTTGTTAAAGGCCTTCTTGAAGTCCAGGTAAATAAAGTCCATTGGCTCTCCTTGGCCTAACCTGCTAATTACTTCCTGAACGAATTCTAGCAGATTCATGAGCTCTTGATGAAATCATTGTTATGGACCAGGCCAGACCCCTCAAAACATTTCAAGAAAGTAGCCCAGACCCTAACTTTGCCAGTTGTTTTAAGCAGGTATAACGCGAATATTCCAGGAGGGATACAGTTGGTCAAACCACTCAGTTTCAAACAAAACAGAATTTATTTACAAGATTACCGAATGAAACACAAACCTAATAACTTAATCTATCTGAAAACCCAACAGATCATCCCAACTTAACGATGCTGTTGCGAATACTAGCAATTATCCCCATAAACACCCCTTGGCACAAAAGGTAAAATCAAACACAGCATCTTACAGGAGAGATGTCAGAGAGAGAGGAGGATCAACATGGAGTTGCTTCATTGGGTCCAGCAGCTTCACAACCGCTTGACTGCTTTCAGTGAATAGCCAGACTGCCAAAACTAAATCAAACGAGAAAAAAGCTGAACTGGTAGAACTGGCCACTCCCCTTTCATTGTGTAAGTGCTTTTTTTTTAAACTTACTGCCATAGGCAAAAGGCAATTATCAGTTAGCTATCATCAAACTGGCCCTAAAACCCTTCAACTCCAGACTTTCTGGAACTTGTGCTTTTACAACCTCCTGAAAAAAAATAAGAACATCATAACCTTGTTAAAGAAGCAGCAGCATCACACCATGCTGACTTTGCCCTATTTTACCAAACACTTTCAAGTATTCCGAAATCTCATCCTTCACGATGGATTCCAGAATCTTGCTCACGACCAAAGTTCGGCTCATCAGTCTGTAATTTTTCGTCTTTTGCCTTATTCTCTTTTTAAACAGGGACATTACATTAGCGATTTTCCAGTCCACTGGGGCCCTCCCTGATTCTATCAATTCCAGTAAAATCACCACTAATGCCTCCACTATCTCTTCAGGTATCTCCCTTAGAACTCTGAGATGTAGTCCATCTGGTCCAGGTGATTTATCCACCTTCAGGCCATTCAGTTTTTCTAGCATCTTCTCCTTGGTGGTGGCCACCATGCTCAGCTCTGCCCCCCTCACGCTCTTGAATTTTTGGGGCATTACACAGTGAAGACTGACACAAAGTAATTATTCAATTCCTCAGCCATTTCCTGTTCCCCAAAACCATCACTTCAGTGTCATTTTCCAGTTCTGCCTCTCTTTTGCCTTTTTATATCTAAAGCAAGTCTTACAGTCTTATATATTTATTGGCTAGCTTACCCTCATTCAATATTCTGCCTCCTTATTTCTTTTTCTTGTTGCCCTCTGTTGGTCTTTGTAAGTTTCCCAATCCTCTGGTTTCCCACTGCCCTTTGCCACATTATATGCTTTCTCTTTTGCTTTCATGCATTCCTTGACTTACCTAGTCAGCCATGGGTGTGTCATCCCCCCTTACCATGCTGCTTTTTCCTCAGGATGAATCTGTGTCTCCTGGATTACTCCAGAAACCCCTGCCATTGCTCCTCTCCTAGTCAAGTCTACCCAGGTCCTTCCTCATGCCACTGTAGTTGCCTTTATTCAGCTATAATACCATTACCTCTGATTCTATCCTCTCCTCTCAAATTGCAGAGTAAATTCTATCATATTATGATCACCACCTCCTTAGGATTCCTTCACCTTGAACTCCCTTATCTAGTTTGCCTCACTGCACAACACTAAATGCAGTATTGCCTGTTCCCTAGGGGGGTCCACCACAAGCTGCTCCAAAAAGCAATCTCGTAGACATTCTGCAAATTCCTTTCTTTGCCATCCACTGCCAATCTGATTTTCCCAGTCCACCTGCATTTTGAAATGATTGCTATAACTTTGCCTTTCCTACACTTTTTTTTTAATCTCCTGGTGGATTTTGCACCCTAGCTCCTGACTACTGTTTGGAGGCCTGTATATAGTTCCAACTATGGTTTATTTACCTTTGTGGTTCCTCAGTTCTATCCACACAGATCCTATACCAATTGACCCTAATTTGTTTCTTACTGTTGCTTTCATTTCATTCCTTACTAATAAGGCGACCCCAACCCTTCTGCCCACCTGCCTATCTTTTCTATAGGATTGATTTCCTTGAATATTCAGCTCCTAATCCAAATCCTCTTGCAGCCACGTTTTGTGATGCCTGTAAACTAGTCCCACTTGCCTGCATTTGACCCATGTCCCTCCAATCTTTCACATTCATGTACTTATCCAAATGTCTTTTTAAGATTGTAACTGTACCTGCATTCATCATTTCCTCTGGCAGTTCATTTCACACAGTAACCACTGTCTGTATAAAAAAAGTTGTCCCTCTTTTCCTTTTTTAAATTTTACTCCTCTCCTTTAGAAATATGCCTTCTAGCTTTGAATTGCCACACCTTGGGGAAAAGACCTTTACTATTCACCTTATCTATGCTCCTCATGATTCTATAAACCTCTATAAGGTTACACCTCAACCACCTCTGCTCCAGTGGAAAAAGTCCCAGCCTATCCAGCCTATTTTTATAGCTTATACCTTCCATTCCTGTATTAAATCAGATTTCTGACTTTAAACTTATAGCTAGTGGACAAGTATTGTGGAATCAGAATGGAAACTACTCATGGCAATTTTCCTGGTTTTTGATCTCATTTTGTAGTGTCAGTATTAATATAGATAGTCCAGTTTAGTTTCCTGTCGATTATAACACCAGGATGTTCATAGCATGAGATTTAGCGATAGTGATGCCATTGAATGTCAAGGGAAGATTGTTAGATTCTCTCTTATTAGAGATGCTTATTACCTGGCACTTGTGCAGCGTGAACATTTTTTGCCAATTGTCAATTCTGACCTGGATGTTGTCCAGGTTCTATTGTATTTGCATATGGACCACTTTGGTATCTGAGAAGACACAGATGACACTAAACAGTTTGCAGTGATCAGTAGACATCCCCACATCTGACTTTATGATGGAGAGAAGGTAAGCGAAGAAGCAGCAAAAGATGTTTGGGACTAGGACACTACCCTGAGTAACTCCTGCACAGATTTCCTTAAGCTGAGATGACTGAACTCCAGCAAACTCAGCCATTTTCATTTGGATGAGGTGCAATTCCTACCAGCAGAAAACTTTCCCCTGAATATAGGTGGAAATCTCAGAATCAGGTACTGTCTGCACATTTTAAATGATTCCTAAGTCACTTGGGCTCAGCAAAAATCTACACCTAGCAGTTAAGTCAGTTCACCATCGTATTAAATTATGCAAATTATGAAAGATGCCTACTTCCTGGGTACCTGTCAAATAAGATATTGAGATCCACACATGAAACTCTGGATAACTTGCTGCTGATGTCAGTCTTGATGTCAGCCAACTTTTAAAGAGGTGCAACTCATTCATATTTTGCTTCCTTTTTGTGACTGTATGGTTCAATAACAATTTGCAGGTGCTTTGGTCTGTTTGGAAAATATTCATTCAGAATATTGTACACATTGGAACCAACAATACAGGAAGGGAAAAGATTGAGATTCTGAAAGGAGATTACAGAGAATTAGGCAGGAATTTAAAAAGGAGGTCCTCGAGGGTAGTAATATCTGGATTATTCCCAGTGTTACGAGCTAGTAAGGGCGGGAATAGGATGATAGAGCAGATGAATGCGTGGCTGAGGAGCTGGTGTATGGGAGAAGGATTCACATTTTTGGATCATTGGAAGCTGTTTTGGGGTACAAGTACCCTATACAAGAAAGACAGATTGCACTTAAATTGGAGGGGTCTAATGTACTGGCAGGGTGATGTGCTAGAGCTGCTCGGCAGGATTTAAACTAGTAAGGTGGGAGGATGGGACCCAGGGAGATAACGTAGAAAGAGATCAATCTGAGCCTGGTACGTTTGAGAACAAAGGCGAGTCAAACAGTCAGGATAGGTAGGGACAAAGCAGAGAACAAGGTAGATAAATAAACTGCATTTATTTCAATGCAAGGGGCCTAACAGGAAATGCAAATGAACTCAGGGCATGGTTAGGAACATGGGACTGGGATATCTTAGCAATTACAGAAACATGGCTCAGGGATGGACAGGACTGGCAGCTTAATGTTCCAGGATACAAATGCTACAGGAAAGACAGAAAGGGAGGCAAGAGAGGAGGGGGAGTTTCATTTTTGATAAGGATGGCATTACAGCTGTGCTGAGGGAGGATATTCCAGGAAATACATCCAGGGAAGTTATTTGGGTGGAACTGAGAAATAAGAAAGGGATGATAACCTGATTGGGATTGTATTATAAACCCCCTAATAGTCAGAGGGAAATTGAGAAATAAGTTTGTAAGGAGATCTCAGTTTACCTGTAAGAATAATAGGGTGGTTATGGTAGGAGATTTTAACTTTCCAAATATAAACTGGGACTGACATAGTGTTAAGGGTTTAGATGGAGAGGAATTGGTTAAGTATGTTCAAGAAAGTTTTCTGATTCAGTATGTGGATGTACCTACTAGAGAAGGTGCAAAACTTGACCTACTCTTGGGAAATAAGGCAGGGGAGGTGACTGAGGTGTCCATGGGGGAGCACTTTGTGGCCAGCGACCATAATTCTATTAGTTTTAAAACTGTGATGGAAAAGGATCGACAGGACCTAAAAGTTGAAGTTCTAAATTGGAGAAAGGCCCATTTTGATGGTATTAGGCAAGAAATTTCAAAAGCTGATTAGGGGCAGATGTTCGCAGGTAAAGGGATTGCTTGAAAATGGGAAGCTTTCAGAAATGAGATAATGAGAGTCCAGAGACTTTATATTCCTGTTAGGGTGAAAGGAAAGGTTGGTAGCTGTAGGGAATGCTGGATGACTAAAGCAATTGAGGGTTTGGTTAAGAAAAAGAAGGAAGCATATGTCAGGAATAGACAGGATAGATCGAGTGAATCCTTAGAAGACTATAAAGGCAGTAGGAGTATACTTAAGAAGGAAATCAGGAGGGCAAAAAGGGGACATGAGATAGCTTTGGGGTGAAGGAGAATCCAAAGGGTTATTACAAATATATTAAGGACAAAAGGATAACTAGGGAGAGAATAGGGCCCCTCAAAGATCAGCAAGGCAGCCTTTGTGTGGAGCCGCAGGATATGGGAGAGATACTAAATGAGTATTTTGCATTAGTATTTTCTGTGGAAAAGGAGATGGAAGATATAGAATGTAGGGAAATAGATGGTGACATCTTGCAAAATGTCCATTTTACAAAGGAGGAAGTGTTGGATGTCTTGAAATGCATAAAAGTGAATAAATCCCCAGGACTTGATCAGGTGTACCCTAGAACTCTGTGGAAAGCTAGAGAAGTGATTACTGGGCCTCTTGCTGAGATATTTGTGTCATCAATAGTCACAGGTGAGGTGCGGGAAGACTGGAGGTGGGCTAACGTGGTGCCATTGTTTAAGAAAGGTGGTAAGGACAAACCAGGAACTATAGACCAGTGAGCCTGACATCTGTGGTGGGTAAGTTGTTTGAGGGAATCCTGAGGGACAGGATGTCCATGTATTTGGAAAGGCAAGGGCTGATTAGGGATAGTCAGCATGGCTTTGTGTGTGAGAAATCATGTCTCACAAACTAGATTGAGTTTCTATGAAGAAGTAACAAAGAGGATTGATGAGGGCAGAATGGTAGATGTGATCTATATGGACTTCAGTAAGGCGTTCGACAAGGTTCCCCATGGGAGACTGGTTAGCAAGGTTAGATCTCATGGAATACAGGGAGAACTAGCCATTTGGATTCAGAACTGACTCAAAGACAGAAGACAGAGGGTGGTGGTGGAGGGTTGTTTTTCAGACTGGAGGCCTGTGACCAGTGAACTGCCACAAGAATCGGTGCTGGGTCCACTACTTTTCATCATTTATATAAATTATTTGGATGTGAGCATAAGAAGTATAGTTAGTAAGTTTGCAGATGACGCCAAAATTGGAGGTATAGTGGAAGCGAAGAAGGTTACCTCAGATTACAACGGGATCTTGACCAGATGGGCCAATGGGCTGAGAATGGGCAGATGGAGTTTAATTCAGGTAAATGCGAGGTGCTGCATTTTGGGAAAGCAAATCTTATCAGGACTTATACACTTAATGGTAAGGTCCAGAACTAGAGGGCGTAAGTTTAGAATGAGAGGGGAAAGATTTAAAAGAGACCTAGGGGACAACTTTTTCACACAGAGGGTGGTACGTGTATGGAATGAGCGGCCAGAGAAAGTGGTGGAGGCTGGTACAATTGCAACATTTAAGAGGTATTTGGATGGTATATGAATAGGAAAGGTTTGGAGGGATATGGGCTGGGTGCTGGCAGGATTGGGTTGGGATATCTAGTTGGCATGGACGGGTTGGACCAAAGGGTCTGTTTCCATGCTGTACGTCTCTATGACTCTAATATCTTTCATTGTTAGAACTGCAGTCATTTAGGCAAGTGGGTAGTATTCTATCACGTTCCTAACTTGTGCCTTTTAAATGATGGTATACAGATTTTGGGGACACAGGAGGTGAGTTACTCATCAGTGTTCCTATCCTCTGTTCTACACTTGTAGCTACTGTATTTCTATGGCAAGTCCTGTAGAGTTTGAGTTGAGAGAAATTAACAATCAATCGGACAAATTTGTTGCTGCTATGTTCAGTCACTAAGAATGTTAGCTTCACAGTGACTTGCTGAATATGCCCGTCACTTTTTCAATTTTTCTTTTTTTTTAATGCACTTGCTCTGCTTGGGAGCAATTTTTGATCTCCTACTCAGTGATTATTTACTGGTGATCTGGTATGCAAAATTGATGTATTAAAAGATAGAATTCGGTGTTTGGTAAAACCACTAACCTAGAAGCATAAAACTTCTCTCAACTATCCCACAAGTTAAACATTAATTTACTTGGATGTTGACCTTATTCATGACCGGCTGCCTTCCACCTCGAGTGACTGAACAAAGTAGTTAATAGATACTAGAAAAATGAGATCTTTATTTCCTTCCCAACCTCAAGCAAAGCACTGCTTAATTTTGAATTCAGAAGGAAAACTATGATGTGCCAATTGAGCAACCGTGCTGCATTTTAAAAATAACAATAATTTGTGACTTCTGTGCAATTTCTAGAATCAGGATCACAGCCAGAGATGATGTTCTTTTTACAGAGGAACGACTTCATTGTGTAGTCTGTTTTCAATATTCAAATAACCTTGAATTTTCCAATCTTCCCTGGAATTCTGTCAATTGATTTCCTTAGTTTAAATATCAATTTTCCTCCCCACAGGCAGATTTAATTTAAAAAGAACCTTGCTAACGTTTAGGATTTTACTTTATCCAAATGATATCAGCAGGCAACTTGCATTACCAATGCGTTAGAAACAGCAAGCTGAGCACAAGTGAAACAAAACTTGGCATCCACACTAGCTAACTGATAATACATCAAATTGAACTAAATTGTAAGGCGAACTTACTCTGAAGCCTCTGCAGAAGCAGTATAAATATAGATTTGATCTGTGTGTGTTCCTTTCCCAGTTTTACCATTTCAAAGACAAATTCGCATATGTGTCAAACAAACCAGAAAATGTTGAATCTACTCAGCAAATCAGGCAGCATTTGTGGATATTGGAAATTAGTAGATTTGAAGTACTCATTACGTTTCTTTCTCTACAAGTGCTACCTGAACTGCACACATTTTATTGAATTCTCTGTTTTTATTTAAGATTTCCAGCATCCTCAGTATTTTGCTGCGAATTAATTTACCAGACTTAGGTATATTTTTAATTTTTTTATTCATTCATTTGCTGTGTACTACCGATGCTGTGTCAGTTTATTTTAATCAGGAAGTGAAGGTATGTCCATTAATTATTTTTTTAAGAAAATGTTAATTACAAACTGTGCAGATTTTAAGTGATTCCTTGTATAGCTATATTTATGGAATGAAAATATAATGCAGTTGCAGGTTTGCCTGCTTATGCATAATTTGCATCAAGTTGCTACAGAAAGTAATCTAGGTTTTAGCTACTGAGATACAAATCTCTTTCCATGAATAGCCTTAATTATTATTTTGAACTTAAAATGAACCCAATAGATAGATGTGATATTCACATTTATATGTGCAAAAATAGTTTTCGCTATTACAGTTCACCAGCCAAGTAGCATGATCTGTAGCTCACTGAGGTTCATACTTATTCAATTGAAATGTCTGAAAAGCAGTTTAATTTAGAGCTGTCACCGAATGTTAAATATTCATTACAATGTAGGTAAATGTTTGCTGGCTAAGTTTGTGGGAGAGGTGGAAATTCGCAACATTCAAAGCAGAAGACTGTAACTGGAGAACAAAGATCTATTGTATCCATCATCTTCAGTTAGTACTTGTATACTGTGGGAGAACCAATGTTTATAAGTTGATGTAAGATTTAGTTAAATTTACCAGCAATGATTTCTGAGGTTACAGTTTTTGTTCCAGAAAACATTTTTCAAAAGTAGCTTTTCTGTTCAATAATCAACTTTAAACTTGAAATGTTCTTCCCCAAATAGTGTCAAGTCAAATGCTCAATGGCATTTGAAAAGTATGTTTGTTTAACTATTAAACAAGCTTGTGATTTGTGATAGATTTTGTTTAGAACTTATAGTCATGAGACAATTTTGACTCTCAAATATGAAGTGGAATTAAAATTAGTTAACAAAATACAAAACACCATGGCTGCTCAAATTCTGAATTGAAAACAAAATGATGGAAAAAATCAGTTCATACAGCATCTCTGGAGAAAAAGTTGTCTCAGGTCTTTTGACGAAAAGTGGTGGAAGCAATTAATACTTCAAATCTGCCTTCATTGGTGAATGGCCTGTGAACCATTTACAAAATTAAAATTGACCTGAATTTCATTTTATTGGGTTTAGTCAATTTAGAATGAAAAGTCTTCAAGCTTCTATGAGATGTTTGAGATGGTTGTTAATTCTACTCTCACCTCGTCTATGAATGATTTGGAGATGCCGGTGTTGGACTGGGGTGTACAAAGTTAAAAATCACACAATACCAGGTTATAGTCCAACAGGTTTAATTGGAAGCACATAGGGAGGGCCTCAACCAGGACCTTGGGTTCATGTCACATTACAGGTGATCACCATTGCACTACACACACACACACACACAGATATTCCTACACACACACACTCTCACATACACACGGACACAGATACACACAGACGCGCACACAGACACCACACACACCCTTATAGACACACAGACTCCCACACATGCACCCCCTCACAGACTTAAGACACTCTGCACTCACTACACACACACACACACACTTTCTCACACTCACAACCCCCACCCCAGACAGACAAAGACCCACATGCACACATATATTTCATGTGGTGAATTGTTTTGGTACTTTCAGAGTTACATTGCACTTTGCTCAAAAACCACATACATTCATGTAGAACTCTGAGCTCAAAAACTGCATGAATTTATGTAAAACTCTGTTATCTCACTTTTTAGATTGGAATGGACAGAGAACACAGGAGGCTAACACCTTCAACATATTGTCTAGCTATCACCATTGTTAACAGCTAACCCGAGAATGCAACTTTAAAAAAAAGGGTTTTGTGATTTATACATGAAAGAAGTGAAACTATCACTGTATTCTAACAGATGAAAGGCTTAACAGACAATCAGTTCTTCAATGTATAATTTCAGTTACATTACACTGCAAGTTTTTGCTATAAATTCTGTGTTACGATCGAGCCCTCCACAATCACCTGATGAAGGAGCGTCGCTCCGAAAGCTAGTGTGCTTCCATTAAACCTGTTGGACTATAACCTGGTGTTGTGTGATTTTTAACCTCATCTATGAAGGCAGTGTTGAAAGTCATTGAAGACTGTTTACTTCTTATTACACTAGATGGAGCTGCACCTCCAATGGAGACTTGCAACTCATTCTAAGCAGGTACAAATTTCTGTTTGATCTGAAGTTATTCCACGTCTGCACTTGAAAGTACAAACGATCAAGTATGAAATCATTCTTATCATGCAGATTTATTAGTCTGGACATGAAATATTTAAGAGAAGTCTACCCCTTTAAAATAAGATAGATTTGTTACTGGTTTGAGTGAGTATCTTTGCTGCCTCTTTCTCTGTGATCACTGAGGCATATTGGGGTCATGTTGGTCATTCTGTTCATGTCTGCAGGGAAAACAAGTCTGAATTAGTTCAGTAAAACATGACCTTGTGGACATCAGTTGAGTACAAACCAAGGGGATAATGTTGGAACTGGATTGTTTAAGCACAGCAGAATTCAATGTATTTAGAACCATTTAATATCATAAGGCAAATCATAAATTGAAGGCCAATTCAAATGTCAAAAACTTTTACTTCAAATGTTTCAAAAATATTGAATGAATGTATGTTTTATGATTATTTGGGGACCAAGTGAATTTCAATTGAAAGTTGAAGTATTAATACTAGAATCTGATTAAAGTACTGAAAATGTGTTGCTGGAAAAGCGCAGCAGGTCAGGCAGCATACAAGGAACAGGAGAATTGACGTTTCGGGCATGAGCCCTTCTTCAGGAATGAGAAAAGTGTGCCAAGCAGGCTAAGATAAAAGCTGGAGGGAGGGACTTGGGGGAGGGGCATTGGAAATGCGATAGGTAGAAGGAGGTTAAGGTGATGGTGATAGGCCGGAGTGGGGGTGGGGGCGGAGAGGTCAGGAAGAAGATTGCAGGTTAGGAAGATGGTGCTGAGTTCGAGGGTTGGGACTGAGATAAGGTGGGGGGAGGGGAAATGAGGAAACTGGAGAAATCTGAGTTCATCCCTTGTGGTTGGAGGGTTCCTAGGCGGAAGATGAGGCGCTCTTCCTCCAGCCATCGTGTTGCTATGGTCTGGCGATGGAGGAGTCCAAGGACCTGCATGTCCTTGGTGGAGTGGGAGGGGGAGTTGAAGTGTTGAGCCACGGGGTGGTTGGGTTGGTTGGTCCGGGTGTCCCAGAGGTGTTCTCTGAAACGTTCTGCAAGTAGGCGGTCTGTCTCCCCAATATAGAGGAGGCCACATCGGGTGCAGCGGATGCAGTAAATGATGTGTGTGGAGGTGCAGGTGAATTTGTGACGGATATGGAAGGATCCCTTGGGGCCTTGGAGGGAAGTAAGGGGGAGGTGTGGGCGCAAGTTTTGCATTTCTTGCGGTTGCAGGGGAAGGTGCTGGGAGTGGAGGTTGGTTTGGTGCAAGGTGTGGACCTGACGAGGGAGTCACGGAGGGATTGGTCTTTTCAGAACGCTGATGGGGGAGGGGAGGGAAATATATCCCTGGTGGTGGGGTCCGTTTGGAGGTGGCAGAAATGACGACGGATGATACGATGTAAATGGAGGTTGGTGGGGTCGTAGGTGAGAACCAGTGGGGTTCTGTCCTGGTGGTGATTGGAGGGGCGGGGCTCAAGGGTGGAGGAGTGGGAAGTGGAGGAGATGCAGTGGAGAGCATCGTCGATCACGTCTGCGGGGAAATTGCGGTCTTTGAAGAAGGAGGCCATCTGGGTTGTTCGGTATTGGAACTGGTCCTCCCAGGAGCAGATGCGGCGGAGACGAAGGAATTGGGAATATGGGATAGCGTTTTTACAGGGGGCAGGGTGGGAGGAGGTGTAGTCTAGGTAGCTGTGGGGGTCGGTCGGTTTATAGTAAATGTCTGTGTTAATTCGGTCGTCCGAGATAGAAATGGAGAGGTCTAGGAAGGGGAGGGAGGAGTCTGAGATGGTCCAGGTAAATTTGAGGTCGGGGTGGAAGGTGTTGGTAAAATGGATGAACTGTTCAACCTCCTCGTGGGAGCACGAGGCAGCGCTGATGCAGTCATCGATGTAGCGGAGGATAAGGTTGGGGGTGGTGCCAGTGTAGCTGTGGAAGATGGACTGTTCCACATATCCTATGAAGAGGCAGGCATAGCTGGGGCCCATGCGGGTGCCTATGGCCACTCCTTTGGTCTGATTAAAGTACCATTAGTTTATTCACAGGAAAGTTTATGATTATATGGTATGAGTTTGAGATGAAAATGTCTACTCTCTGATTTTTCCAACTACTGATATACACCTATCCAGTTGAACACTACTATCTGGTCATCATATCTACTGTGGGTTCTGAAAATAGTAGCTTGAAGATGTGTATTTCATCTCACAGAAGAACAGAAACTTCCCAAAAAGTTCAAGTTAGTTGTAACGAAGTGTGTAATTACCTCTGCCTCGTATATCTACTGCTTACTAAATCTTTTCTCAACTTATAACCTAAACTAAGGCAAAATAAGTATTTATTCTGTGATTTTATGAAGTTGAGGAAGATTTGAGTCATAAATTCATAGAGATGTACAGCATGGAAACAGACTCTTCGGTCCACCTCATCCATGCCGACTAGATATCCCAACCCAATCTAGTCGCACCTGCCAGCACCTGGCACATATCCCTCCAAACCATTCCTATTGATATACCCATCCAGATGACTTTTAAATGTTGCAATTGTACTAGTCTCCACCACTTCCTCTGGCAGCTCATTCCATACACGTACCACCCTCTGTGTGAAAACATTGCCCCTTAGGTCTCTTTTATATCTTTTCCCCTCACCCAAAACCTACTCCCTCTAGTTCTGGACTCACCCACCCCAGGGAAAAGACTTTGTCTATTTATCCTGTCCATGCCCCTCATGATTTTATAAACCTTTATAAGGTCACCCCACAGCCTCCGACACTCCAGGGAAAACAGCCCCAGCCTATTCAACCTCTCTTTTCTGAACCCTTTTAAGTTTCATAACATCTTTCTGAAAGGAAGGAGACCAGAATTGCACTCAATATTCCAACAGTGGCCTAACCAATGTCCTGTACAACTGCAACGTGATGTCCCAACTCCTGTACTCAATACTTTGACCAATAAAGGAAAGCATACCAAATGCCTTCTTCACTATCCTATCTACCTGTGTCTCCACTTTCAAGGAGCTGTGAACCTGCACTCTAAGGTCTCAGCAACACTCCCTAGGACCTTACCATAAGTCCTGCTAAGATTTGTTTTCCCAAAATGCAGCACCTCATATTTATCTAAATTAAATTCCATCTGCCACTTCTCAGCCCATTATCAAGATCCCGTTATAATCTGAGATAACTTTCTTCACTGTCCACTACACCTCCAATTTTGGTGTCATTTGCAAACTTACTAACTCTACCTCTTACGCTCAAATCCAAATCATTTATATAAATGATGAAAAGTAGTGGACCCAGCACCGATCCTTGTGGCAGTTCACTGGTCACAGGCCTCCGGTCTGAAAAACAACCTTCCACCATCACCCCCTGTCTTCTACCTTTGAGACAGTTCTGTATCCAAATGGCTAGTTAGAACATGGAACATAGAACAATACAGTGCAGAACAGGCCCTTCGGCCCTCGATGTTGCGCCGACCTGTGAACTATTCTCGGCTCGTCCCCCTACACTATTCCAAAATCATCCATGTGCTTATTTAAGGATTGTTTAAATCTCCTTAATGTGTTTGAGTTGACTACATTAGCTTGTAGGGCATTCCACTCCCTTACCACTCTCTGTGTAAAGAACCTGCCTCTGACATTTGTCTTAAATCTGTCACCCCTCAATTTGTAGTTATGCCCCCTCGTACAAGCTGACATCATCATCCTAGGAAAAAGACTTTCACTGTCTACTCTATCTAATCCTCTGATCATCTTGTATGTCTCCATCAAATCCCCTCTTAGCCTTCTTCTTTCCAATGAGAACAGACCCAAGTCTCTCAGCCTTTCCTCATAAGATCTTCCCTCCAGACCAGGCAACATCCTGGTAAATCTCCTCTGCACTTTTTCCAATGATTCCACATCCTTCCCGAAATATGGGGACCAGAACTGTACACAATATTCCAAGTGTGGCCGCACCAGCATTTTTAGATTTGATTAGATTAGATTAGATTAGATTAGATTACAGTGTGGAAACAGGCCCTTCGGCCCAACAAGTCCACACCGACCCGCCGAAGCGCGACCCGCTGAATCGCATCCCGCCCATACCCCTACATTTACCCCTTACCTAACACTACGGGCAATTTAGTAGGACTATTTGTTATTCCTTAGTACTAAATACTGCTATACATTGTAATCCTAGATATACCTGCCTTTGTCTTATAGTTACATTAGGTAATGATTAATCTATCTATCTTTGTGTCCATGTTGTATACTGGTATGGTATCTTCCAGAATATCTAATGTGTTCTAACTCTGCCCTCATTGCGAATTATACTCAGTAATTTTGCAGCTCTGCGACATCACTATGTTGCTCCAAGGTCCTGGTTCCCTTGCGCAACAGTTCATTAAAACAAATACAGGTGCAGATGTAGAAACCCCTTTGTTTGGTTAATACTTCAAGCTCTAAAGTTGCCAACTCACTTAAACCCTTGTGTATCTGATTCTGTGGACATCCTGATTATATTCTACATTCCTATAGAGTCCTTCATTGAACTTGTGCTTCTGCTCCTATATGGATGTATTTTCCCTTCTTTTCTACTTTTGTAGCACAACATTAGTTTGCAAATACGTTGGAAAGATTTCATTAGCACCGATTAAGGCTGATGAATGACAAAATACTTTTTTTAAAAAAATCTTTGCTGTGAGAAAATTTAGAATTATGCCAGAAAAGTTCATGCGAATGGTAAAGTTTGTAATTTGAAATCATCAGTCTGACTATTTCTAACTTGCCTCTTTGAATAAACTCCAATCACAAATCCTTGCAACATTTTGCAACAGAGAAACATTATGATGTCTAGCTCAAAGCTCCACTTCATATCTGTTTGCAAATTTGAACTTTCTTAATGGACCTATAAGTGAATCTGCCACAGTCACTTCAAAGGATGATGTTTTTTGACTTGCAATTAATCATGGCAAAGAAATATCGCCAATAAGCTGAGAGGTGATATGGAAGGTCAGGTGCCAACCCTTGAGAGACAGTGCTTATTTCAGTGGCAGCACAAAGTTTCACCTTAGCAGTAAACATGTTTATTACAAAAGAATTGGATTTATTGCTTTGTGCCTCAGAACTGAACTGGTAACTGTTGCTTTAACTTACGAGGGATTGCATGCAAACGTTTAGTGAATAAGTAGGATCCTGTCAATTCACTGATCTGTGAGACAGGATTTAACACTTCATTTTTCAAGGGATTGCCTTGAAGTTTAAACAGTACTTTTGTACCTACTTATAACCTGTCTCCTCCCTTAATCTTTAGCCTACAGCTCTCCAGTTTTCTATGGCATCTGCATTCTGTAATTATGGTATCTTGATTATCCCTAATTATTACTTGCTTGCATTGGCAGTGTTGTCTTCAGCTGCCAAGGGTCTAAGTTCTGGAATTTCTTCTGTAAGTCTCTTTACCTAGCTACTCTCCTTCATCCTTTTAGGATTCTCTTTAAAATCATTCTTTTTGACCATAAGTTATTGATCATTTGTCCTGTGGTTCTGTCAAATTTTCCTTGCTGTTTTGAAGTTCCTTTGGCATATTCACCACACTAAAGGCACTGCATCAACCCAATGTGGCATTTGTTCATTTTGAACGTTTATTTTGTGCACTATCTTAAGGGAAGCATGACTAAATTGTTTGAAATTAACAATAAAATAAATTATCACAACGATTTACACTTATGATATTTAGCCTTGTATTGTGCTATGTCTTCACATCAAATTCCATTGGATGTACCATTGTTGGCACTTGCATCAAAACTCAGAACCTTCTAAAGAGATGAATCCAGTCGAATTGTTTTGAACAAAAGGAAACTTTCTTAGGAATGAGATCATAGATCATAGATGTTTCAGTAAGTAGGCTCCAGTTAAACGAGGAAATTGATTTTCCTTGGTGAAAGAAACATCCTACCCTCCAATTTGCAAATTAGTCTTTGCTTTCAAAAATCATGAAGTCCAACTATCATTGGACTGCAGGAATGTTTACATTAAGGCAGAAATGCAACATGAGATTTTTATTGCTGATTAAAACAATCAACCATTCCTTGCTGATGGAGTTATTGACTAGGTCTCTAGTTAATCTAACTTACATTGTTCCTCAGAAGAGGACATCATTTTTAAAACACTTTACAAGATAAAATACACCAACCTGACTATTGCATCCACTTCCAGGGACTTGGGCAAAATGTATCTGAATCTACCATTTGGAAACTGAATGGTCTTGAATACCGAGCAATGTCACTATTACTCAATGAACAAGTTAACAATCAAGAGGTAACCAGGAAGGAAAAATAAACAAGATTTTCAGAAGAGTAAATGCTCGGCAACAAGAATCTGTTTCAACTTTTTATACAGAATAATACAGAATTGATGCTGGTCATGCCAAACCTTCACAACTTTATACTTAAGCATAACAGAATCTCTTGGAAATAACTTCAACAGGGGTGAAGTACATTATTTTATTCACTGATGTATATCCATGTTCTTGGTGCACCCTTGAAATATTAAGTTACTCAGAGAATAATCTAATGGTGACCTTTAGAAATAAAGGTTAATATTTTGCTGCAGTTGTTGGAACAGCTGAGTAGTCTCACTCCAACAGCCTATTGATCACCTAAGAGAGAGGATATTCCCATGTTCATTATTCCATTTTCTAACATCCCAAGGATGATTCACAAGGCCTGACAAAGCCAAGATAGTAGTGACTTCATATTGATTGAAAAGAATTTGATCCACAGACCTGCAGAGAATGAGTGTTCAGCATCTAATTCTGATTCTGAAAATATAGAAGCCATCTTCTTTACAATCTGAAATCCTGGTTCAAGAGGAGTTGGAAGAATGAATATTAAAAGTATCAAAAAACATTGTTTTTCATTTAATATTTCAGTCATTTTGTAAAATAGCATTTTGTCTTATATACCCAACCTGGCAGCTGACCAGGCCATTTTTGAAATGTTTGATAAAGAACTGTCAATCACGTTAAAACGAAAATCACTGTTTTGTAATTGTTATCAATATAAGTTTCTGATTCACAAAAAAAAACACTGCTTGACTGGGATAGTGTAAATTTTAAATCCAGTACTGATTTTAAATTTCACAATTGTCATGCCTGCTGGGATAGTGCACTGGAAATAAAGTCCTGCTATTCTCATTCATCACGATCTTTAAAGGTTTTATCAAAGTAGTAAAATTCCCCAATTTATCAGCTTTCCTGATAATGGCACAGCAGGTACAGGAAAACTCTGAAACTGGTTGAAATTCTGCCAAGCTGGCAGCAAGTTTAAAAACTAATCATACCCTTCTCTGTTGCTGGGTCGAAATCTTGGAATTCTCACCTAACAGTATTGTGGACCTACTAACAGCACATGGACTGCAGTGGTTCAAGAAGGCAGCTCGCCACCAACTTCTCCAGGCCAACTGGGGATAGGCAATAAATGCTAGTCACCCAGATATGTCCACATTCTATGAGAGGACGTTTTTAAAAAAAGCAGCCAGCAAGTGGATTGGAGGAGTGTTATTTGTGTGCTTTTTGCATTTGTCAGTTGTCCGTGTCTGTGGATGAGAGATGCATGTGACTGCTGGCCATATATCTTGCTCTGAGATGCTGTTTGGTGCTGAACAACATCGAGGCTCCTCAGTCAGTGGTGAGTTGAAGTCACTGGGTACACACTCTGGTTGCCATGTCAAGAATACTCAATGTCTGGCTTGTATAACGCATTTTGTAAAATAGTAAGCTGAATATTAATGAGGTGAGTTACTCCATCTATTGTGTTTAAGAAACTTTCATCCTCCTTCATTATCAACTCTCGTTGCTCCATAGTAAATGTGTAAAAGGTACGGTGAGATGTTCCTGAAGATGAGAGAGACCTCTTAGGATTTTTCACCCAATTCGACCACAAGTCTTGCCATAACTCATGTTGCTCAAATCCACTGCAAACAATGATCACAGTGGGTCAGACAGCATTCATGGAGAGAGAGCAAGCTAACGTTTTGAGTCTAGGTGACTCTTCATCAGATCTACATAAGATTCTAGCCAATAAGTAAAAGAAACGGTTCTGGATAGGATGCAGAAGGAGAGGGACCTTTCCCACGAGTAATTGTATATGATTTATTGAAGGCATCAGGATAGGTTGAGGGAGCAAGTAAAAAGGCATATGGAATCCTGGGCTTTATTAATGGAGGCTCAGAGAACCAAAGCAAAGAGGTTATGGTAACCTTTTATGTGACATTGGTTTAACTGGAGTATTGCATCAAATTCAGGCTGCATAATTTGGGAAGAGGCTTTAGAGAGAATGATTCCAAAGATTAGGGGGTTTAGAGAGAATGATTCCAAAGATTAGGGGGTTTGGGTATTTTGACTGGAGAATTAGCAGTTGCTTTCGCTTAAAGGACCGAAGATTTGGTACAGGTGAACAAAACCATGATGGCTCTGGATAGGATAAACAGGAAATGACTGTTTACGTTGTCCAAATATTTAAAAAACAGAAGTCATCTGTTTAAAGTAAATAGCAAAAGAGCCAAAGGCAATGTGAGGAAAAACTTGTTTGTGCAGTGAATGAGTTGCTGGAAAAGCGCAGCAGGTCAGGCAGTATCCAAGGAACAGGAGAATCGACGTTTCGGGCATAAGCCTTTCTTCAGGAATGAGGCAAGTGTGTCCAGCAGGCTAAGATAAAAGGTAGGGAGGAGGGACTTGGGGGAGGGGCTTTGGAAATGCGATAGGTGGAGGGAGGTCAAGGTGAGGGTGATAGGCCGGAGTGGGGTGGGGGCGGAGAGGTCAGGAAGATGATTGCAGGTTAGGAAGGCGGTGCTGAGTTCGACGGATTTGACTGAGACAAGGTGGGGGGAGGGGAAATGAGGAAACTGGAGAAATCTGAGTTCATCCCTTGTGGTTGGAGGGTTCCTAGGCAGAAGATGAGGCATTCTTCCTCCAACCGTCGTGTTGCCATGGTCTGGCGATGGAGGAGTCCAAGGACCTGCATGTCCTTGGTGGAGTGGGAGGGGGAGTTAAAGTGTTGGGCTACGGGGTGGTTGTGTTGGTTGGTCCGGGTGTCCCAGAGGTGTTCTCTGAAACGTTCCGCAAGTAGGCGGCCTGTCTCCCCAATATAGAGGCGGCCACATCGGGTGCAGCGGATGCAATAGATGATGTGTGTGGAGGTGCAGGTGAATTTGTGGCGGATATGGAAGGATCCCTTGGGGCCTTGGAGGGAAGTAAGGGGGGAGGTGTGGGCGCAAGTTTTGCATTTCTTGCGGTTGCAGGGGAAGGTGCCGGGAGTGGAGGTTGGGTTGGTGGGGGGTGTGGACCTGACGAGGGAGTCACGGAGGGAGTGGTCTTTTCAGCTCTGATCTCCAGCATCTGCAGTCCTCACTTTCTCCTGTGCAGTGAATGGTTTGGATCTGAAATGCAGAGCCCAAAAGTGTAGTACATCAGATTTAACTGTGGCTTTAAAAAATTAATTGGATCATATCTAAAGAAGAAAGGAAGTGAAGGTAGGTCAATGGATCTAACTGAGTTACGGCAGAGAGCTGGAACAAAATACAGAGTGATCTCCTTTTATGCTGCGCCCACTCTATAATACTTTGTATATGCACTTGCATGCTGAGCCCAGGAGCAATTTCTTAAAAAATCATCTATTCACCTGAATGAAGAATACCTGGCTGATTTACAAATGTGATTTTTATTTAGAGTTGACAGTTCTTACAGCTTGGATGCTGCCTGAACTGCTGTGCTCTTCCAGCACCACTAATCCAGAATCTGGTTTCCAGCATCTGCAGTCATTGTTTTTACCTAGTTCTTACACTAACTCTTCCTTGGCAATTAATCCACCATGTAGCCTTCACCAACTTAACTGGTTCTCAAAACATACTTTTAAATCTGACAAAAAAAATCTAACTCTCAATTACAGAATAGGAGACCAGAATGTCCTGAAAAACAAATTCCTTCAATGTTTGTGATCAGTCATCATTAGCAGTAAAATTCCTCTAGTCAGTAATGAATAAGTTGGTAAAAAAAACACAAAGCAGAAACTATAATTTCACGTTCTGAGCAACTTGTGACAAGAATAATATATTTTCCTTTCCTTCTCCCACTCACCCATCCTGGTCTGCTTTTCAAAGTGATTTTGACCCTCATCAATAACCAGGTTGGCCAAAACTTAATTAAGATATCTTTAAAAGCCTTTCAATTTAGAATTATTGAACCTTGCAGATAGGATTGCAAGAAATAAATTTTCGTATTTAATAACATCGAGTTTTAGTTGCTTCAGTTCTACAACTAATATTAATTCCATGCATGTACTAATCTGTATTCAAAATATAAGTAATTGAAATACAATATAGTGTATCTATTTAGTGTAAATGAACTAGTGTAAAAGAACTTGCATTGATGTATAATTTTTCAAAAAAGTTATGTAACATGTTCGACTGATCCATTAAGATTCACGTGCTCCTGGGCACAAATGCTGTCCTAACCATTTGGTAATATTTCTGATTGACTGCTTCAACAGATGGACTTGTTAAATTTAGAATTGCATTATTTTGAGTTGCATCTGTTGAAATGTGCCATGTTTGTCTGAGTTTTAGGAATCTTTTTTCTTCAATGTCTACCTTGAATTTTATTCTTCAGTAAAACCAGTGTGTGCAGCTGGAAAAAGAACGGTATCATTTAAACTGTACAGTCATTCATCACTATCTCCTTACCAGTACCTCTGTTCATATTTAATTTATGCTCCATACCAACTGACCAATTCAGTATGTTTTATTTCTAGATAAGCCAATTTCTTTTTGCTGTTCTTTGTCCCTTTTCTGCTTTTGCAGAAGCCACAATATGTAGTTGCCCACTCTCCTCCCCTCACCAAACATGTGCAAACGTGGTTTGGCATCTATGTTGCTATTATTGATACACCAGAGTGGAGATTTATCCTGCAGTTTACCATAATGTAATGCTATAATTATTTCCATGCTCTAAGTACTGCTGTCTTCATCTACCCATACAAATTATTTTTTACAGTAAAGTTCACTATTTGAACCTGCAGTAAGAAGCATGAAAACAGTTATGTAAAGTATGAACTTGTATTTGTATTACACCTTTCATAAACTTTGTCTATAAAGCAAATTGGCATATCTGATGACCACATAAAATTAAATCCAGAAATCCAGAAGTTGCTGCAGTATCATGATTCTAGTTTTTCCATTGGGTACACAATAAATTATAAATTAGAACTGATGAGAACTTGCCAATTTATTTATTAGTTTTGTTGTAACAATCTTTGGAAAAAGTTACCTTTTGCTGAGTGAAGTGCAGCTGAGCTTCCAATAACATTTAGAGCTCATAGTTACTTCAAAACAGGCTCTCCAGCTCTAAAAATCTTATCATTTTATTCTGTTCATTTGATCATGGCTATGCTGGCTAAGCCAGCAATTGTTGCACATCGGGCAGTTAAGAGTCAACCACATTGCTGTGGATCTGAAGTCACATGTGGGCCGACTAGGTAAGGATGGCAGTTTCCTTCCCTAAAGGACATCAGTGAACCAGTTAAGATTTTCTTGACAATCGACAATCATTATCACTATTAATTTTGGATTTTTATTGACTTCAAATTCCACAACCTGTCATGGTGGCATTCAAACCCAGATTCCTAGAATTAGTGCATTAGTCAAGGGAAGATATAGAATAGTGGGGCAGGGGAATGGGTCTGGGTGGACTTGTTGGGCTAAATGGCCTGCTTTCATACTGTAGGGATTCTATGAATTACCTGGATCTCTGGGTTAATAACCAAGTGATAACACCGCTAGGTCATCACCTCCCTAGTTGCAGACAGTCAAATGTCTCCATTCTAATATATTGTACTTTTATAAAATTGTTTTTAAAAGTTTGATATTTTCAGATTCTACCTTAATCCTATGTGTTTACTTCCATCATTTATTTCATACATTGACTAGTCTGTGTTTTTACAGAGTCATAGAGTCAGGAAGTTCATTCCAAACATGCACTACCCTCTGTGTAAAGAAATGTCTTTTTTTAAAACTCTCTCCTCTCACCTTAAAAACATACTCTCCTAATCTTGAAATCCCCCATCCTAGAGGAAAGCTGACTACCATTAGCTCTGTCTATACCTCTCATTATTTTATAAACATCTATCAGGTCACTTCTCAACCTCCCAGCGTATCCAGCCATTCTTTATAACTCAAAGCTTTCATATCCAGCAACATCCTGTTAAACCTCTTCTGAACCCTCTCCAGCTTATTAATATCCTTATATATTTTGCTTCCAGATTATTTGTCTGAGAATGCTTTTGTCAAGTCCATGTCATGATGGGCTGTTCACTCTGCTTTTTGACATCAACTGTTGCTGAACGCCTGTAAGTCCCTTTGACATTGCGTCAGACCACAAAAGATTGCTAGCTATCTTATTGTATTGTTCTCATGCAACCGTACAAGCATACTCAATATCAAGAGCAGCAGGTAAAATAGACAATTTGATACATTTAGTTACAGTATTTAGCTGTTGCCTTTATTGTCAGCTTTTTCAGGACATCAAGCAATAGCTGCTGCTTAAAGTCAAATCAACTTGAAATCATTAAAGGTAGCAGACTTAGTTTGCATGTAGTAATCAAGATCTCATTATAAATGCATAATTGTGCAGATCTATTTCTAAATCCAACAAGTGAAATCTTCCAAAATTTGTACTTTGATAATTTACTGTGACAATATAATTAGTTTTAAATCTTAACTGTTAAGAGTATGAATAGAAGAGGAAAGCAGTTGAATCTTAATCATATCTTGTTTTCTTGCTATTTTTATGCCATCTACCCTTTCATGGAGTTCTAACTGTTGCACCTATGAAGTGGTGATCTATTTGTAAGCATACCAGTGATGCCAAGCTTTTGTTTTATTCCAGCATGTAATGAGGTACAATATATATGTTTGGTTATTTATTGATTTGCACAGTCATTAGACTGTTTTCCTTGTATAGTTTAGACTTATTAGAATGTAAATTATGTATCTCTGTCTGTCTTCTGGCAGATTAGGAATAAAAAATTTACAATCAATGTTTTTTTAAAATTCATATAGTGCTGTTAAAATAATAACATTGGGAGACTATGTAGCAGGAACCTATGCTCCAAACCAATGTGAACTAATATATTTTCCTCTTTGCTATAAAGACTTTACATGGTATCAACTGAGGCAGTCTCCACACTTTCCAGTGTATGTGAACACACAACATACATTATTGTTCAACTAAATAGACAGTGAATTGACTGATTTTGCTCTGACATCCTTTTTTAAGAATAATAACATGAAATGCTTCACATTTGTCTTCTGATATATAATTAAATGTTAAAATCTATCTGCCCAAAAATATTAACAGTTACCCTAGTGCTGTGCATGAAAATGTATTCCAGATAGAGGTGCCACGATCCCTTACCATTCTCAGAAAGCTGATACTACTGTGGCAGCACAGTGGCTCAGGGGTTAGCACTGCTGCCTCACGGTACCAGGGACCCGGATTTGATTCCAGCTTTGGGTGACTGTTTAGAGATCTCCCTCTGTCTGTGTGGGTTTCCTCCCACTGTTCAAAGATGTGCAGCTTATGTGGTTTGGCCATACTAAATTATCCAAGGTGTCCAGAAATGTGCAGGATTAGCCATGCGAAAAACAAGATTACAGGGATATGGTAGGGGGGATGGGCCTGGCTGAGATGCTCTTTGCAGGTCAGTGTGTACTCGTTGTAGAGAGTTGTAGGAATCCCCATACTGTAGAGATTCTATGTGCATTGTAGAGAGAAGGGAACTGTACATCTGTAATTTTGACTTATTAAGCATGTGTAGAAGCATTGAGCTAGGTTATAGCAACGTCAGTTTGCGTGAAACTGGAACATGAATATGTTGGGGTAAAAACAATGACTGCAGATGCTGGAAACCAGCTTCCAGCACCACTAATCCATGAATATGTTGGGTTCCAGGGAAGATTCCTCAGATGAGATATCCTTGCTTACTAACTTCTGTATATAGTTAGTTCAGTAAAGAGTATTAATGTTCAGTCACGAATGTAGATCTTGCATTTTTATAGTTACTACCAGCCGTTCAATTTCAGGTGAACACAATTGTCATTGTTAGCAATCACTCACTTGTGAGTACGTTTGTCTGCCTAGGAAGTTCCAGCTCACTGGTCATAGGATCTCTGGGTCCTAGTACAGCTGATGAGCCTGATCCTAGAGCCATATGTCCAACCACACAGTTGACAGGAGTTTCCAGGAGGTCCTTAGCCTTGAGATCATTGGATTCCTTTCTCCGGTTCCTTTCCCATAATCTCTCTTGCTGACGTGTGTTCTTGAATAATCATGTCCCTTCACGTAGGGGTTTCCTCCACGTCGGTTTCTTCTGGAAGTGGCTGTCCCATGTGTTGATATCTATGTTGCTTTCCTTGAGGAAAGCCTTCAGGAGTGTTTGAAGTACTTCGTTAGTTCTTCTCTCGTTTGAATGCCTCCCTTGACTGGGTGAAGAAGATTTGCTTTCGGAGTCAGAACGCAGGCATCCAAAGTACCAGTGGTGTTGGTTTTGGATGATTATGACTTCAATGCTGGTGCTATTGCTCCTTCAATGACCTTGATGTTAGTACACCTGTCCCCCTGGATGTTGCAGAGAACCCATCTCGAGCAGTGTTGATGGTACTTCTCAAAGGCTTTGAGGTGGTGTCTAAATGTAGTCCTAGTTTCGGAGCCATATAGAAGAAGGATCTTGGAATCAGCACACATCACAGTCATCACAGATTCTCATTCTTTGGTCTCTGTCTGATGTTCAAAGACTCAAATCCTTTACCAATACATCCCAGGGCAAGTTCTGGTCCACTGCTCCATTAACATCAAAGGAAAAATCTTCCCAAATGTGGAAGATTTCCCCAACCTTGGGAGACACCTCTCATCTAAGGCTGATATCTATGTAGAGATCCAATGTAAAAACATTAGGCTCAGGAGCTGAATTAGGCCATTCCATTTGATCATGGCTGATATGTTTCTCAACCAATTCTTCAGCCTCCTCCCCATAACCCTGATCCCCTTATTAATTAAAAATCTTCACTCTTAGGTTGTGCCCACAGTTCCTAGTTTCTCCTATATCATCTTCACATCCTTTTTTTCCAGGCCTGTCAATATTCTGTAAGTTTCAATCAGATTCCCATCCCCCTACCCCACCTCCATCATCCGATTAAACTCCAAGTACAAACCCAGAGTCCTCAACTGTTCCTCAGTCCACAAATCCTTCATTCCCAAGATCATTCTTGTGAACCTCCTGTGGACCCTCATCAATGAAGCACATCCATTTTTAGATATGGGGCTGAAAACTGCTTTCAATATTCAAGATATGGTCTGAACAGAGCCTTGTACAACCTCAATAGTACATCTCTGCCCTGTTAAAATGAATGCAAACATTGCATTTGCCTTCCTAACTATAACCGAACTTGCACGTTAACCATAAGACAATGTGTCCTAAGTTCTTTTGTACTTCAGATTTCCAAAGCCTTTCCCCGTTTAGTAAATGGTCTATGCTTCTACTCTTCCTACCAAAGCGCACAACCTCACACTTTCCCACATTTATTCCATCTGCCACTTCTTTACCTTCTCTCTCTTAGCCTGTCCAAAGTTAAAAATCACACAACACCAGGTTAGAGCGCTGCTCCGTCATCAGGTGGTTGTGGAATATAAGATTGTAAGACACAGAATTTATAGCAAAAGTTTACAGTGTGATGTAACTGAAATTATATATTGAAAAAGACCTGGAATGTTTGTTAAGTCTCTTATCTGTTAGAGCCAAATCCTTCTGCAGCTTCCCTGTTTCCAACACACTACCTGCCCCTCCATCTAGCTTTGCATTATCTACAAACTTAGCAACAATGCCCTCAGTTCCTTCATCCCAATCATTAATGTATAACACAAGTAGCTATAGTCACAATATTGACACCTACGGAACCTCACTAGTCATCAGCTGCCCTCCTGAAAGAGACCCCTTATCCCCTACCCTCTGCTGTTCAGCCAATCCCCTCTCCATACCTATAACTTGCCCCTCACACCATGGACTTTTAACTTATTTAGCAGCCTCATGTGTGGCACCTTGTCAATGGCTTTCTGAAAATCCAGATAGATCCTGTCTTCTGGCTCCCCTTTGTCTAAAGTCCTCAGATTTGTCAGGCATGACTTCCCCTTGATAAAGCCATCTGACTCCACCCTATTTTACCATACACTTTTAAGTACTCTGCAATCCCATCATAATAATGGACTCCAATCTGCAAGTGTCACCTTTATATTCCCCTAACAAAATACTGTGGATGTTGAATATTTAAAACGTATTCATACCCGATTCAAAAATTTTAACTTTGTTTTTCTTTCAACAAATGCTGCCATACCTGTTGAGATTCTCCAGAATTCTTTGTGTTTGTTACTTTATACTCCCCATTCATCATTTGGGAATCTGATGCTGACTATCATGTGGGTCCAGTGGTTTGACAAGATGTACTTGATTGACATTGAGTGGGCCACTTTTGGAATTTTGCATTCAGCTTTGGTTTCCCTGCTACAGGAAGGATGTTGTGAAACTTGAAAGGCTGCAGGAAAGATTTACAAGGATATTGATGGGGTTAGAGGGTTTGATCTACAAGGAGAGTCTGAATAGGCTGGTGCTATTTTCCCTCGAGCATTGAAGGTTGAGATTTATAGAAACTTTTAAAATCATGACTCTACATGGGAAGTACTTTGTGCCTGTGATATACTGCATCTGTTTGATGTCTGGGCGTGGAATGTCCAACTTAACAATGACTTTGCTTTATATAGCATGACAATAGAAAATTATTGAACAACATCTGGCATGAGTCACATTTGTCATAGAGGACATGTGACCACAGGTATTAAGGAACTTGCTCATGGGACAAAAAGGCAGTCATTTGAAGTGGTTTCGGGAGGATGAACTTCTGGTTGGACTGTGGGGTTCAGGAGTGGAAGAGGTTACTTGAAGAGATAAGAAATAGAAGGAAGCATAATAAAAAAAGAAAAAAAAATGGCCATAGATGGGCAAAAATAAAGAATTAAAGGAAAGCAGAAATGATAGCCACAGATCTCCAATAGCGGTAATAATGCACATTAAAATGAAACAAAATGAGGGAGACATGTATGACGGTCACTTGGCAAATTTTAGGATAGAAATCCCCTTTTAATAAATCGATAATAGAGATGAGAGAAGAAATTTTGACAGCGAAGTGTTTTGGAAAGATTCTTGACCAGATGTCAAGACATTTAATTAGGGAGGTGAGTTGGAGTTGTACAGGATGTTGGTGAGGCCACTTTTAGTATACTGTGAACAGTTCTGGTCACTCTGTTATAGGAAGGATATTATTAAATTCGAGGGAGTTCAGAAAAGATTTACCAGGATATTATCTGGACTGGAGGGTTTGAGTTATAAGGATAGGCTGGAACCTTTTTCACGTGTAGGAGGTTTGTAAAATCATGAGGGGCATAGATAAGGTGAATAGCAAAGATCTTTTCCCTCGGGTGGGCGAGTTCAAAAGTAGGGGACATCTTCTCAGGTGAGAGGAGAAAGATTTAAAAGGGGCAACTTTTATACAGAGGGTGGTTCATATGTGGAATGAACTGCCAGAGGAAGTGATAGATGCAAGGAGAGCTACATTTAAAATACATTTGCACAGGTACATGAAAAGGAAATGTTTAGTGGAATATGGGCCAAATACAGGCAAATGGGATTAGTTTAGTTTGGGAAACTTGGTCAGCATGGATGAGTTGGATTGAAGGGTCTGTTTCCATGTTGTATGAATATGTGACTCTAAGAGCTTAGACTTTGTGCACATCTTCAGCAGGAGAAACCATTGTTGCAACCACAACGTGCATTTTTTTCAATGACTCTTGGACAAGTCTGGTAATCTACATATACTCTTGAGTGAAGACATCAAGAAAGATCAGTTTGTTTGACTTTTGCCATGTAAGTGATCAAGAAGCAAAGGCCATCCTAGAATTTATTATTCAGTGTTGCTGGTCATGGTAGAGATATACACACAAATGAAAATTACTTACCTGTTGCTCTGCCAACACAGTTAAATACCATCAGATCATTGTGAACACACTGGAAAACCAAGCTATTTTACTGGCAAAATGATTCATGACAACAAAGCCTACACTACGTTTGCACTGTTCTTTTCCATGGCCAGCCAAAAGAATTTATTACCGGCGCTGATACCCTCGAGTTGAGCTTGCTCATGTAGTGGAGTATTGCTGAGTCAAAGAATAGCACATTGTACCAGCCAGCCCTCTACTAAATCTGCAGCTGTTTTTTCTAGGCTATCAGCTGTGGTTTGTCCATGAGGATGTCTTGGGACCATTTGGCAGGATCTAGCAGATGTCGATTGGGTGTGTCTGTTTGAAGGAAAATGAACGACTGGCAAATGGGAGGTTTTTAACAGTGTGATCTCAAAAGTCCAGTGATAGTAGCCATTTGGTTACAGAACTGGCTCAAAGTTAGAAGACAGAGGGTGATGGTGGAGGGTTGTTTTTTAGACTGGAGGCCTATGACCGGTGAAGTGCCACAAGGATTGGTGCTGGATCCTCTAACTTTTGACATTTACAAAAATGATTTGGATGTGAGCATAAGAGGTATAGTTAGTAAGTTTGCAGATGACACCAAAATTGAAGGTGTAGTGGACAGCGAAGAGGGTCACCTCAGATTACAACAGGATCTTGACCAGATGGGCCAATGGGCTGAGAAGTGGCAGATGGAGTTTAATTCAGATAAGTGCGAGGTGCTGCATTTTGGGAAAGCAAATCTTAGCAGGACTTATACACTTAATGGTAAGACCGGAGGAAGTGTTGCTGAACAAAGAGACTTGGAGTGCAGGTTCATAGCTTCTTGAAAGTGGAGTCACAGGTAGTTAGGATAGCGAAGAAGGCGTTTGGTATGCTTTCTTTTATTGGTCAGAGTATTGAGTACAGGAGCTGGGAGGTCATGTTGCAGCTGTACAGGACATTGGTTAGGCCACTGTTGGAATATTGTGTTCATTTCTGGTCTCTTTCCTATCGGAAAGATGTTATGAAATCTGAAAGGGTTCAGAAAAGATTTACAAGATGTTGCCAGGGTTGGAGGATCTGAGCTGTAGGGAGAGGCTGAAGAGGCTGGGCCTGGAGCATCGGAGGCTGAGGGGTGACCTTATAGAGGTTTACAAAATTATGAGGGGCATGGATAGGATAAATAGACAAAGTCTTTTCCCTGGGGTCGGGGAGTCCAGAACTAGATGGCATAGGTTTAGGGTGAGAGGGGAAAGATATAAAAGAGACCTAAGGGGCAACTTTTTCACGCAGAGGGTGGTACATGTATGGAATGAGCTGCCAGAGGATGTGGTGTAGGCTGGTACAATTGCAACATTTAAGAGGCATTTGGATGGGTATATGAATATGTAGGATTTGGAGGGATATGGGCCGGGTGCTAGCAGGTGGCACTAGATTGGGTTGGGATATCTGGTCGGCATGGACGGGTTGGACTGAAGGGTCTGTTTCCATGCTGTACATCTCTATGACTCTATGATTCTAATAAGACCCTATGGGCCACTGTAATGAAAATCTAAAATATCAAAATAAACTTGGTAATTTAACACATAATTTAGGGAGACGTAATGTACTCCAGCCCTTGTGGTACTCTCTGAACAAGGTAGATCTGAAGTATAATGGTGGACTTAGTGTGCTCCCTCTCCAAGATCACCCATCGATTGAATGATGCATTAGTTAATTGGACAGAAAAGTATATGACATGCTGGAGGCAGTTACCGTGCCTTCAGCTGAAGTGTTGCTTGATTCATTTTCTTCTTCTCCGAGTCCATCTTCAATCTAAAGGCCCTTTGGCTAAGATCAAGTGTCTGTTCTTATCAGGATGGGTGTCGAGTTGCAAGTCATCAGAGCTAGTGGAGATCATCGCTTGATCATGATCGGACATTGGAGATCGTTTGGTTGTGCTGACCTGCTCTTGGTGGATCTTCATGCTGGCTTCAGCCTAACGCCAATTCATGGACCAGCCAACCTCAGAGCTATGGCCTCAGCAGCTGCCCGCAGCCCCAGCCAGGGCATTCGCAACACAGTCAGGGTGACTGTCAAGAAGGTGGAGGAGCGTACACCTGTCGATTGGACGGTGTTCATCAAAAAGATTTTGCTCGAGTGCTGTGGGTTCGCCGCAGCGGACGTGTATGCCTGCAGGATTTTCCTGGGGCAGGCTACTTTGACGTCACCTGCAGGAGCGTGAAGCAATGCGAGCAGCTCCTGAAGGTCTTCAAAGAAAAGGAAGGGGAGCCGCTGTTCTCCATCTTGTCAGGGGTCCCGTTGTGTGTACATCCTGCACAGAGGGTTTGGGTTGTTACGATCCATATGTACAACCCCTATGTTCCAGTACCGATGTCCTGACGTTCCTGAGAAGATTCGTGCAGGTTGAGGAAGAAAGCACCGATGTGGTTGACCCTTTCAGGATCTGGACCAGCAAACGATAGGTCTTGGTAACCCTGAGGGTTGATGCCAGTGGGAACATCCTCCACCCACCCTCCAGCTTTGCTATCGGAGGGAGCAGAGGGTACCTGACATACGCAGGGCAGCCGAAAGTGTGCCGAACCTGCAGGAGGTCAGGCCACATGGCAGCGGACTGCAAGGTCACGATCTGTCGGAACTGCGAGGAGGGGGATCACCCGACCAAAGAATGCAAGGAGGCCAAGAACTGCAATCTGTGCGGAGAGACGGGCCACATGTACAAGGCCTGCCCAAGATGAGGGGCCACCACCTACGCGCAGATGGCCGGGGGTGCACCACAAAAGAACAGCAAGGGAACAGTGTCTGGGGGCACACAAAAGGAAGGACAGACCGGAGCGGAGCAGATGACAGCCACCAGAGAGGTATAGCTGCCGATCGAAGCTCCTACAGGACAGACAGACGAGGAAAAGGGAACGAAGGCGCCAGATCAATGGATTCCTGTACAAAACAGGAGGAAGAAAACCCGCCAGGCTGCCATAACCTCCGAGAAAAGGGGGAAATGGCAGCTGCACAGGGAAGACACGGACAGCTCTTCGGATGATGAAGATGGGCGCAAGGAGGGTCGTCACCAAAAGAAGAGACAGAGCGCTGCGGGGAGAAAGGAGGGCAGCACCTACCAAACAAGAAAGGATGAACTTCCTGAGGCAATAGGAAAAGACCGGCCCCCACCGCCACACAGCCACAGGTTACTGGGAGCAGCGACCTTCTGACAGCCCCGCTGTCAGATATAGAACCGGACTGCGCAGACCCTGGCCCCAGCCCGATGACACCAGAGCGGACAAATGGGCCCAGTGAGGAGCGGGACAGCTACCTCAGCCCCACCAGGGTCCAGCAGTTTGTGTTCACCACGAGGATGCAGACAGCTACCGCAGAGGGCAGGACCAGAGGCAAATGGACACGGGTAACCTCACAACCTGTTAAAAATGGGGTTAAAAATTGCAAGTGTTAATGTGCGCAGCATAAAATCTGCTGCGCAATGTGTTTCAACGTTGGACTTCCTCGCCAACATCAAAGCCGATGTCCTGTTCCCGCAGGAGTGTTGGACACCACACCTCAGCAGTTACAGGAGATGGTCGAACTTGTGGGCCCATGGGCCGTCAGTTTGGTCGGGGGGCAAAGATAACTGCTCCTCAGGCCTGGTATCTTGTTGCGAGGAGGCAACTTCACCATCTCTGAGGTTAAGGAGGTGGTGGGCGGGCACCTCCTCATCGCTGATGCTATGTACAGAAACGCTCCCTTGAGACTAATCAACATGTACGCCCCAGCGGGTAAGGGTGAACGGTTGGCCGTCCTGCAGTAGCTTCCACTGTTGCTGGCTATGTCCAGGCCGGTCATTCTGGCTGGAGACATCAACTGTATCATTGATGCAGATGGACGATCCATCGGGGGGAACAGTAAACTGGACACCACGTCCAGAGCCCTGATGGAAACGGTCAAAGATGCCAAGCTGCACGATGTCTTCAGCACACCTGAAGACGGAGCGCAGGGTAGATACACCTGGTCACGGGCAGATGGGTCTATACGCTCAAGGATAGATTACCTGTTTGTGTCCCAAACGCTCTCGGTCAGATCCACCGACGTCAAGCCGGTGTTCTTCTCTGACCACTGCCTCCTGCTGGCCGACTGTTACCTACAGGATGAGCAGCGGGCTGGTAAGGGAACGTGGAAACTGAACACTAAGCTGTTGACCCCGGGAAACATCGAGGAGCTCAAGAGGGACTACGCAGGTTGGAGAACTGTGAAGCCCATCTTTGAGTCCCCAGCGGACTGGTGGGAAACAGTAAAAGGGAACATCAAGAGGTTCTTCATCCTCAAAGGTGTTCAGGAGGCGAGAGAGAGGCGGGGAAAACTGTCCCAACTCCAGGAAAGTATGCACAACCTGCTGCAGACGATGGGGGTCAATGTCATGGAGGACCTCCAGGAGACGAAGGGCCAGCAAGCCTCGCTCTTTGCCTCGGAGGCCTCCAAGATAATCTTCTGGTCCAGAGTCCGCTCCATGGAGCAGGATGAGACGTGCTCACGTTTCTTCTTCCAGAAGGTGCACAAAGAGAGCTCCGTGCTCAGCAGCCTGAAGGAAAAAGATGGCTCGGTAACGTCATCTCAGGCTGACGTCATGAGTATCAGCAAATCCTTCTATACCAGTCTGTATGACTCGAAGCCAACTGACAGCACGGCCTCCCAGTCGTTCCTGTCCTCTATCACGGAGGTCTTAGAAGACAGAACACGAGAGAGGCTGGACCAGCCGCTATCTCTGGATGAGCTGACCAAGGCCCTTGAGTCCTTCCAAAAGAATAAAACTCCCGGAAGCGACGGCTTACCGGTCGAGCTCTATTCTGCTCTTTGGGACTTGATTGATTAGGACCTGCTGGAGGTGTATGTCAGTATGCTTCGGGCAGGTACCATGAGTGAATCCATGAGAAAAGGCATCATCACCCTCATCTACAAGCAGAAGGGGGAGAGGGAGGAAATTAGAAATTGGAGACCAATTTCACTGTTACACACAGACTACAAAATCTTGTCCAAGGTCATTG
Organism: Chiloscyllium plagiosum; assembly: GCF_037043375.1. NCBI lineage: Eukaryota > Metazoa > Chordata > Chondrichthyes > Orectolobiformes > Hemiscylliidae > Chiloscyllium > Chiloscyllium plagiosum. Next base: position 86,816,978 of record NW_028270143.1, read on the forward strand.
CCAACCGGGTCAGGTCTGTTCTGGGATCGGTGATTCACCCTGACCAAACCTGTGCTGTACCGGGCAGGAAGATCGCTGAGAGTCTCGCACTCCTCAGGGATACGATTGCCTACGTGCAGGACAGGGAGGTGAACACCTGCCTCATCAGCCTGGACCAGGAGAAAGCCTTTGACAGGATATAGCATACATATACGAGGGACCAAAAGAGAAAATGCTGGAAAATCTCAGCATCTGTAAGGAGAGAAAAGAGCTGTCATTTCGAGTCTAACTGACCCTTTGCTTTTATCCATATCTGAGGGATGTTTTCTCCAAAATGGGCTTTGGGGAGGGAATCTGTATTTGGATCAGACTGCTCTACACCAACATTGTCAGTGCAGTCTCAATCAATGGGTGAGAATCAGATAGCTTCCCAGTCAGATCTGGAGTCAGGCAGGGCTGCCCCCTCTCTCCTAGGTAAAAACAATGACTGCAGATGCTGGAAACCAGATTCTGGACTAGAATGGTGCTAGAAAAGCACAGCAGTTCAGGCAGCATCCAAGGAGCAGTAAAATCAACGTTTTGGGCAAAAGCCCTTCCTCAGGAATACAGGCAGAGTGCCTGAAGGGTGGAGAGATAAATGAGAGGAGAATGGGGGTGGGGAGAAAGTAGCATAGAGTAAGATCTTGTTTGTGTGTTGCATAGAGCCATTTGCCGAGTCTATCAGGAAGGCTGCGAGCCTGAGAGGGGTGACTATTCCTGGAAGTGGGGGCCTACAGGTTAAAGCCTCCCTGTACATGGATAACGTCAGCGTTTTCTGCTTGGATACGCTGTCCGTGCACAGACTCATATGCATCTGTGACCAGTTCAAGCGGGCCTTGGGGGCCAAGGTAAACCGAGGCAAGAGTGAGGCCATGCTCTTCGGGAACTGGGCTGACCAATCCTCTATCCCCTTGACCGTCAGGACTGACCACCTGAAGGTGCTGGATATTTGGTTTGGTGGGGCTGGGGAGTGCTTCAAGACCTGGGAGGAGCGGATCAGGAAAATGAGGCAGAAACTAGGCAGATGGGAGCAACAGTCGCTCTCCATCGCCAGAAAAAACCTGGTCATCAGGTGTGAGGTTCTGTCAGTATTGTTATATATGGCACAGGTCTGGCCTATCACCAGAACCTGTGCCGCCGCAGTCACCGGGGTCATCTTCCACTTCATGTGGAGATCAAAGATAGACCGGGTCCGAAAGGGACACAACGTATAAAGACCTGGGCATTGGGGGAAAAAACAAGCCCAATGCCACCCTCACCCTGTTGGCCACCTTTGTGTGTGGCTGCATCAAGCTGTGCATGGATCCCCGGTACACAAACACCAATTGTCACTACGTACTGAAGTTCCACTTGTCCCCGGTGTTGCGAAGGATGGGCCTGGCCTCGCTGCCGCGGAACGCTCCGAGTAGTTTGATCGTTCCGTACCACCTGTCCTTCTTGGAGAAATGTATGAAGAAAAACACCTTTAACCACAAGTCCATCAGGAAGTGGTCAGCACGCAGTGTCCTTGAGACCCTTTGGGAAAAGGAGAGGGCGGATCCTATCAAGCTGTTCCCTGAGCAGACTGTCAAAGTCATTTGGCAGAATGCCTCATCGCCACAACTTTCCAACAAGCACCAAGACATGGCTTGGCTGGTGGTGAGAAGGGCTCTGCCTGTGAGATCCTTTATGCACGCCCGGACTCTCAGCCGCACCGCACGCTGCCCTCGAAGCGGCTGCAGGGGGGACGAGACTGTCACACACCTTCTTCTGGAACGTGCCTACGCAGAAGTCTGGAGAGGAATGCAGTGGTGTTTGTCGAGGTTCGTCCCGAGCAGCGCCGTGACGTGGGACTCTGTGCTCTACGGTCTGTTCTGGGACGCACACCGAGACGAACATCAACTGTGCCTGAAGAATCATCAACTCAGTGAAGGACGCTCTCTGGGCGGTCTGAAACCTGTTGATCTTCCAGCTGATGGAGTTGACCCCGACTGAGTGTTGCAGACTGACACATTCCAAGGTCCAGGACTACGTGTGAGGGATGCGCTGAAGCTTGGGGCAGCTGCTGCCAAGGTGTGATGGGGAAAGACCACCATGTAACATCTGCCTGCCTAAGAAGAACAGGGGGCCCACCCAGTCATTTGGGATCCGATGACGCAGAAGAGCTGGATGGTAAATGTACAGACTTGTATATAGGAAAAATAAATTTCGATGTCTGTATGTAACGCAATGTAATGTGTGCACAAGAATGGCATGACCAATTGTATAGAGATCCAAATAATTTTATGAATAAAGTATATTTTTGAAATTAAAAAAAATGTAAAGGAGACAGCTGTCTGGTGAACATTGCTACCAATGAGGACTGCTGGATGACTCTGAGACTGGCTTACTCTTGCTTCTATTTTCAGTATTTCTCCACATCTGTTTTCTCTTAGAAAAGTGGACAAGTAGCATAAGATGAAAACAATTTCTTTGACTGGCTAAAATGCTTGTCCATGATTAGCATTTCTTCTAATTGACACTGAAGAGTTTTGTATTGTTTCAAAGCCAGAACAGCAGAAACATGCAGAATGAAGAAGTTTTGGTAATGCTTGTGATGGTACAAACTTTCCCTTTGTATAATTAATTATTTGGCAACATGACTATAGGCTATTGTGCTATTGCTGAGAAAAGATGCATACAAACTGGAAATCATCAACCATGGTTTTACCAATTCCTTGATTGAAAACACCGATTCTGAGTTAATGGGCACACGCTGTTTCAAGATCATTTGTAGGCCTCAAATTTGGAGTTGTTTGTTCTAGCTGGAAGAGAAGTTTAAATGGCTGAAACTGTTCTGAGGTTGAAATGGCCTTTGTCCACAAGCCCAGAAAGATTTTTTAAAGAAAGAAATCCAAAAGGATTTTAGCAGACTGGAATAAACAAATTGTGGAGATGCATTTTAGAAGTACCCCTCCTGTAGTGACCTGGGCATACTTGATATTGATGTTGAATCCATTCAGTTTAGGTTTTGTTTTAGCACAAAAATTTACCAATTAATTAAAAATTGAGAAAAAGCAAAAGGCACAGTTAGATTGAGAGGCAGTTTCATTGTTTTATTGATATTGTGATTGTTCAGAACTGCATTTAATGTAAAATGAAAAGGCATGCTGGTATAGTTGAAAATGCGTTTTCATTTCCCTTCCTGGTGATTTTATTCTCTTTGCCATCCCTTACTCTCAACAGAAAGGCACTTGGTGGATTCAATAGATGGGTGCCATTTTTACTTAACCCAAGTGGCCTTTCTCCTAAGAAACTCAACAGGAGCTATTGAAAGGTAGTTGCTGTCATCTTGTAGGAAGAAAACCACCTCACTGGCACTAGTTGTTTCCACAACCTCCACTTGTGGAGCTTCTGAAATTATCTGAAAGGGTACTTCCTGCCAAATTTTCAGTTACTTCCTTTTGATTTCTATCTTTAAAACATCATGAAACCTTTATTGTTCTTGATTTTAGACAATGTTAGACAACTTGCGTATCTGAGTCTTGTTATGTACCAGGCCAGACCCCTTCAAGATATTGTAAGAAGGTAGCCTAGACCCTAACATTTTCTTATTTTAAAGGCAGATGTGAAATGGATATTCCAAGTGATGCAGGTGGTCAAACTACTTGGTTTTAAGCAAAACAGAATTTATTTAAACACTACAGTTGAAACACAAGCAAAAGAAAATGGAGTTTAGAATAACTTAATCATTTGAAAACTTAACTAAAGAGCTGTTCCAATCCAGTAACATTCCATAAACACACCCCTCGGCAAAAAGGTAAATTGAAACAGATTCTTAAAGGCAGAAGGGAACAACTTCCAAAGAGATTACAGAGAGAAAGATCAGTCAGGAGTCACCTGCTGAAACTTGGAACCTTTCCTGGACATTAGCATCATGTGACTGCTACAGCTAATCTAAATTAGAAAAAAACCTGAATTTGGAGAACTGGCCACTCCCCTGCCATTGTTAAATTTAACACTTCAGCACCTCTGCCTTTATAACCGCTCTTGAAAAAAAAGACAAAACAACATTTGTAAAGTGACAGCATCGTAACAGTCTCAACTTGAAGAAATTAGCCTGATAATTAGCTGCTTGAACCGCATTGGCTGAACTTTTGAAAGATTTGGAAGGTGTAGTGGACAGTGAAGAAGGTTACCTCAGATTACAACAGGATCTTGATTAGATGGACCAATGGGCTGAGAAGTGGCAGATGGAGTTAAATGCGAGGTGCTGCATTTTGGGAAAGCAAATCTTAGCAGGACTTATACACTTAATGGTAAGGTCCTAGGGGGTGTTGCTGA